>NC_056732.1:590994203-591354203 GCF_019279795.1 Protopterus annectens
ACCAAATCCATACATTCCAGGCATAACCTTTCCAGAAAAACTGGATTAGGTAGTGCCTTAAAGGCCAGGCAGAGGTCATACCGCTATAAGTAATCTACAAAGAAAGACAACAGTGAAAATTCCTTAAGCCTTTCAAAATAACTCAGCTTTTCTAATCCTATGATTTGTCAGGTAAGAAATAACCATTTTGCATTTTCAGGTTGCTTCAGATGTTTTATTTGATGGCTATATTAAATGATGCTGAATTCAATAATGTGTCATATCTGCAAGATATAAAGTGGTGCACTGATATCCCTTGAGCGACAGACCTAATTCTAGAATTACAGAAGCACAACATTTTCTTTTCTGACTTTCACTTTTGACATTGATCAGAGATGAACTTTTGAGTACTATTATCCCTAGATCTTTAAATATTGTGCATTTTTTATATTTTGCTGTTTAATTTTGTAATTATAATTTATGTTCTTATTACCAAATATCATAATTATGTATTTATTAATATTAAGTGCAAATTTAAAAACCAAGATTTAAGCACAAACCACCAATATATATTGTAATACCAAAAGTTTCCGTCATCAAAAATGAAAGTTGGTGTAAGCAGTAAGTCCATAGGAATAAAGACAGATACAAATGACCATTGAGTTAAAAAAATAATTTATATTGTAGAAAATTAATGCAAAAAACTTAGAGCTTTCATCCTGGTACATATGGAACTTCTTCAGAGTTACACAGGCTTGCTTTTGGTGACAGAAGCTCTTGGCATTAGTGTATCACACCCCACACAATAAAATGGCAAACATACCATTACATACTTCATGACTGCCTGTTGTAACGTTAGTCATGTTCCCTTCTAATTTGCTATACTGCAACATATCTCATCTTAGTGTAGTGAAGTGTGATCTCGGAGTTCATATATTTAAGTAGCAGGGGGTTTGGGGGTGCTGGGGGACTTGCCCCCTGCTTATAGTTAGATAAGAGTAATATGGTTTGTCTTTTATTTATTTCTGTATGTACTTATGCTGGAATATAGTAAGTGTTGGTGTCCTGTGTTTTTTCAATATTATGAGATTCAGTATTCTGAGTTTTCTGTATTTTGAACTTTCAAGATTTTGGTCTCAATATTTTGGGATTCAGGATTTTGGGCTTCTGAGATTTAGAAGTCAACTCCCTTATTCATATAAGACATTTTCCATTACAGATATCCATCTACCACAATTATGAATGCCCTTTTCATAAAAGGACCTGCAAAATCAATATGCAGTCTGTTCCATCAACCCCTCAAAATATCCACAGATGCAATGCCAGTTGCACAGCAGGTAGCACATTTTCTTTCGGTGTGGAAGGCTGTGGGTTCTATCCCCACACATAGATTGACTACTGGCACTCAAGTGAATTATAATGGGGGAGGTGTTGCACTCCTGAGTTGGTGGTAGCTCAGGTGGTTATAAAAGATACCACAGCACCTATCAAAAAGAGTAGGGGAAGTTCCTCAATGCCAAATTTCCCCAAATAGTATAAATATCATCCTGGTTTACCCCTGAAAAAACACTACTAGCCTGTTGGTACTAACCTGATTAACAAAGGATAAGTAAATGCATTGTTGTTTGTGTAGATACACTTTCCACCTGATATGATGCTTATTTTTTTTATACATTTTTAATCTCATCATCAAAACTTTAGCCATTACATGAATTGTTAAGCCAGCTCTTTCAGTTTCACAACACAAGGGCATCTATCATGTAAGTTTTTCCAGTACTGCTGTTTTTTTTAAGTTCCACTGAATAGTTAATTTTCCTTCCCAAATAATGCATTTTCTGATGGAAATTCAAATCTTTAATCATAGAATGTAATGTTCTTGAAAATTCCTTGCCATTCCTTTTCATTTTTGAAAAGAATCTTCTGTAAAAGCATTTACATATTTTGTCAAATCACCTGTTCCTTTATCAGTAACTTCTGCTAATTCAAGTCATCGAGAGACTGTCTGCATCATTTCTTCCTTGTGACATTTTGCAGAAAGTCTGTTAAATATAAACTAATAAGATGATTATGGGCATACTATGAATGATTACATCTCATTTAATTGATATGTGATAATAAAAAAAACAAAACATCTGAAACATTGGGACATTGCTAATCAAAGCAGTGATAATCTTAGAGTTGCAAAATGCAAAAAAAAAAAAAAAATTACTGATGGGATAAGCCCCATTCCTCTATTCTGATGTGGGGGGGGGGTCTAGCCTCCAAAACGATAGGTATAAACATAGATATATTAACCAAATCCAAGACTTGAAGAAGGGGGTTAAGTGAAGAAAACACAATAATCACCTTCTTTCTCTTCTCTGAATCTGGATACCTTGACATAACACTGACATTCTTTTAGGCTCGTATGGCGGTAGCATTGTTACCTCACAGCAAGAGGTTCTCCAGTTCGATTCTCGGCTTGGCTTGGGAGTGCCTTCTGTATGGAGTCTGCATGTCCTCCCTGCGGTTGGGTAGCATTCGAAACACACGTGTGCCTAAATGGGCGTGCCTTCATTGAAGGTTGGGCACTGAGCTGGTACCTCAGCATTTCGTAAAAATCTACTGCCAATAATTAGCAGACCAGAGTTCCACTGTGGCAAAGCCAAAAGACAAACAACATTCTGAGTGTCTGTCAGCATACTTCAGGGCTCAGAATGATTGTCAGAAGTTAATTTGATGTGGAAGGAAAAGATGAACTACTGAGTTCTGCAATTCATTCATCGCCACTTTTAGTCTAGAAAGTGGAATGATAAAATGGATACTTAAAAACTGGAATGTTATGTGGGATGATAGGATGGTTAGTGAAAAGGGGGAGAAAACAATGATTGTGTACAGGAAAGGTCTGAATTTTAAAAATCTTTTTGAGAACGAAAATAAAATCAAAAATAGGGAATGTTTTTATGAATAAATGAGATAGGTGTAATAATTCTAAATTTATATTAACTGGTGTACGGTTCGTGATTCAGGGACATACATATGTTTTAAAATGGAGGTACACGTGTGAAAGTACTGGCTTAGCATATGTGGCATTATGTCAGTCATGCGCAGGGTTTTATATAGGTAAAACGAAACAAAAGCTTAGGGAATGCATTTATGAGAATGTTTATGAGATTAGAAAAGAAAAGAAAAAAGTACTAATTCATTATTTAACCATAGAAAAGATTGTCCAGGACATGAATTTAAGCTTACAATATTGGAGAAAATAACAAAAAATGCGTGGGGTTGACCATGGCCATTATTATTAGAAAAGAGGGAGTTACACTGGCAGTTGCTTTTGACTGCTTGCAGTTGGCCAAGATTGAATGAACATGTTTCAATTGCATGTCTTTTAAAGCTTAAAGTGTTGTGTAGATAGTGTTGTAAGGTATAAGTTCAATATTAATGTGATGGAATGATATTTATGAATATATGTGCAATTTAGTGCATGATTTTAAGAATTTTATATTTTTTATTTGTTTTAGATTGTATTATGGTACATTGTGTGGGTTTGTACTCTGCAGTTTTAAGGTATGAGCTGTTATTTCGTTTTTGTAAATCATGTGATTTCTTTTTACGCTTTTTAAGCGGTCTTTTTGTAACATCCAATTATCTGATGAAGTTTTACAATAGTAAGATGAAAGAGCTTATGTGTCATATTTATTAAAAGATTTTTGCAGTTTGACCAGTACAGTTTGGCATCCTTCTTGTGAGTTTTGGGTTTGGAAATTATGTTCACTTTGATTTTGTTTGACTATAGGTATAAACATAATAGATATGTAAACCAGATCCAAGACAATTTGAAGAAGGTTAAGTGAAGAAAGCACTGCACTTATCTTCTTACTCTTCTCTGAATCTGGATGCCTTGACAGAACACAGACAATCTTTTAGGATCAGTGTTCTGAGTGCCAGTCAAGTATCTAGCAACAAATTGCAGGGCTCACGATGATTAATCTCCTCCGAATATAAGTTGTTGCCATGGTGGTACAGACTGTTATGTTCAACAAACAGTAATCATATTTGTTTGTGGGCCTAGCTTAACTGATTTATCTCACAAGTATGGATGGTAGTTATTAACTTCAAAAATCAAAGCCGGTGCTCCGATTTTGCTTAATAAATACTTCTACCTGCTGAGGACAGCATTCAATTGCATAAATAAAAGGTATTTTCATACCTTAACACATAACAACTTGAATACAGAAGCATTGCAAACTAGGAAAAATGGTTGGTTAGTAACAGAGTAAAACACAATTCACCCAGATGCACAATAGCAAACCCTGGTTAAATGCCACCAACTAATTTATGCATGCCCATAATGCTGTGCCATGCACACTTAATGCATAGCATTAGCTATGCGATCACTACATATATGTCTCTCATTCATTATATGCTGCAAATGTTGGGGTGACTTACAGATAATAAATATTCATTAAGAAAATATTTTAAAAAGGTACTAAAATATACTAAATATTCTAATATATATATATATATATATATATATATATATATATATATATATATATATATTTTTTTTTTTGTTAAAACTCTTATGACCACATCCAATTAAAACTACTAACAATTCTGATAAAGAAAGCCATCAGCACAGAAAGCTAAAATCTGGCATTAGAACTCATATGCATAAAAACTAAAATAACCCTCCTGTGACCTTTCAAGTTAAAGCTTTTACTAAGAGTTCTCCATTTTGCCCATTTGTTCAATTTAGGAGAGGTAATATTCCACATTTTAGAAACATAACAGCAATGGTGAAACTACATTAACTGAAATATAATTTTGCATGTCAATGGATATTAGTTAGAAATGCATGTTAATACTATAAACAAACAAGATGCCTTGTTTTAGTAAAACTTCTTAGCTGACTGAGTTAATGATTTTGTGCAAATCCATGACTTCAAGCAGGTAACCTTTCAGTCAAGGTTAACTTATGAATGGTGCACTGAATTTGCATATGTCAATCACATTAGGAATGCCCAAACCTGTGCAAACTGAGGGGGCACTGTTCTATACCTACTTCTCTAACTGGTCTTGGTCATTACATACCATCACATGGTATTGTTCATAAATAACTCTTTGAGTTTACAGACTAACATGGAATTACTTCCATAGCAACCTGTATGAAGATACCAGCACAGTAATAATTATGTAGGTTGATAAGTTCATAGGACGAATCTAGGCTATTGGTTCAGAGACCCTTATAAGTCTAACCAAGAATTTCACCCATGTTCCCATAAAGTCAGCACCTGTTTTCCCTGTCTAGCAGGGACACAGGTGGGATCCCAGGGGTATATTTTCTGTTTCCCAATCAGTCGTCCAGGTTCCTCTTAAAGAGAGCTAGTGAGATACTCTGCTTGACCTGGAGAGGAAGTCTATTCCACAGATGAGGGAATCATTGGGACACAGATCTATCCCGCCAAGTTCTATTAATGTCACAGACCAGGTTGAGACCTTGCATGTGGCTTGTGTGAGAGGAGTTTGACTTACGGATATGCAGAAACTCCATCAATGCTCAGCCTGAGATGGCCTTGTATGCCAGATGCAGGTCACCTCTGAGTAGTCTGTAGAAGACTGAGTAGATGGACAGGGCTTTTAGCCTATCTGTATAGGATAGTTGTTTGATACCCTGGATTTTCCTGATCAGGAACCTCTGTGGTCTCTTCAACTGCTGCATGTGCTTGGCAAGGTACATGCTGAAGGTGGCATTGTATTTGATAATGCGTCTGATAAGGGAGGAGTACAGGGATGTTATGACCTCTTGTTCCTGGATGTAATACCCTTACTTATGAGGTGGGACATGTAAAAAGCCTTCTGTATAATGGAGCGAACATGGTGGTTATAAGTCAGGTTGCTATCAACCTGGGTCCCCAAGTCCCTTACGACTGATTGCATGCTTAGTACATTGTTATTAATGTGATAATTAGTGGGGACACCATTTTCCCCAAAGGGGATAATGATGCATTTTTTTGGCATTCAGTTTGAGGCCATGCTTCTGGCATCAGTGATTTGTTTGGTTAAAGCCCTCTTGGAGGATATTCACATCACTAGGGGAATTTATGACAGTGCCCAGCTTGCAGTCATCTGCAAACTTGATCAGCCACCGACCACTGGTTTTGGCTTGCACCTCAGAAATCTATATCATAAACAGCAGGGGCCCCAAGACTGATCCTTGGGGTATACTGCTTGTTACGGGTCTACTACTAGAGGTAGCTTCTCCTGTTTTGACTGAGTGGGTACTATCAGTGATTCAGTTAGCTACCCATCTGGTAGCATATGGGTTGATGCCTAGCTGGGAGAGTTTATCTATAATGCCCAAGTGGGGAATAGTGGCAAAGGCTTTGGCTAGATCAAGATAGGCAGTGTGCACTGTCCTGCCCTCATCCATGGCTTTGGTGACTGTTTTGAAGAAGGTGACCAAGTTTAACAGGCATGAGCTCCCTTTGACAAAACCAAACTGTGTGGGATCAAGCATGTGGAGGTTGCCAATGTCCTTGTTTATAAGGTCCATGATAATGTGTTCCATAGCCTTGCAGATCAGGCTAGTTAGGTTGATTGGCCTATAATTGCCTGAGTCAGTGGATGCTCCATCTTTGTGCAGAGGTATGACAGTGGTTGTCCTCCATTCTGCTGGGATGAAGCTGGTGCACAGGCTTTGGTTGAATAGGGTGCCTAGTGGTGCTGAGAGTAGTTCATGTAGGACACAGCCAGGGATGTTGTCGGGTCCCATGGAGGCTGTATTTTATTGCCTTTGAGAGGGCATTAATAACCTGCTCCCAGGTGAGGAGTGGAGGGGGTCAGGTGCTGAGGATGCCCTAGTTTATTAATGGGGTGATGGGGGGGTGAAGTTTTCACTGAACTTGTCTGCTAGCAGGTTGGCTATATTTATGACGTCTGTGTATGTGGTATTCTTGACCAGCAATTAAGAGAAGATTTGGGAGCTACCTTTGAGATTACAGACATATGTGAAGAAGGCCTTGTGATTGTCCTTAGTGGATGTGGCCAATTTGGACTTGAAGTTAGCCTTAGAGGATTTCACCAGTGACCTTATTTGCTTGTTCAGACAAATGAGAGATTGCTTCCAACTTGGCACCTGCTTCTTCGTGGTCTTGGACAGCCATTTTTTTCCTTTTATTATAGTCTGTTTATTGTTTCTGTCCACCAGACAGGTTTACTTTTCCTTGAGGAAGATTATTTGGTCCTGTCAGGTATTGCTGAGTCCATGCAGCTATATAGGTGCTCATAGTTTTTTGGTGTAGGCTTGGACATTACTGCATGATTCAACAGAAGAGATGGTGGCTATGAAGCTGCTTATACCTATTCTCATGAGGTTGTAGCTAGCTTTGTAAGAGTTATTTTGTTCAATCCTGGCAAGGGGGGGAGGGGGCAGGGGAGATGGTGACTTCAAAAGTGATTGCCTTATGGTCGGAACTTACCAAGGAGGATGACACTGTATGGGTGCTACAGTGGCTACTCATGTTAGTATGTACCAAGTCCAAGATATTTTCACCTCTTGTGGGGGTGTCAACCAGCTGATCCAATGCATTGCCATTGATGAAGCTGAGGAATCTGTGGGCATTCATGTTTGAGCTAGAATATGTATTCCACTATATGGTTGGGTAGTTAACGTTGCTCAGGATCAGGGTATAGGGTTGAAGCTTGATGGATTCCAGTAAGTCCAGATAGGTGGAGTGGGCCTTCTGAGTCATGGTTGGGGTTCTGTAGCTAGCTATTATTGGAACTGGTGTTTTGTCAATAGTTAACTGTACCTGGAGCATCTTCTGTTCATCATACTGTTTGACCAGCCTGGAGGTGTGTATGTCTTTGATAAATATTGAAGCTCCACCTCCTTTGCCTTTGTAGCTCTTTGTTTGGAGTCTGAAAGTATGGTAGGAGAAGTAACCTGGTTAGGCTGGGATGCTGTCCCCAGCTTTGATTCAGGTTTCAGTGGCTGCACAAATGTCAGCATCTTCCAGGGTAAGGAATGCTTGCAAGGAGTGCAATTTCATGTTAAGACTCCTAGCGTTTAGCAGCATGACCTTTAAATTTCATTTAGAAGAATTTTTCACGTTGATAATTTTGTCCTCATGACTTTGCCTAAAAAAGGCACTGTGGGGGAGGCAAGACCCTTTGCCAGAAGCCTGAATCCCAGGAGAGACAGATGAAAGCCTTCTCTGGCAAAGCATCGTGGTCTGTCAATCATGTCCTCCCAGGCTGTCAGGTACTGGATTCCTTTGGTATGACACCAGAAACTAAGCCAATTGTTAAAGTCAGTCATTTTCTGTTAGTACTGACCATCATTTGGGGTTTCAATAATAATGTATTTCACATAGGGATGACTGCAACCCATTCACAAAAATTAAGGTTAGGGGGGTGCATCATGAATTGCTTTCACATTCTCATCAAAAGTATGAATTCAGTTTTTACCTACCACTAGGTTCAGATTCTCAGTCTACAACTTGTCAAATTCATATTTCTGTTTTACTGCTCTCACACACTCTTACAATCTTGACAGTACATTAAATTACTGAGGTGATTGCTCACTGTTCCTCCAGTGATGAATAAATCATCTATGTATTCCGCCATATTCAAAACTTTCAGCAGATCTTCCAACATTCCTTCAAACAAGAAAGGTGAAAAACTCTCACCAAATGGCAAGCAATTCTCCATAGACATTGATCTATCCAGGTTACATATTTCTTTAAATGCTCATCAAGCAATACTTTTAGATAGCAAATGCAAATTTTGTTTTCAGAAAAAAAAAAGTATGACCTCCCTTCTACATTTAACTTATAGGGCCCAATTATTAAAGAATTGTTCTCAGTGTAAGAGGCCATTTACACTGAGAGCAGGTATTTGACATCTGGCCCCTGTTGTTAGCCTATTTATATACCAAAGTAATTCACTTACACCAAGAGAAAGTCTTTTGGAATCAGGACAGACCTATACTGATGTCAACTCTTTTAGAATCTGGACCATAATCATCACACAGACAGACGGAATTGCCTGTTTTTGCAGCTGCACAAATGTCTGTGTCAAATTCACCATGTTTGAATGTACCTATAATTTTTACTTTTTAGATCTTTCTAATAATCTTTTCTATTTTAGGTCTTTCTCACACTTTATTATAGGATTACGAGAAGTTATTAGGCTAATGGCCCTAGGGTCCTTACAAGTCTAGCCAAGTTCTACCCTTATTCCCAAGATCAGCACCTAATGCCTATGTCTAAGAGGGATACAGGTGGAACCTCCAGGGTGAATTTATAGTTACCCATCCAATCGTCTAAACTGTGTTTGAAGAGAGCCAGTGAGGTGCTCTGTTAGACATGAAGTGGCAGTCTGTTCCATCTGACTTGCGGATATGCTGCATTTCCAATAAAGTAGGGTCAGAGATTGCCTTACATGCAAGGCGGAGTTGGCCTCTGAGTTGTCTATATGAAACAGAATAAAGTGACAGTGATTTCAGATCATCCACGTTGGACAGATGCTGAAGATCTTGAATTTTCCTTGTTCGAAGCCTTTGTGGCATCTCTAATTGTTGCAGGTGCTTGGAAAGGTACATACCAAAAGGGGCATTGTACTCAATAATTGGCCTGATGTGGGAAGAGTACAGGAAGGTTATGATTTTGTTTTTCTGGAGGCAATGCCCTCACTTATGAGATGAGCAATATAGAATGCCCTTCTTACCACTATGGAGACATGGTGATCAAATTTAAGATTGCTGTCAATCAGTGTGCCAGGTATCTTACCACTGAGTGCATACTTAGAGTGTTGTTACTGATGTGGTATTTAGCAGGAACATCGTTCTTACTGAAAGGGATGATAACACTTTTTTTGCATTGAGTTTAAGGCCCTGACTTTGGCAACAATCATGTTTTGTCTAAGACCCTCTTGTAGGATGTTGACATCATCTGGAGATACTATGACCTCTCCCAGTTTGCAGTCAACAGCAGACTTTGTCAGCCACAGACCTTTAGTTTTTGCTTGTACTTTGGAGAAATAGATTTCAAAAAGTAGAGGTGCCAGTACTGATCCCTGTGGAACACCACTGGTTACAGGTCTGCTGTTGGAGGTGGATTCCTCTATTTTGAATATATGTGTTCCATCACTGAGCCAGTAAGTGACCCATCTAATGATATAAGGGTTGATACCTAGCTGGGTGAGTTTGTCAATGATACCTGAGTGGAGAATAGTGTCAAAAGCCTTGGCTAAGTCTAGGTAGGCTGTATGCACATATTTCCCCTCATTCACAGTCTTGGTGTCTGTCTCAAAGAAGTCCAACAGGTTTAACAGGCATGATCTTCCCTTTGACAAATCCAAACTGAGTAGGTCAAGTGTTTGGAGATTACCTATATCTTTGTTGATAGGATCCATGATGATTCACTCCATGGGCTTTCGGTAAGTGTGATGTTCCTGCTAACTACCACATCATTAACAACACCCTAAGTACGTACTCAGTGGTGAGAGACCTGGCACACAGGCTGACAGCAACATTACATTTGATCACCATGTCTCCACAGTAGTAAGGAAGGCATTCTATATTGTTCATGTCATAAGTAAGGGCATTGCATCCAAAAAAAAAAAAAGTTATAACCTCTCTGTACTCTTCTCTCATCAGGCCAATAATTGAGTACAATGCTCCTCTTGGTATGTACCATTCCAAACACCTGCAGTAACTGGACAGAACACAAAGGTTCTTCACAAGGAAAATTCAAGGTCTTCAGCATCTGTCCTATGTAGATCATCTGAAATCACTGTCACTTTATTCTGTTTCATGCAGACTACTTAGAGGCAATCTCTGCCTTGCATATAATGCAATCTTTGACCCTACTTTATTGGAAATGCTGCATATCTGCAAGGCAAATGGTACATGGGTTACTCGGTTTAAAGACCTTAACCTGTTATGCAATATAAACAGAACCTGCTGGAGGGATAGATTTGTCTTACAGAGGTTAGTACACCTTTGGAACGGACTCCCACTTTATGTAAAACAGAGCACCTTAATGGCCCTCTTCAAATGCAATCTGGATGATTGGATGGGTAACCGTAAATTCACCCTGGAGGTTCCACCTGTGTTCTTCTTGGTCAGGGGCAATTTGTGCTGCTCGTGGAAATAAGGGTAGAACTTGGCTAAGCTGATAAGGGCACTAGGACCATTGCCCTAGTAACTTCCAATGATCCCATGATCAACACATAAACACTGCCAATTTGTTTCTGCCTAAGAACCACGTATATTCCTTTCATGAAAATGTTTGCTGTTTATTTAAGACTTCATGTTACAAAGGCATGTTTGTTTTATACATTTCAACTTTTACAATTATGGCATTTTACATCCTACAGTCTTGGGGCCCAAGATGTTTTTATTACATTGATAAAATCATTTACATTTTTTATTTGGCTGAACTCTGACTTTATGCCCTGCTGCATTTGCTTTTCTGACATTTTATGCTAAGTGCTGTTCATAATTCTCTTGAAGGAGTTTTGTATTTATAGGTTCATAGGTGATTACAAGGCTAAACTTTTCATGGGCCTTTTTAAGCCTAGCCATGCTTATAGGTTCATAGGTAGGTACTAGGCTATCGGCCCTAGGGCCTATATAAGCCTAACCAAAAAGGTATCCTGGCTTTCGTCAGCCAAGAAAATTATTTTCCTGTGCCCCTGTCGAGCAGAGCCACAGAGGTAATCCCCGGGGTGAATTTCCTATTTCCCATCCAATCATCAAGATTTTTCTTGAGGAGTGCTAATAAGTAGCTTTGTTTGATATAGACAGGTAGTTTGTTCCAGAGTATGGGAAGTCTCTGGGACAGGAATCTATCCCTCCAGCATATTTTGTTTATTGTGATGACAAGGTTTAGGTCCCTAGAGCATGTAGCTCAGAGGGATTGGGATTTCTTTAAGTGGAGCGTGTCCATCAGCTCTTGGTTTGACATAGCTTTGTATGTTAGGCAGAGATCACCTGTGTGTAGGCAATACGCAACAGAGTAAAGCTGCAGTTTTTTGAGATGGTCTGCATAGGGCATCGTTTCAGGTCGTTAATCCTATTTGTGAAGTATTCCTGCGGCCTTTCCAGTTGTTGTAGATGTCTTGTGAGGTACATACCAAAAGGGGCATTGTAGTCTATAATGGGTCTAATGAGGGATGAGTAGAGGGGAACAATGACCTCTTTTTTCATGGATGAGAAACCTTTTGTAATGAGGTGTGCCACGTAGAAAGATTTCCTGACTACTGTGGCAATGTGATTATCAAAGGAGAGACTACTGTCCACTTGTGTCCCAAGGCCTCTTATCACACTTTTGGTGTTAAGTAGACTAGCTCATGGGTACAGAGTTTTTAACCAAAGGGAATGACAATGCACTTTTTGGAATTGATCTTGAGGCCATGGCTCTGACACTAGGCATCTGTCTCAGTGAGGCCCTTTTGTAGGATGTCCACATCGTTTGGAGTTTTGATTATGGCTCCTAGTTTGCAGTCATCTCCGAACTTTTTTAGCCAAAGACCTTCTGTGTTAGCCTGTACTTCAGAAAAGTAGATACCAAACAGGAGAGGACCCAAGACTGAACCCTGTGGTACTCCACTTGTCACTGGTATGACGTCGGATTTGGAGTCTGCTACTTTCACAGTGTGGGTTCTGTCAGTGAGCCAGTTGGCAACCCATCTTGTGACATAGGGATTTATGCCTAGTTTAATGAGTTTATCTATAATTCCAGAGTGGAGTAGGGTGTCAAAAGACTTGGTGAGTTCTAGATAGGCTGTGTGCATCACTTTACCCTCATCTACGGCTTTGGTGACTGCTTCAAAGAAGTCTATCAGGTTTAGGAGACATGATCTGCCTTTTACAAACCTGAACTGGGTGGGGTCCAGAGTTTGGAGATTACCAATGTCTTTGTTTATAAGTTCCATGATGATACGTTCCATGGCCTTGCAGACCAGGCTCATTAGGCTAATGGGGCAGTAGTTCCCAGGGTCTGTGGTGGCTCCCACTTTGTGGAGTGGGATAACCATCACTGTGCGCCATTCAGTGGGCACAAAGCCTGAGATGAGGCTATGATTGAACATGGTGCTTAGGTGGGGTGCCAGTTCATTCTGCAGTTTGCATAGAACGCAGCCTGGGATGTTGTCAGGTCCTATGGATGCTGTGTTCTTGGCTTTGGAGAATGTGTTTTTTACCTGTGCAGCCGTTATTACAGGAACTTTGCATTCTTCCAGTATAGAGATGGGCCCTTTAGGGGGTGAAAGAGGGGTAAAGTTAGCACTAAACCTATCTGCCAGGATGTTGGCAATATCAGTTGGTTCTGTATATTTAGTGCCATTGTGCTGTAACCCAGAGCAGATCTCAGTGCTGCCATTAGGATTCCTGACTTAGCTATAGAATGCTTTGCGGTTGTCCCTAAAATCAGTGGTGATTTTGTTTTTGTAACTAGCTTTGGAGGTTTTTATGAGGGATCTCAACTTCTTACTCAGGCTGACCAGGGAGTTCCTCCAATCATGGGATTTTACTCTTTTTTGCAACAGTTTCTTTATTCTGTTGTAGAATTTTTTTACGACAGGATCCACCAGATTGGCTTCCTTTTCTTTGGAGAATAGAGTCTTGGTTCTGTTAAGGATAGCACAATCCATGCACTCGTGTAAGTGCTTATAAAGTGGATTTGTGTAGGATTCAGCAGTCATACCTCTATTTTCCATCTGCATGAGTGTCGTGAAGTTTGCCAGTTCTATATTCAGAAGCGTGAAGTTGGCTTTGGAGAAATTTTTTACGATGGTTTCCTAATGGGGCATGGGGGCGGGATGTGGATGTCTAGGGTGATTAGCTTGTAGTCAGATCTGACCAAAGAGGAATTGATCTCTGGTGTGGAACACTGGTCTCCCATGTTGGTATTGACTAGGTCTAGGATATTGCTGCCCCTGGTGGGGGTGTGGATTAGATGATCCAAGGGGTTGGAATTTATGAATTCCAGAAAATGTTTGGTACATGAGTAGTTTTCCCAGTTAATGGTGGGGTAGTTGAAATTGCCCATTATTAGGATGTTGGGTTGTACCCTAATATTTTCCAATGTATCAAGAAATGAGGAGTGGGAATCCTGGGGCATGGTAGGGGGTCTGTAGCAAGTTACAATTTGGATTGCGGTCTTGCCCAAAGTTAGTTGCACTTGGATAATCTCAGATGCATTATGCTGAGCAACTAGCCTGGAGGTTTGGACATCCTTAATGAATATGGACATTAAAACCTGGTAATGCAGGGGTGCTCTCTGGAGCCTTGAACCAGGTCTTTGTCACTGCACAGATGTCGATGTTCTCCATTTTAAAGAGTGCCTAGAATGAATGCATTTTGAGGTTTAGGCTTGCATTGAGTAGCATTACCCTCAGATTTTGCTTGCTTGTACCTGTTATGGTGGTGAATTTGTCATTTGAACCTTGGCTAAAAAAGGCACTATAGTGATGGTAAGAGCCTTAGCCAGTATCTGAAATCCCAAGGATGACAGGTGCAGGCCATCTCTGGCAAAGCATTGTGGTCTGTTGATCATATAATCCCAGGCAGACAGATACTGGATCCCCTTAAAATTACACCAGAAGCTTGGTCAGTTGTTGAAGTCAATAATTTTGTCCTTGTACTGTGGTATCATTCTGAGGGATGGCAGGATACTACTCAGGGCTAGGGTCATACCTGCCTGGGCTACAAGATCAGAGAGCTTCTCCATGTCTCTTTTCCGATAGTCCAGGGAGGTACATCTCAGGTCATTCACACCAACATGGACAATGACAGAGTCATATTTGTACTTGTTGTGGAGTGACCTGAGTGCACGCATTATGTGGCGGATCCTGGCAACCAACAGGCAGATGACAGCAACTTTCTCCTTATATGTGACAAGATTTGACACCTTAGGGTTATTTTAAGGGGTATACTTAGACTTGAACAGAGGTAGTTTAAGATTTACAGGCTGCCTCTGTCTAATGGAAACATGGGTACCAGACTGGGGATAATTTTCTGATTTCCATTCCACTGGTCCAAGTTATGCTTGAATTTTATGAGGAAAGAACTCTGCTTCACATAGATGAAAAGCCTGCCCTGTAGAAGGGGTTGTCTCTGAGGCACATACCTGTCACTCCCGTTACATTGCAGGCAAGGTTTATACCTGTAGATTAGGTAATTCTGATGTCATTTCTTTTGCAGATGTGCAATATTTTCATCAGAGGGATATCAGAGGATATTTTTCTGGGCAGGTATAGATTGCCTGTCAGCAGCCAAATACAGAGAAAGGGCTTTGAGGCGATCCATGCAGGGCATATTGTTTATGACCTGTATTCCTTTTATGAGGAACATCTGTGGACCTCACACCTGTAGCACATGTCTGGTCAGGTACATACCAAAGGGGACATTGTACACAATGATTGTTCAGATGAGGGCCAAGTACAGCAGAACAACAGCATCCTTGGACCTAGATGCCCTCCCCTTGTTTATAGGTTATGCAACACACAATAATTTCCTTACAACTGTAGATAAATGATTGTCAAAAGCCAGGTTATTGTCTTTACGTGTTCCCAAAGCCCTGGGTCTACTCAAATTATGTTCAGATAACAGTGTAGCTTTCTTTGACAAACTTCATTGCAAACAGCACTACCAAATTTACAACTTAATACTTCATTTAGGCTTGCAACAAATTTACAGCTTATTATGCATTGCTCTAGTTCATCTTCATACTGTGTCACAGTCTCATTGACTTTCTGGCTGCATGAATTAATAATAAATATCTTAACTATTACCAAAGCTTTAGGCTGCTAATATTGCTTTATTGAATGATTTGCTTTCATTGTTTGAACCAATTTACCAAGCTGCTTAGTTGAGGAAATATCCTTAAGACTGAATAATGTTACAACATGTTTATCTTCAGAAATGTCATTCACCACAAAAATGTGCTGTATTCATTCCGTATAAGCTGACCACATGTCTATACCTTGCTTAAGTTCACAGATTCTTTTTAAATGTGTCATCTTGCAGCTGCATGAATACTTGTAACACCTTGTTGTCATTTTTCCTTGTTTGTAGAAAAAGGAGCACACAGGGACGCTAACCAAATTCTAAATGTATTTTATACTATAGATAAGCCTATGTTTGTAAAAATTCAAAGCTACAACACATTAAGAAAGGAAATTTAAGGTGTTAAGTGTATTGCTCTATGTTAAAATGCTGGCGTAAGTGTAAAAGAAAGGAGGGGGTGTCAGTTGGTAAGTACAAAAGGAAGAATCATTGTCATTCCAGAGATGTCCAGGGTTAGCCTTATTAATAAGTAAACTTGACATACACCCAGGGTACCATTCTGATAAAGATAATTTAAAGCCGTATTTATTTATATTTTGTGTTCATTTAGCACTTGTGGTCATATAAAGGGTGGCACGTGGTGCAGCTGCTGTGTAGGGCAGCCCTTGCTCCTACTTCCCTTCACGTCAGTACTCATAAACTTCAGTATTGCCACAACAGAGTGCACACTGTTTCCCAGCTACTCTCTAATATTCCTGAGATGATGCACCCCTTTGCGTCCATCCATGGGCCAAACAGGTATTGATTTGTCAGTGGCCGGGAACATTTTACAGAACAGTCCACTAAGACTGTTCCTCATCACTAATTTAGCATACGCATATGTAGCTGAGTATAGCTGCCATGGTAGTGATGGCTGTTAAGCTGAGATTTTGCCTAAAGCACTTTGTAAATTTCCTTACAAGACAAATGTATATCATTTGCCTTCTCAGAAGTTCTTTTGCCCTGGACAGTATTAAGACGGACTGCTGAATAGGTGTCATATCATGCTTTATCAATATCTTGCTTCTATCTCTGTATAATAATGTCCAGTTTCAGAACATATATGATGCTTTCTCTACCTCTTTCACACAGTTTCTATATCTCATTTGGCAATAAATGGTTATGCAGTAGTTTACGCCCAAGTGTTCAGTTTTTGTTCTCTGTTTCATTTTTAATGTTAGTTTTGTAGCGACTAAGAGCTGTAATTTTCTTTTATTTTCTGCTGCACTCCTAGTGATCTTGGAGTGGTCATGCTTTGATGTTTCAGCTGAAAGACAGACTGAAATGGATAAACAATATCCAAAAATAAAATTACATGAATTGGTGTAACAAAAGGTTTCTTTAATGCTGATCTCTTATCTGTGGAGTGACTTGACAATTCAAAACACAAAAAAAAAAATTTAGCTTGGGCTTCTAATAACCCCACTCCACTTTCCCAGTGATGAGTTTGCTGTTTTCATATATCATTTTCATAATAGCTTATGAGTCATTTCTTACAGACAGACTAGATATTTGATACACAAGTAGTTTGTTTAGTCCAGATTAATCTTTTTCCAACCACAATCAAGTAAAATTATAGAAAAGTAATTATAAACACAATGGCAGCAATCTCAGATAGTACCATACCCAGGATTTAGAGTTAAATCAGTCCAGCTGTAAGACTGCCCTATATGTAATAGAAACCCAGTGGTGGATGCCCACTCATGTACTGCTTGTTAAGTTCAGTAGCTTGAAAAGTTCTGTCCATAGACTTTTTTAAAACCATGTTACCAGCACCAAAGCAATTTTGTGCTTTCTTTTGCCCAACTTGCTGCTTTTTCACTAATTAAAAATGCAGCCAAAATTGCTCATATACAAACATGAAATTACCTCTCAAGAATATATAATGTTTCAGCTGGCATGGCTTCTGAAAACCCATGACCTTTTACAATTTCAGTCTTTATGGGTACATTCAGGCCAATAATGCCAAACACCAGATATACAAACAACGCCTTATCCGATGGGCATTTACTACAAGAAGTTTAAGATATTGCATAATAGAAACTCTTAGTTATCTGGGTTTTCTTGCAGTGTTTGCAGAATGGTTTGCCGGTGTGACCATATTACATTTTGGTTAGGATGTTATTTGGGACAGTTTGCAAGCAACTTAATGTCTATAGACATCAGGCTTTAAGATTTGTGTTTCTAAAGTATGGCCAAAACGAACTTAGGCTGTGTTAATGAGGTCACTAAAAATTTGAAACGTAGTGCAGGCATTAGCATTGTCACCTTATACCAAGAGGTTCTCAAGTTTGATTCTCTTCTGGGGTGTCTTCTGTGCAGAATATGCATGTTCTCCCTACATTCATGTGGGTTTACTCTGGGTGGTCTGGTTACCTCCCACATTCCAAAAACATGCATCTGGAATGTTTCTACCCAGGTCTCTGCTGAAAATGGGCTCTGTCCCAATCAGACTTTCCCTGTAAACAAATGTTAAATAAATAAATGTCCACAACTACTGGGTTTAATTTTATTGACCTGAATGAAGCCATAAAGACTTAAAAAGTAAAAATTTATGGGAATTCAGAAACCTTCTACAGAATTGTCAGTGGAGCCTGGCTTGAGAGTTTGGAGGGCACGAGCTGGGGTGGATGGCCGGTGAATTATTTTAATATCTTTTTAGGCACCCATTTTCTGAGGGTATGTAGCAGGTATTAATAGAAGTAAAAAAAAATCTGCTACTAAGGGACTGTGTAATACTAAATAGAAAATGATTTTCTAGTCTGTGCCAAGACTAGATCCAAGACCCCTTTATTTTTCTAGTTCTTCGGTATTTGAGTTGTTCTCTGGTCCTTTCTTGCTCCTCTGTCAAGTTTTGTCTGCCATTTCAGTATGTCCAAAGGTGGCCCTTCCCCTGTCAATGCGTTTTTATGTTATTTTTTTGAAAGGGCTATTGCATACCATTCCACCTATAAAACAGCTGGCTCTTCCTTGAGATCTTAAGTTTTTTTTTTTTTTGAAAAATCTCTTGCTCCATTTGAACCAACCCATAGCACTTATTTTTATTATTTTTTTAGCCTTATAACATGGAAAACTGTTTTGCTGATTCCTTTGACTTCTGCAAGAAGTATGAATGAGTTACAAGCAGTCATGGTGGGACATCTTTTTTCAACATAGATATGGTTTCCTTGAGAATTAATCTCTCTTGCATATCTTAAAGTGGTGTCTAAGTTTACTTTGAACTAAGTTATCCTTCTCCCAGTCTTCTTTCAAAACCCTAAACATTGAGTGAGGGAGGACGGATTCTTTATGCTCTAGATGTCCACAGGCAACTCTGATATTATCTTGACAGAAGTAAAACCTTCAGGAACTCTAATTTATTAATTTCATATGAAGGTAAAAAAAAAACCTGTATTGAAGCAGACTATTTCCTTTTGTTATAACCACCACATGAAGGCTTTCCTTGTAGGGTTGGGGCACACTCTGAGGGCCTTAATTTCTAGAAATACACTTTTCCAAAAAGCCTCTAGAAAAGTATTCTAGAAGCAACGACTTGGTCCTCTGTACATACCTTTTACAAAGTAGATTCCTTTTCCAGGTTTACAGGAGGCTTTGTTAGGACCATTCTCCAGGAATCCTCATCTTCACTTACCCAGTATATGCTATGGTAGCGTACATAACTAAGGCTACTGCTACAGCAATCAAATGAACATTGTACAGTTGTGAATGATCACTGCTACAATTGGCACTCCCTCCAGCCCCCCCCCTGTTTGTTGATTGATTGCCAGGGAGTTGTCATGAAAGCTCTGAAGGTTCTACCCTCCAAACTGTTGATTTTTTTCTTCTGCTCTGTTCAAGCTCCCATCTGTTTGAGTGCATAGTAGGAGTCCTTATGCTTCAGAAGCTGGCAGACTGTCTATATCGTATGCAAGATATAACCTGTGTAGCTAAAGCTACTGCAGCGGTGATCATTTGGGCATCTGCTCTTACAGTAAAGTTTAATTTCACAACTCTACTTTCGAACACTTTCTCTGCTTTTTGAAGACTTTGAGAGGAGGAGGGTTATCTTGCAATCTAGAACAGAGATTCTTACTGAATGGCACATTTATTTTTAGCTTTTGTTTGTGGTGATAGGAAGTAATGGGTTGGTGGATGAGAATTATGCTTTTTTCCAACTAACAGTGAAAAAGCTACCCCTTTGCTGACTTTGAGGTAACATGGGTGAAATTCTTGGCTAGGCTTATAAGCTTCTCTGGGCCAATAGCCTAGTATCATCCTGTGAACCTATGAAACACAGAATATGCACTGAACTTGTTCTTAAGACCACTGGGGGCTTTTTAAGCCTTGCAGTGAATAAAAAGGAACTTAATATTATTCTAAGGTTATAGGTAGACTGATGATTTGGTGGCAAGGATTTACAGGCTACCTCTGTCCATTAGAGACATAGGTGCCAGATTTGGGATGAATTTGATTATACATCAACTGGCCTAATTTGCACTTGAGTTGGGTTAGAGAGGAGTTGTGCTTGACATAGGAAGCCTGTTTCAGAGAAGGGGTAGGCTTTGAGGGGAACATGAGTGAAATTCTTGGCTAGGTTTATAAGCGTCACCAGGCCAATAGCCTAGTATCATCCTGTGAACCTGTAAACCTGAAACCTTCAATCTGAAACACTGCACACTATTAAGGGGTCATTTGTCTGCATCCCATAGATCCGCACTACAGGACATTTAAGGTATTACACAGTAAAAACTCTTGTTTGGCTGGATTTTTCCTGCAGTTTTTCATGAATAGCTTGTCTGTGTGACATTTTCACCCTTTGGTTTTCATACACAAGCATGTACAAAATGTTTACAATACTGTCTGTGTTTGAATGAAGCCGTGTGTTCTTATCCCTATTCATACTGTTTTAAACAAACAGCATACTATACCCTCCTCACTGTCCAGTCTGCAACTTTGAGATTGTCTGATATGCATTATTGTGGTTTTAGTTGAGTGTGGCTCTTTAGAACACACTGAGTGTGAGGTGAAATATTACAAGATAAAACTGCCTGTAGATCCTTAAGGCTATGGAACAGGACAGTGGAAACTGAATGATATGGCCAAGACAGTCACTGAGGATGTCTCTTTGGAGTGCAGAAATGTCATTAACGTAAGTATTAAGGGTGAAATTAAGGCAGGAATCAAGGGAGAGCTGGTAGCACAGGAAGTGGTGTCTGTAGGTGGTGGGGCTAGTGTAGGTGGGTCCCATTTGATCCTTCAATGATGGCTCTATTTCTCTAAAGAACAGTCATGCAGATATCATAAATATGTTCACTAATAGCGAATGAATGAAGTATGGTTATTCTTAGACTTAAAATGTGTATAACTGATAGGGTCAGCATATGAGCCGAGGTGGCCTTGTGTACTTCTATATAATTTAAAAATTATTCTTCGACATTCAAAATAATCAAATACCCTATTAAGTTTAAATTTTGATAATTAAGATTTCAGATTTTACTAATGAAGAATTTAGTAACAATTTTTTATTTGTCAAAGGGGTTTTCAGGATGCTTTTACTGTCAACAATAGCTCAAGTGTAAAGCTATATGGTTTGTATATAATGGACCATTATCACTACATTTCTTGGAAATACTTGTGTAATTGTACTATAGAAGAAATTATATAAATAATAGCATGCTTTGTTCACAATTAAAATGTTTAAAATAGTGTATATATATTTTCTTTATGGCTGCACAATTGAGACATTATAGATAGATTCATCTACTGTTTTAGTCTCTTTGAACAGACTCATTGTTTGCCTGTATTGTTTGCAGCTAACTGTCCACTTATGTACAAGTAGAATAAAGGAAGATCACTTCTAAGTTTTGTGTGAAATAGTTTCCCAGGAACATGCACGCACACACACACACACACACACACACACACACACACACACACACACACACACACACACACACACACACACTTTATTAATTATTTGTTAACCAGATAAGCTAGTGATTAAAATCTGGTCTGAACAAATGAAATCCCTTGGGTATAACAGCAAATCCCTACCATTTTTAAACCTAAATCAAAATGGCATATTCACGAAGAATATACACCCACTAATTAAATACATGATTCTTACTACACAGAAATTATTTAAATCATTGCAAATATTAGATGCTCTTGCCTTTATACAACCACTCCACCTAAATCCCAACCTACTGATAAACAATAAACCCTTAAATCTAACAAATTACCCTCTGATAAAAGATCTCACAGCATGGGAAATATACCAATGGAGAGAATCCAATATACAACAAATAAGACTAGAACTAAATCTTATTAAGAAATATACTGTTATTTGTACCCAAATCCATTATCACATAAATGCTAAATTCTCACAAACACAAGTCAACTTGCAGTATATTAACTTAGTAAAACTAATACTAGAAAACCTCAAGAGGAAAGGGAAAACAATTTCTAGGACATATAAACTTGTAACAAACATAAAACACCGGAATTCTCTGTTATTTTCAAACTATAGGCAAGAAAAAAAAAACAATCTCTGACAGATGAACATAAGAGACTGGCCATTGAGAATACAATAAAATTCATTCCTTTTAAGAAGCTGCTATATACACAAATTATGATAAATAATGTATACTATACCCCATCAAAACGAAATAAGTTCAATTCTAACTTTGTCCTCACTGCCCAAACCAAACTGCAGCTATTCTCCATGTCATGTGGAAATGTAGCAAGGTACACAACCTATGGTGCTCTTTAAGAGCTAGGTTGAGAAGATGGGGATATGAAAAATCAACCCTGTCATGGGAGACAGCTATATTGCACATGAACACGACTCGACTTCCAAAAATAAAAAAAATATCCTTATCACGATGTGTGCCCTTATTAAATTTTATATCACTAAAAATTGGAATGTCACATCTCCAGTTACATGGGAACACTTTAGCAACCTTACTATTAAATATATCTCATCTCCCAAACTAGTTTATACAAAAACAAGAAAGAAACACTATTATCAGAAATATTGGTGTTACTTACTAGATGTAATTCTTAACAAAGAAAGATAGTCTGTACACTGACATAAGACAAATTTATATTATGCAATAACTGCATTATAACCACTTTTTAGTTTTTTCTTTTTTTTTCTTTTTTTTTCTCTTCTTTCCCTTTTTCCTCTTTGTATATCTAATTGTATTTCCTAATTACATTAAGTATAATAAGTGGTTGAATTTCTATATCTATCTTCTTCATAAAATATGTCCCTTATACTATCTCTCACTTTCTTAAGTGATGTTAAAAACCTTTTATACTCCATTTGATGATGTAGTGACTTCTACTGTATATAGTGTATGTATATTTCTTGTGTTATTAGTTTTCTGAATGTTTCCTTTTTGTATGCACTGTTTGTTTTGTGTGTTTGATTGGATGTATCGCTGTTAATATCTGAAAATTCAAATAAAGAGATTTTAGAAAAAAAAAAGAGTAGCAGCCTCTGTATATAAACTAACCCATTATACAATTCTTCCTCTAAAACGTGCACGTTGATTGGCCAGCCCAACCAGCGTGCCCGTTGTAAATCCCTCAATATACTAACGGAAAAAGGTCCGGCCGCCCAGACTTTTTCCGTTAGTATAAAACACTGTCTCGCTATGTTAAAAGAGTTTAACATAGCGACACAGGTTTAAAAAAAGCAACGCAGATCTCCGTTGCTTTTTTTAAAGCTGTCTCGCTATGTTAAACTCCTTTAACATAGCGACACATGTAAGCAACGGAGATCTTGCGATCTCCGTTGTTTTAAACCTGTCTCGCTATGTTAAATGGGTTTAACATAGCGAGACAGCTTTAAAATAAGTAACGGAGATCTCCGTTGCTTATTGTAAAGCTGTCTCGCTATGTTAAACCCATTTAACATAGCGAAACAGTAAAAAGCAGCGAAGATCTTGCATTCTCCGTTGCTTTTGCCCACAGCTCTGATGTACTGCGTAGGCATGCGCAGTACATCAGAACTGCAGCGGGATACCAGACAGCTGCGGAAGGGCAGCAAAGAGGCATTATACAATGCCATTATTTAAGAAAAGTAATTATTTCTTTTCTTAAATAATGTCATTGTATAATAGCAATAACCCACTTCTGGGTGTGGGTAATGCGGGATTTAACCACGGTTGTCTTTGTTTGGTCCCTCGGGCTTCACCCTCGGGACCAAACCACGCACCGTGGTTAAATCCTGCATTACCCACACCCAGGCGTGGGTTATTGCTATAATCTCTCTGCCACAGATGAATTGAATAACACAGAAAACCACAACATAAAGCATTGGATTGAAGTTAATCACCTGCGTGAATCAGCTTACCAAAAGTATTTAAAATACTGGGAGACAAGGCTCGTGTAGCATACCATGTGAGTGAAAAGTACAGTTGTGTAAAATCTTACCATAACAATAGATGTCCTTGCCATCACCACTGCAGTATTCCTTACTAATGGGATTCCCTGCCATGAAGCCCACCGTCCGGCCAGTTTACCAAATTCTATCGTTGCTTTACGTTAACACTGAACGTCACCTACACACTCCTTGCATAGAGTAGGACATAAAGGTGATGTTCAGGTGTACCATCCTCGGAACTGATCGCCCCAGTAGGAACAGAGGTCCAAGGAAAACCAAGGAGAATCTGCATATCCAGGAAAAAAAAAAAATAGGGGGATGAAGGGAGGGAGTCAATACTGCAGTGGTGAAGGCAAGGACATCTACTGTTATGGTAAGATTTTACACAACTGTACTATAACCTTACATTCAACACTGCAGTATTCATTACAAATGGGAGAGTGCCGAAGCTCAAGAAGAAACTTGGGAGGAGGAAGCAGCAGCAGAGCCCTCTAAGAAGCCATGAAGAATGGCATTGGCAAAACCAGCCCTATCTCTGGAGATACCATCCAACTGGTAATGTTTGGTAAAAGTATGCACAGAAGTCCAGGCAGCAGCTTCAAGAATAGACTTAATGTCTAAGCCTTTGAAAAAATCACCAGAAGGAGCCACAGCTCTAGTGGAATGAGCCTTTACAGAAGAAAGAAGGCTCCCACCACGAAAAGTGTGACAAAAAGAAATAGCCTTTGAAATCCAAGGGGAAATAGTTTGCTTGGAAACAGCCACACCTAAAGACCTAGGATGAAAGGAAATATAACTGGTCAGATTTTATGATAGCTTTAGTTTTATCTAAATAAAATCTGAGTTGTCTATGCACATCTAAGGTATGCAGCACCCTCTCACTGTCAGATTGCGGAGAGGAGAAAAAAGTAGGCAAATTAATAGACTGATTAAGTGATAACTCATTAACCACCTTGGGCATGAAAAAAGGATTAGTACGCAAGGGCATCCTGTCCTCATGAAATATCAAAAAAGGTGGACAAGCCATAAGGGCTTGCAATTCAGACACCCATCTGGTGGAAGTAAGAGCTAACAAAAGAACTGTCTTCCAAGAACAATGTTGCAAGGAAGCTGAAACAGCAGGCTCAAAAGGAGCCTGAGTCAATTTTTCCAGAATGAAATTAAGATACTAGGGAGGAGAAACAGGCTTCCTGAGAGGTCTAATATTAAGGATGCCTTTAAGAAATTGCTTAGCCTCAACTCTAGAAGCTAATAGGGAAGTTAAAGGCAGACAGGCAGAAAGAGCTGATAAGTGGGCCTTAATAGAAGAATAGGCCAAACCAGCATTGAGCAACTCACACCAATAAGAGATAACTAAAGGAACATCCACAGAAAGTGAGTCCAGGTCAAGAGAAAGACATCAAATAGAAAATGTCTTCCATTTAGACAAGTAGGATTTCCTAGTAGTAGGTTTCCTAGCCTCCTGCAGAACCTGCAGCACTTCCTCAGAAAAAAAGATGTCTATGAAGGATCAAAACTCTATCACCAAGAGTGTCAGTTGAAGTGTGGACAGGTGGGGATGCATGAAAGACGCCTTGTCTTGTGTGAGGAGATCCACTCTGTGAGGAAACTTGTGATGATTGCCCTTGTTTATATGCAGAAGTAGAGGGAACCAGTGCTGTCGCAGCCAAAAGGGACTCACCAAAAAGATTTTGGGAGCATTGTGTTGAATCTTGAATAGGAACTTCAGCATGAGAGGAAGAGCAGGGAATACATGAAGAAACATCCCCTTCCAAGAAAATGAGAGGCCGTCCACCTTCCATACCAGACAACCTGGGACTTTGCCACAAAACAGAGGAAGTTGTCTGTTCAGAGGGCAGGCAAATATATCTATTTGAGGAGTACCCCACTGGTAAACAATGTCCAGAAACACATCCCTGTAAAGCATCCATTCATGGGATTGAGTGAAGGACCTGCTCAAATTGTCCACCACAATATTCTGATCTGAAGGAAAACAAACTGCCTGAAGAGTCACTTGATATGGGATAAAGAGATCCCATACCAGAAGTGCCAACTGGCAAAGACGGTAAGATCTCCTACCCTCCCTGTTGGTTGATATACCACATGGTATTGTCTGTGAATACCTTGAGAGGCCCTGGACAGAAGAGAGGATGAAAGGCCTGAAGAGCCAGCATAAGAGCCCTCATCTCTTTGATGTTGATGTGCTCCTTCTGCTGATGAGGCGACCACACTCCCTGAACCTTCAGGGAGCCAAACATTGCTCCACATCCCACATTTGAAGTGTCTGTGAACAGATCCTGAGAGGGAGGAGGAGTTTGAAAAGGGAGCCCTGGATTCAAAGACAACTGCTGAATTCAACACAGAAGTTCTTTCTTGAGACATGGGAGAAGAGGAACAGGAAAATGGCAAAAACAGACTGAGGTAATAGACCGATGGATAAAAACAGTGTTTGGACTGCCGGCGAAGAAGTTCTGAGGATGGGCACCTGAACATCACCTTTATGCCCTACACTACGCAAGGAGTGTGTAGGTGACAGTGCACCTTAAAGCAATGGTAGACTTTGATAAACTGGCTGGGCAGTGGACTTCATGGCAGGGAATTCCATTTGTAATGAATACTGCAGCAGTGAATGTAAGGACATCACTGTTGTAAGACTTGGATGGCAAATGGCAATTTTACCAATAAAGGTATTACTGCAATGCTTTTTAATAGAGCAAAAGAAAGTAGTTGTTTTGGATCAGAAAGCATGTCAGCATCTCAGTACCAACATACAAGAAAAACACAAATACTGTTAGCCATTTTGCCATTTACTATGGTATAGAAAATAAGTGTTTTCCTTGTTAGATGTTTTATTTTGTGTACTTTGTCCATGTGAGATGTGCAAAAAGTTACTCACAGAAAAGTGGATTTGAAAAAATGTCTTGAAATATGAGTATTGTTTTGGTTATCTGTCTGCACACTGAAAAAGCTTTTTTATTTTTAGTGTTATGACTGGCTGAGATTAGTAAACTTACTCATGCCATTTTACAATCATTATAATTATACATTTATTTTAATCCAGCTATATATTTGTTAAACTACTCAGCTTGCCTGATAGCATTCATTAGGTTGTACTTTCTGTGCCTGAAAACAGAACAGCACATATAATTAAATGACATTACCCCATTTTTGTTCTTGGCTCTTAACATTTTATTTTCTGAAGATATTTTGATTATATATTGTAGTAACATGACTTGGATTGAAATATTCTAAAATGTCATTCATTCCATAAAGCATACAATGTTTAGCATGTATTTTTGCGTCATTTGTTGAACTAAAGGTGAGTATATGCATAATGTGGCATCTTGTTTTCCTGTACAGATTTCATGTATTGTTATTCACAAATTTCAGGAGAATCTTAATTATTGCCTAATGGAATTAAATACCCCAGCAATTGGCATACCTGAAACTATTATTCCAGAAGCACTTAAAATGTACTGATCAAAACAATTTTTTTTTGTTTTTATGTGCAATCTGCTACAAAACTTTTAGTGTTTCCAACCATTACTGCTGAATATCAGTGGGAAAATACTGTCTTATATTGCTAACCAAAGTCGATTTTCAACTCAGAACATTCTGGTACCCCCTTCTTTCCTTCTTTTTCTTTCCTTCATTCCATCTTTCCATCTAACATGTTTTTTTCTCCTTTTATCTACAAATATGTTCCTACTAAAGAAGTTTAATGCAAAGAGCTACTAAAAATCTTATTTTGTTAACTCTTGGTTTGTTTCCTGCTGTCCATTTCAAGCTGTACAAGTTATTTAACCAGACTGTAACAGGCACTTAATCAGCTTATCTTGTTAACTCTCTCTCTCTCTCTCTCTGTATATATATATATATATATATATATATATATATATATATATATATATATATACACATATATACATATGCACTATATATAAATGATATATATGTATATGGATCTACTTCACTTCACCTAAAACTGATTTGACTGACTTTCATTTGACCGAGACCAAATCACCTAAATTTCAAATTACTGACAACTCATTTGAGTGACTCTCATTTCACTGACAGCTTACAATGCTGAATTTTAGCATATTAGATTTTGCACCATAGACATGCCCACTTACAACACCAATGACTATTGCTTTCCAGAACTGCTTACTTACCCTCTTAACAGAATTTGGGCGATATAAATATTCTCTTGTTCACACCATACCTCCTTACCTTGTATGAAAAACAGTTTCTCACGGGATTTCAGGTCCCAAAAGGCCATACTATCACCCCAGCTGTAAATCCTTCCACCTTCAACCATACTTACAGTACCAGATCCTATCCAACATCTTGTTCAGTCTATCAACATCTCAACCCCAGGCACATTAGCTCTAGATCCAAACACTACCACAAACTAATAAACAAATTCCTGAAGTTCATCACCAAGTATAGACTCAACCTAATACTTGGTGGTGATATTCACCCCAACCCTGGCCCACTCACTTCAGATACACATACCCCCTCTACTTGTAATCTAAGCTACAAACCTACAATTAATAGGCCAACTAACTCTCTCCTAGTCTGTCATCTCAATATTAGAAGCATTAATAACAAGGTACATGAATTGCATGCACTTCTGGATGTCCACTCCCCTGAGATTCTCTGTTTATCTGAAACCTGGTTAAAACCTAACACTAAAGACAATGAAGTGTTATCACCTGGGTACAACATACACAGGCTGGATCATGCTTCGAGGAAGGGGGTGGGGTAGCTGTACTCTATAAATCTGAGTTGAATGTCACCATAGATGTAATACAACCTCCTCAGATTAATAACTCAGAGATTCTTGCCACCAAACTGCAACTTAATAAAAATAAATGCATTAATATCATCTGTATGTACATTCCCCCAGGTAACAATATATCTACATTTGAAGATATCCTGTACTGGCTATCATGTCACTACCCCCAAGAAACCCTACTACTTGGAGACTTTAACATAGACTAGGGCACCTGTTCCTCAGAATCCCCAACCACTCATATTAACCTGCATGCATTTACACAAATCATATCCACCCCTACCAGGATAGGTAAACCCAACCAAACAAAAAGTATACTTGACTGGGTACTCATAAACAGTCACCCCCAACTGTACACCTCTGGTACCCTCCTTGATGGCCTAAGCGATCACCTTCTCACATATGTAATTAAGCACAAAACCATTAATTCCCAACAACCCTTACTCAGAAAGGTTAGAAACAATAAAAACTTTGACCCTGCCAAATTCCAATAAGAACTAAACTCATGTAATTGGTCTATTCTAAAACACCTCTCCTTAGAGGAAGCAGTATCATACTTTAACAACAAATTCCTTGAGATCCTTGATTTGCATGCACCTGTTCGTTCAAAGAGAGCCAAGGCAAAAACTGCACCATGGCTTTCTATAGAGTCTAAACTCAAAATTACCCTTAGAAACAAAGCATGGGCTTTATGGCGTTCTTCTAAAGACTCTCAAGATCACATTAAATACAGGCAATCCAGGAACAAAACCAAAAAACCAATTTTACAAGACAAAAAACAATACTACTGTAATTTACAGACAGTAAATCAAAATAACCCTCAGAAGTTTTGGGCAGGTTTAAATAATCTACTACA
The DNA here is from genome assembly GCF_019279795.1 of Protopterus annectens. Taxonomy (NCBI): domain Eukaryota; kingdom Metazoa; phylum Chordata; order Ceratodontiformes; family Protopteridae; genus Protopterus; species Protopterus annectens. Next base: position 591,024,025 of record NC_056732.1, read on the forward strand.
TCCTGGACAAACTTCAACCCCAATCCCTGCTGCTACTATTGATAAAACCCCTGAAGATGTTTCTGATAGTTTTAACCAATTTTTTACTGAGACAATTCAAGCCTTAGCTAGCCAACTACCTCCTAGCGCCCCTGGTCCTGAAAGTAGCACCCCTAGAAACCTACTTGCGTTCTGCTTCCAGCCAGTAGCCACTTCACTTATCCGTACCTTGATCAAAAAATTAAAACCCACTACACTTTCTGCTGATCAACTCCCTGCCGAGTACCTACAAAAATCAGCTGATGCTATTGCTTACCCCGTCTCAATACTAATCAGTCGAACCATAGTAGAAGCTAAAATTCCCACTATCTGGAAAATATCCTATGTAATCCCACTTCACAAAGGAGGCAGCTCTACTGAATTCTCCAGTTATAGGCCAATAGCTAAACTCTCTCCACTTGCAAAGATTATGGAAAAATGTATTCATAGACAACTCATGCACCACCTAATCCAAAATCGCCTTATGGCAGACACTCAGCATGGCTTCTGTCCTCATCACAGCACTACTTCAGCCCTCCTAGCCTTTACTAACACCATAAACCATAATCGCAACAATAATTATATATCCTCAGCCCTCTTTTTGGATCTTTCCAAGGCATTCGATATGGTTGATCACCAAATTTGAATCCACACCCTGCAAACATTCTGTCTAGATACTGGCACCCTCCAATGGTTTCAATCCTACCTGAATGGTCAACAGCAGGCTGTCCTCTGGCAGAACAAACTCTCTAACCTTCTACCTAATATGCTTGGAGTACCACAAGGCTCTATACTAGGGCCCTTGCTGTTCTCCATCTTTATTAACGACCTTTATACTGTCATCCCAAAAGTCAGCTGTATCCAATATGCTGATGACTCTACTCTGATTTGCTCAGCCACATCTCCAGTAGAGTTATGGTCAGCTACCCAGACCACCTTTAATACAATAGAAAACTGGCTTTCTGAACATCATCTGATCCTAAATCCCAAAAAAACTAAAATGCTGTTATTTTCACCAACACGTAGGTCTACCGCTTTCACCTTTACCATAAAATAGAATGATGGCACAATAATCTCCCCTGACCCATCTACAAAACTATTAGGTGTCATCATAGACAATAATCTAAAATTTGACCTACATGTTGACCAAACTATCAAAACCATCAATAAAAAACTAGGGTCACTTTACAGAATAAAAGCCTTCCTAACCCCTCCAGCTAAAATTGCCATAGCTCGCTCTCACCTTCTTTCAACCCTTCTGTATGCATCCCCTCTACTCTCGAATTTAAACAAGACTGTCCTTAACAAACTCTCAATTTGCTACAACCACATTGCCAGGTTTGCCACTGGGCTGCCTTTTAGGACACATCATTGCATCAATCTAAATCAACTTGGGTGGCTTGAACTACCCAGCCTAATCCAGTATAACCAACTGATTATGGCCAATAAAATCCTCTATAATCCAGACAATACTCCTGCACTTAAAAATATTATCACCCCCTATAACAATCCTAGACCGCTTCGATCCTCAAACAAACTACTAATTCAGACTAGCAAAATTAATAACACAGCCGGTGATTCTCTCTTTGCAAACTCTGTAAGTAGATCCTGGAACTCTCTTCCAGCTGATATTACCTTACTTTCCACCTTAGGTCAATTTAAAATTAGACTCAAACAACATTTGTCACTTAACTGGCTATGTCAATGTATCAAGCCTGGCTAAATCTCTCTAGAATGTGTAAAAATCTGTTAACCAATTTACTGTGTAATTTAATTTAATCCTGACTTGTGCTCAGGATTAACTGTAACCTGTGGAATTTGTTTAACTTGCTTACTTATGTAATCTCTGTAAATGGTCTCTTTGTAATATGTAATGCTGGTATTATGTAATGCTGTATCTGCTTACCCTTGGAGCTTTTCTCCTCGGGCCTCCGCTGAAAATGGACATGCATCCAGTCGGACTATCCCGGTCAACAAATGTAAAATAAAATAAAATAAATAAATAAAACCAAACTAGGCAGGGGGTTACACCCCTCTCCACCCCCCAATTCTGGTGGTTGTGCCCCCAACATCCCACCAACTATATATACTAACTTCAGGATTTCACTACAGTGGGAAAAAGGGCATATACCTTTTACTTGCCTTACAGTACTCTACATTCTGCCACTAATGCTGGAAACGCACAAAACATCCACCACATTACTTGAGATACTCCCCATAAAAATGTAAAGAGACATACCCACATTTAGAAACACTACAACACTACGTTCTACATGACTATCGTTATTTTCACAGTCAGCACTGTAAGTTACAGTAATTTTTTTTTATCACAAGCAGGTCACAGTTGTAGGGAAACTCACAGCATGTCTATAGCTTAACAGTTGGTGAAATGAGAGTCAGTCAAATGAGTTGTCGGTAATGTGAAATTTAGGTGATTTGGTCTCCTCGGTCAAATGAAAGTCAGTCCAATGAGTTTTAGGTGAAGTGAAGTAGAGCCATATATATATATATATATATATATATATATATATATATATATATATATATATATATATATATATATATATATATATATATATATATACAGAAAGAGACAAAGATAGCTACACATTATAAAAGTATAGAGTGCATATCTACAATCTGATCACTAAACTCTTTTTGTATTTACAATTTTATTATCTTATTCAAATAACTCTTTTAGACCATGACTCATGCCACAGGAAAACAAGTAAATGGACAGGCACACTACAGTGTTTGAAACAATAACTTGGATGAACACAGGGTACATAAGTCACACAGTTTAGAGACATAATATTATGTGGTTAAATAGAAGCATATTACACACAAAAGAGACTTAGCAGCAGAGTACTGATGTAAAATGTAAGCAATATGACAACATTAAGAGTAAGCACATTCATAATACTAGAAGTCCTTCTAGAACACACTTTATGTATGTATGTATGTATGTATTTGTTTATTTATTCTTTGTTGACCAGGTTACTCCCACTAGGCTTGTGGCCTCTTTTCAGAAGAGGCCTTTGGTGGTATTTATACTACCAGTGGAAATTTGACCAGGGCTTTAGGAAAGTTTCCCTTTTCTTTTCTGTTTTGTGATGAGCTGCAGGTTGGTTACTTCATGGCAGAAGAAAACAGTGTATTACAAAACAAGGTAAAAGTTTCAGGTTCGACAAAAGTTATGATATTTTCTGAGGATGGACTGATAGTGGAGCAGCTTAAATGATTTTTAGATGAAAATGAACCTTCAAATAACAGCGCTGTGTCCTGGAGTCAAATTATGGACAATGATGCTAGTGGTGTTAGTTTGCATGTCCCACAGGATGTGACAGAATTTATTAAAATGGCAGATATTCCAGTGGTGCTGTTTGGCTCAACAGACAGTCAGATATAGTGCTGCATCTAAGGATGGAAAACAACTTTCCTATGTTGCTACAGTATGTTTGGAACAAGGAAGATTTTTAGAGTATGTGCATTTCAAATTTAATCTGCTGGTTATACAAGTATTTTCTGTTACTTGGCCTACTAATGACAGATATCCAATCTGGGACTCTATGATAGTATCTTTTGGTTTTATGCCATCAGATGTGTGAGCATTTATTCCTGTAGGCAAGGGAATGTATTGTGTTATGAATACTGAAACAGAAACTGTTGCTGAAAAGCTTTTGAATATGTGCAGTTTGAAGCAATTGTTTGTTCCCTGGACACATGATCGATTTCAAGCTTTTACTATACAGTGAAAAATGTTTTGTGCATATTTAAGAATTGTAGAAATGGACAGTGACAAAGCTTATTTTCAACAACATTGTTAGACTATATTAAACATCAAAGAAGTTTAGAATTTAAGACACATTTGAAATGGTGTTTGAGAAGTTTGGGCTACGCTTAAAGTGATTGATGATATTTCAAGCATGTGTCTAATTTTATAAATGTGGTTAGGTTTTGAGCATATGTAATATACTCTGGTTAACTAAAATCATGCTTTTTGGGGGCTTATATACATCCTAAACAAGCTTGTGATATGTGTATTATCAATGTGGGGAAGTAGGCATAACAAGTCTAATTGTTATACAATTTTAAACATTATCATAAATATGGGGATTTATGGTGTGGCTACCCAAGAGTACAAATTGAAGAAGCTGAATTGCATAAGATGAAGAGTATGGCAATATTAGAAAACCTTCTTATGATAATGAAGTACAACTTGTGGATAATAAGGATTAGGCTGGTCATCTAAATGAGGTTCTGTTGATGAAGATGGGGGAGGACAAGAAGTGGTTAGTGATGGCTTGGAAGAGGATGGCAGTCATGGTGAAGAAGCAGAATTGACTACTATAGGTTAGAGTCTAAAAAACAACAAATTAAAGCAGGGAGCTAAAAAAAACTTTTAAAAAATGGAAAGAGTAAGGTTACGGTGTTTAGTCTTAATGTGAATAGCAGTATCAATGAAGATAAGAGGTTAGCAGTTCTTCAGTTTTTGCAGTATATCTCCTGATATTGTCTGTTTGTTGCATATTAGGGTGCTTCATGGTAATTAACAACAGGTTGAAGATATGAGGAATGCCCCAGGAATTTGGTGTTTTGGGAGGGATGTTATTTCAGGAATGGTTTGTTTTTGTTAAATTTCATATTAGAATTTTAGAAGTCATAATAGGTTGGCTGGGTAGAGTATTGATTTGTAATGTTTTCACAAGTATAGTTATTTATCATTTAGTAATTATATATACTACTACCAATGCAAAATCACATGAATAATTATTTTTAATATTATCATCTTTGTTTTAGTTAAAATGAAGCTTGCTGTTGTTGGTGATTGGAATTGTCAGTTTTGTGAAATTAATTTAAAATACCTAGTGATGTTAAATTACTTGGGACTATTGTTTCATACAGCCACTTATTACTGTGTCATTATTTAGGTCCTACATATAAAGGTATAGGTTGGTTATGGAGATTGATTTTTTTTTTTTTTTTTTGCTTATTCATATTCCCTTGGGTTATTTTTTGCTAAACTTTTAGGACTTCTATTTACAGATGGAACAATTTTGTTGTTGTTTGTTGGAGGATGGGATAGCGGAAGAAAATTAAATTCATGGGTAGCATAGACTATGACTGGTGGGATCATTATCTTTTGCTCATACCATTTTGTGAGTCCAGGACGAAATGGTGATGTTTAAAGTAAAATTGAGGAAAAACAATTTAATGCTTGAAAAATTTATTTTAATACTACAAAAGAAGCAGCATAAGGTGGCTATGAATAAGTTTGAGAGGATTTTAAAAGATTCACTGCAGGAAAATGAGTGGGATAGATTGACAAAAGAGAGAGTTCAAAGGTTCTTATTCCATCTAGGCTATGTAGTTCATAGTACAAAAAGTGAGCCCCATTTATATCTCAAATTAACAAAAGAGAGGCTTTTTCTATGCATCTTTTATATCACAAAAAGAGATTTCTGTTTTGTTGAAAATTATGTTAACATATTTTTTCAGAAATGTTAATACTTCTGTTAGAGTGGAATACAGACAAACTTTTTGAAAGATAATAACATTTTAGACCAATGAATTATTATGGGGGAATTGAACATTGTGCTGAAAACAGTCAACTTAAGTACATCCCCAGGCAGAGATGGAATAGGTTATGCTTTTCATAAATCTGTTTCAGACAAGCAAAAAAAGGTGTTTTTATGTGTCCTTAATGAATGGTTGAAAAAAATCAATAAAATAAATAAATAAATAAAAATTAACTTCTTTCCAGTCAGGGTACTTTACTTATAAAATATCATAATTTAAAATAAATGTCACTGCATAAAAAGTCACATGAAATTCAATGTTTTCAACCTACTAAAAAGTAAACTAATTGTAATACACTAAATACATTTATTCAAAACATAAAACATGCTTTTTATATATGTATGGATTACAGAATTCAAACAAAAATAAGCTTAAAGATGTTTAAAAGCTGCTGCCATTTTAGTCAAAGTATACCTGCTGTAAATGTCAAAAAAACTGTCAATGAATTCCTTCCGATTTAAACCTGGGGGTTGGGCAAATTCCAAGTAAGCTTCCCAACCCCCCCCCCTCACACACACATACACACTCCCCAGGATTCAGTAAGGTTCTGTGCAGGAATAGCTTATCCCTGCATGGAAGCAACTGTTTAGGAGCAGGATTGCAGCATGCCATGCATAGTGATGAAGGCGCGCTGCCTCAGCTTCTAAACGGATATGGAACATGGATGAGTGCAGGGGGCATGTCTGAGAGCAGAGCTCTCACAATATACACACTCCCGCAGTCAAGAACTGCCATTTGCCAATTACAATGCCAGTATTGTGTCAGCAACTCAAAGGCCTTGATATTTATAGACTTTTCAGATTTAAGCAGCTGTTTAACTATTACTTCAGAAAAAAAAATGAAATTGCTTTTGTACTTCTACTGTTTTGTAATAATAAATCTAAATCATCACCTCTTATTTCTAATGGAGGTGCTGCAAACTATGTAAATGGACATTTTTATAGCTGTAAAGTTCTTTTGCATGTTTTACAAATGCATTTTTATTGTCCTTAATTTTTAATAATTTTTTATGCTCGAGTTTACTGACCCTAAGGCTCATGTTTGTCTTATGCATCTAGAATGTACAGCAGGCATTACACAGAGTATCGTATATGCACACTTTAAGCGAGACCACTCATAGCGGGTTGCATATCCTTAACAGCATGGATCAATGCAGAATGTCTAAATATGTGGCACATATGTCTGGCCTGTCCCTCATTTACCCTGCCAAATCACTGGGATGATCTCATCAATGAAGTCTGAAATAATGGCAAACATACGAGTGTCAGATTTCAAATCAGTCAGAAAATGTACATAAAAACATATCCCATTACCTTTGCAACTCCCCAAGTTTATAAGAGCAATATTTAAAATATAATAATATAAACACTTTTTTTTATCAAACACATTAAATGTAACCGTAGGTGCATGGGTTTGCCCATTGCTTAGCTACGCATACTGTAGCTTAAGTGGCACAAGAAGATAAATATCAAGATTCATGCAACTGAAACAGTACTGCAATAGTGTAGTGGTCAGGGCACTTGCCTTACGAGCAGTCATTCCTGGTTCGATTCTCACTCTAGTAAATTCCATTTTCTATGTCAAATCACTTTATGAACACTATTATTTGTTATATAACCCACTAAATAACATATATTTATGAACTGGAGTACTGCATTAAATGCAGATGTGAGGTGTCATTGTAATAATGTTGTAAAATCCACAGATAAACACAAGTGCCCCATACAGTATATGTACACATGAATCAGGAATACAAATCGAAGGTATAATATCTAATGAGTGATAAATCCATAGAATGTCCAAATCCACCACCTTCCCAAGAACCATGTTACATTTCTGTCTAAATTTGTGCAGGGGTAAGCTGGAGTAAGCACTTGTAAGCAGTAGTAAGTGGGTTTAAGCCTGTTTGCATGGGCATAAGCAATGCACACACAGGTTAAGCAATACTGAAGCTAACTCTCTGTAAGCATATTTAACCGGACGTTAGCATTGCTTACCATCATGCAAACCTGTGCAAACCAGCTTACAATTATTTAAAAGTGCCTTAATCACTCTGTATCCAACAGCCGCTGTTCTGTCCAGCAACAAAATAAACAGCTCTTGAACCCAGGACCCTGCACACTATAGTCACAGCAGTTAACCAGTAAGCCACCACAGCAGTCCATATGATTGAGGTATCACCAAACAGATCCTCACTATAGGAAAATCAAAACTAACATGTGAAAGGAATCTATATACAGTTTTATGTTGTATAACCTACTACATAACATACATATGTGAAATGGAGTACTGCATTAAGTCCAGATGTGAGGTGTCATTGTAATAAAGTGTTGAAATCCCCCAATAAACACAAGGACCCCATACAGTGAGTGTACGTACACATGAATCATGGATACCAAACACATATATAACATCTAATGAATGACAAATCAATGCCAAACAGCAAATAGTGTGCAAATTATAAATTAAGCAACGCTAAACATTGCACACCGCTGCTTACTAGGTTTAAGCAATGTGTAGGCCAGCTAAATCAGTTTTCCCATTGGCATACCCCTTTAAGCAATGCCAAACTTAGGTAAGCAGGTTTGGCCATAGCTTAGCATTTTCAAAACTGTCCAATCACAGCAAAGTGTGGGAAAGTGGCCCTATTTAAACCCCACAGGTGGGAATACATCTCATAACTGGTTGCAGCTTCCTCCTGTAGGCACTATGACTGGTGTGGGTGAAGGAGTGCGCTTCCGGGCACAGCAATGGAGCATCCAGGTGTCCAAAGTCATGCCAGGGCTCCTTGTTAAAGACCATGACCAGAGACTGCTGCAGGGCCAGTACCAGGGTTCCCAATATAAAGCAGAAGCCTGGGACCATCTCGCCCATGACCTCACCTGTGCCACTGGCATACCTCAAACTGGTGAGCAGGTCAGGCATCACTATGCTGACCTGAAACAGAAAAAGTGGGAGCTCTTGGATCAGTGGATCCAACAGACTAGGCAGACAGATGATGTCCCAGCCATGTGTAAGTATCACTCTATACCTGTTTAATAATTGCCAGGTCATGTATATTATGAATAGGTATGGCTAAATATTCCTCTTATGTCTTTGACAGCAGCAGACGAGTGGGCTGTGAACCGGGAAGCCCATGCCTGTAGATTGCAGAGGTTGCATCACGAGGCAGGTTAGTAATAATCTTGCATGTACTGTCATAAGAAATAAATCTAAAAGTAATAGAAAGTTAATTGCCAGTATAAAACCTGTATTGTGTATGGAATGTACTGAATAAACTAGACGATATGGCAGGAAAAGTCTCATATAGGTTGTATGTAAATAAAAGGTTACCAGCCTGACAATAAAGGTCTAACTGCTGGACTGCTTGTGTTTACTCTGGTATCATATGGTAATGTAGTGTTGCAATCTCTTAATAGTACTATTGTGTTAAGCACTGTTACCCACACTGTGCTACATAAATAAAATGTCTAGGAATGTCTGTATATGACTGTTGTAATCACAAGAGGTCATATTGTACAACTGAGAGAGACTTAGACAGAAAACAGTGAAAAGATAGACAACATAAACCCAATAGCACCCTCAACTGAGATGTGAAGGGTTGTATTTTTAGCACACACAGCCATGGTTCGAATCCTGGGAGTGGTAGTAAGCTGTATGCAGAATCATACCCCACAACTGTACAGATATTGTCAGAAAGTCCAGATAATTGGTGTAAGTCCCCTGCCTGTCACTCTGTCTCCCTGGTAAATCAGTGGGATGATCTCAGAAGTTTAGGCAGCAAATAATGACATACAACTGATTGTTAGACATCATAACAGTCAGAAATATATCCATAAGAACAAACCTGCCACTCTAGCAACTCACCAAAGTGTTATGAGAGTAATAGGCAAAGTATGTCCCAACTCCAGCCCCATGTTGTAAACCTATGACCTGAGTGTGTGCAGTAACAGAGTGAGACATATGTGCATAATAATAATGTGGAATCTGGTAATATGTGTCACAACATTCAGGTAGTGTAAACAAACATTCCCCCCACAAGTCTGTCAGAGATGAAAACTGTGCCTAGAAATAAAAGATTGAAATCTTGGACTGGTACTGTTTAGTCTGATATTGTATGGCCGTGTTAGTGTTGTATTATCTCTGACTAATAAGTTATTACTCATCACAGTCATCCACACAGTGCTACATAATAAAACTGTCTAGGAAACCCTGTATAACAGTGTTGTAGTTACAAGGTCAGATTGTAAAACCACAAGAGACTTATAGAAAGAATTCAGAGAAAAAAATACACAGCAAATATATATATATATATATATATATATATATATATATATATATATATATATATATAGCACACCCAACTGTGATGTACACTGTTTTATTTTAGCACACAGCCATGGTTTGAGTCCTGGGGGTGGTAGTAAGCTGTATATTTATGCAGAATCATACCCCTCGACTGTACATATCTGTCTGGAATGTCAAGAGAATTGGCCCATATCTGTTGGCTGTTACCCTGTCCCCCTGGCATACCAGCGTGCTAATCTCTGACATGTAGGCAGCATTTAATGTCATATAACTGACTGTCAGACCTGTACATTTTGGAAAATGTCTATGAAAACAAACCTGGCATTGTACAACTCACCAAAGGTTTATGAGGAAAATAGTCAAAATATGTCCCGGTTTCACCAGCATGCTGTCAAGACATGTCCAGAGTGTGCACAATATGAGATGGAGAGGTATTTGCATAACATCAACCTGGAATCTGGGAATATGCGTAGAAACAGTCAGGTAGTGTTAACAAACAATACCTCCACAGGTATACCAGGTAAGAAGTGTATACTGCAGGTAAAACACAGTTCATGTATATAGTTGTCTACATCCATACCACTGTCCAAACTAAGGCCATAGGGTAGTGTAATAATACCTGTAAGGTACAGATCACAGCACTGACTAGGAAAGTAATGAGAACTACGGGGATATACAAGTTGTTAATTGACATCCCCCCCACCATATCTGCTACAATAAACTAAATACACAACTCAATCGGTATGTGCACTACTAAATCAACTGTTAGGACATATGTCCTATTGTTTGATAAATATTGAAATTTCTTCTATGCATGTGCCATGTTGAAATACTCTGACATTGGTGGCATACTGCCATTAATGTACCTGCATGCTGTTGTAATGGCCACTGTGGTTCCATATATGCATGTGTTCTGTTCGCTATGCAACTGTTCCATATCTGGTATTTCAGGTTAATTGGAATATCTATACATGCTGTTATACCTAATCCTGGAATGTGTTGACTATTACTAACCCACATATGTTTTGAAATTGAAACACCATAGCACGTTTGGGAAGGCCGGTCCCAGTGGACCCACCTCTCCCATCTCATCTGGCCATGGCACTGGGTACCAGCACAGCTGAGGCCCACCCCTGGACCTCCTCATACCGCTGGTCCTGCACCACTTTCGGGTGGAACTGCCTCAGGGGATGGGGCACGCCCACCATGGGAGCGGGCATGGACAGGATGCCGTCACCTGTCATCAGGTCCGGGGTCTGGTGCGTAGCGAGCTCCACAGCAGGTTTGGAGATCTGCTACGCTAGCTTGAGGGCTGTGTGGTGCAACTAGAGGGTCAGCCTGCCCCTCCTACTCAGCCCCTAGCACAGTCACCTTCGGGGCCGTGAAGGTGCAGTGGTGACTGCCCATGTGTGGGGACCTTAGTCATACTGTTTCCACTAGGGGACTCATGGGCTTCCGACTTCCAAACACCCCTCCCCATCCAAGGTGTTTACCCCCCACATGTGTCATATAACGCCCCTGTATGCTGTCTTATCTGTCTTGTCTGTTATCCTACCCAACCTACCTCCTCAAATATACCTACTATCACTCCCCAACATCCCACTCTCACCTTAAAAAAAGGGCAATCTGTTCCCCAAAAAAAATCTCGCCCCATACATAGCTGTCCATTTTGCACATGTGTCCACTGGACACATGTAACCTGGTCTAACTGGCTTCACAACATATTATTGTTGTCCTCACCTCTCTCTCAGGGGTATGAGTGTCCAAATCTACCTCCAAATCAGTGTATATGCACAGCTGTTGCTGTAGAAGAAATGGGCAGCTATGGACCTTCCCTACACCCGTCTTGCACATCCTTAGTTATTTTCCCTACTGTCTTTCCCTCTTTCTGCCCCTTTTCCACACTTTCCTATCAACCTTTTTACATTTCTTTTAAAGAAATTAGCATTTGGATAAGCGGGAGTAAGCACTTTTAAGCAACAGTAAGCATGTTTAAGCTTGTTTGCATGGGGGTAAGCAATGCCTACACAAGTTAAGCAATTTAGAAGCTAACTGAGTATAAGACACTGTAACCGGAGGTTAGCCATACTTACCTTCATGCAAATCCACGCAAACTCACTTATAATTACTTAAAAGGGCCTTAATCACTCTGTATCCATCGGCCCTTGTTCTGCCCAGGAAAAAAATTAACAGCCTTTGCAAGGCTCGATCCCAGGACCCTACACACCATAGCCAAAGTGATTTACCACTAAGCAATGTCAGATACACATAACCCTAATGTTTTCACAAATGTATCATCCAGCACAGTTAGGAAATGTATTTATACATGTAGATGTATGTATGTGTGTGTGTGTGTGTGTGTGTGTGTGTGTGTGTGTGTGTGTGTGTGTGTGTGTGTGTGTGTGTGTGTGTGTGTGTGTGTGTGTGTGTGTGTGTATATATATATATATATATATATATATATATATATATATATATATATATATATATATATATATATATATATATATATATATATATATAAATACACATAAACACACATATATATATGTATAGGAAGATGCATATTTAGATGGCGCACAGCATATTGAACAGCCAGTATTCCTACAGTTGCCACCTTTTCAAATGGACAGTGTATAATTCACTGATACAAAAGACAATTGTTGCTTGAAACATATACCCACAGAGAAATCAAAGAATATGACACCATACACAGGTTTACATACATAAAAAATGTTTATTTGTGTACTATTACAGTTGTATATGCCATGTCATATAGCTGTTAGGTCTTTGAAATACATACTTAACTGAGTTATGCAACTCTCAAGCAGATCATTTTGTACAGTAATCTGAAAGCATAACATATGTTGTTTTCCAGACCAAGACCTTCAAGTAGTACAACAGTAAAGAAAGACTGGGCCAGAGGATAACAGTCAATCAACAGTAAGTAATGCAGATGTATAGTTCAGCAGCCTCAAATTACACTCTGTACTCAACCCCTAATGGGAAAAGAATTAAGTTGCCACAATGAGGATGTATCTGTAATACAACAATACTTACCTGATAACATCACTATCACACTGACAAACAGAACAGTTTGTATGACAGTACGTACTAGGCCTCTAATGTTCCCAAGGTGAGATGTATGGAAATGTACAGCCATATTCTTTAAGGTGACTTACTACCAATATCCCTCACATGTTGTAACAGCCTAGGTTATATATGGTGCATACCCCTCCCCCGTATATGGTGCATACCCCTCCCCCATAGACTGACTTACAGGGGCATATAACGCTGTTACGTACACTGACCTCTGGACTGCAGAAGGGCACTCATGTGTTGTGCAGCCGAAACCCACATATGTATGGACCCTGCCCCACAATATATGTGGGGACCACAACAGCACTGGAATGATGGCAGGAATGGCAGCACAACATAATAAGAGGCCACTGCATAACCTCTTACTGCATGTCATATGGAGAAAGCCTGGTATGCAGGTGGAGGACAGAGGTTGGAACACAGAGCCATATGTGAAATAGTGCTGATATACAGTGAAAAAGTTGCTGGTGCTACAGGATAGTCTGCAACATACCCTTAGTCAGGAATATGAAGTCAGAAACACAAATGGATGTAGCCTTGTGCTAATAGCACTCTACACGCACACAATGCCAGTGATATATCTGACACAAGACCTGTGTGGTAGACAGACAAAACATAACAGGCACTCCTCTGTCCATCATGTGGATAGGCCCACAGTTGAGAGCTATGTAGACAGACTGCATTCCATGTTAAACTAGTATGTACACACAAACCCTGTACCACTGGTGCTATACAAAGCATATAACAACACTACTCACACTGTCTGTAGGTCTTGAACCTTATACAAATATGTAGCTGGCCTGAGTCTGCAAGTCCTCTTGTAAGAGGTATTGTTACCTGCTGTCTGTAACACTGCTGCCCACACACAGGAAGGATGTCCTCCATACAGGAAAGGTAAAGGGACCACGCCCACATGATGTAGGAATTTATAGTAGTGGGTTGCCATGACAGTGGAAATTGGAAGTACTATACAGCATGCTGCATGCGGGTAGTGAGTGGTAGACACTGATTGGTGCAGAGGCCATCAACTGATCATGTGCATCACCTACAAAATCCAAGCTGCAATCTATTCAAGGCTGGTCAATTCATTTAGTGGAGAGAGACCGAGATAGAGAGAGAGAGAGAGAGAGAGTGAAAGCAAAAAAAAAAAATACAAAAAACAAAAAACAAAAAAAAAAAACCAAACACATTCATCCAGCCATCTACACAGCAAACTATCCAGAAGAGACATCATTCCTACATCAGGTATGTGAAGTATATATGCATGTAATTATACAAACACACACACATATGTATCTAAATACATGTCCCCTATATCAATACACACACACACACACACACATACATATATATATATATATATATATATATATATATATATATATATTTATATATTTATATATACAGCAGTAAGTGTATGCAAAATGGACAGTTATGTCAGGTGTGAGCCCCATGTTGGGAACACATTGCCCATGTTTGTGAAGGTGGGATTGGGAATTTTTGGAAGAATAGCAGGTATATTTGTGGAGGTGGGTTGGGTTGTAAGATAGGAAAGACAGCCTACAGGGGCAGTATATGACACATGTGGTGGGTAAACAACCTGGATGGGGAGTGTCATCTGCAATGTGGAAGCCCCATGAGCCCCCATACGGAAACAGTGGGACCAAGGCCCCCACCCATGGCCAGTCACAACATCAGCTTCATGGCCCTGAAAATGCATAGGCTGGAGGCTGAGCGGGAAGAAAATGCAGACCCTGTGAGTGTGTACTGAGGTCCTAAAGGTGCTGTAGCAAATCCCTCAAGTCTTTGTATATCTCCCTATGCACCAGACCCTGGCCCTGACCTCAGGTGACAGGATCGTGTCCGTGTGTGCTCTCGGGGGGGTTAACACCATCCGCTGAGGAGGTTCCACCTGAAGGTAGTGCAGGACCAGTAGATGAGGAGGCCGCAGGGTGGGTCCCACATGTGATGTGGCCTGGTAATGTGGCCAGATTAGGTGAGAGAGGTGGTTCTGCCGGCAATTGTTCCCTAATCATGCTATTGTGTCACTGTTATAGAACATATGTGAGTAGTAATCGTCCACACATTCCTGAATCATGTCCAACAGCACGCATAGATATCCCCAATAACACAAAACAACAGATGTATAGCAATCCCACAGCAAACTGACCACATGCATATATGGAACCATAGTGGCCCTTACAATGGCATGCAGGTGACATTGTCCATAACTGTCCACCAATGATAGTGTCTCCACATGGAACATGAATACAAACACATAGCACAAAGTCTTGTACAATATGATATATGTCCCAATGGTAGGTATTCGAGTCTATATTAGAAGCACGAACACTTAAATGTTCGAATCTCTAAAGGTCGACCTTTAGAGATTGAACAGTTAAGCATTCAAATTTCTTCAAAAATTAAAAAAATTCACAACTCAAAAAAACTAAAGGGTTTAAGCAGGGAAAGCCCCTGCACTTTCATGTGGGGGGCTGTGCCCCCCACATACCCTTAATTTAATATACCAACTCCAAGATTGCGCTACAATGTAGGGAATGGGAAATTTCTCATTTCCGCACTGTAGTCCACTGAAGTGCGATCTCAGAGTTGGTATATTTAAGTAGCGGGGGTTGTGGGGGGTGCAGCCCCCCACGTGGGAGTGCAGGAGGGATTGACCCCTTCTACAACCCTTTCCTTGTATTTGTTTTTTTTTATTTAGTTTTTTACAACTTCAAACGTTTAACTGTTCAACCTGTAAAGGTTGACCTTTACAGATTCGAACATTTAAACGTTCATCATCGTAATATAGACCCAGGTATTCTGTAGACATACCTGCAAAATAACGATGGAAACAGTTGCTCAAAAAAATCCAACCAAACACAAAATCCAAGTTGAGCAAAGCGGAGCCAAAGGCTGATAGAACGTACCACTTCTTTATTGCACAATTCCAAACACTCGACAGCACATTAACGCTTTACAGAAACAACCAGCGTTTTCATTTCAAATGACTTCTTCAGATGAACAGAATGCATATCATACAACACTCCCAGCTTTATATATAGTCAAGTTAATTATCTAAAATTATTCAATAAGTCAATAAAGTAATTGAATAATTGATATTACCAATCTTTTTCTTTTTACATACTTAAAAAACCTAACCTGAAAAGCTCCATATTTTGTTAAAAACAATCCTAAAAATACTATATCCTAAATATTATTAATCTTCCTAATAGATATTAAAACCATATAAATACTCTTGTAATACTCTTACTAATTAATAATAACATCTTCAGTTTCCTAACACATATTAAAACCACATAAAAACTCTTATAGTACTCTTACTAGTTAAATAATACATTTATAATAACATTTTCAATTTAATACATCAAAAATAAATCAATTAGAATAACAGTTTATATCCATATTGGGTGCTAACCATGCAGGAATAAAGGAAAAATTACAAACAGGAATCATTAAACAAAATTCACATCAGTTGAGCACCTAAAGTTTTGCTGCTCTCATCTTTAACACTGGGGCAAGGGAAACCATATCATTTAAACCTGGTGGTTTATTAGCTTCCAGGGATAATTGCCACACCAATTCTTTATATTCTATAGAAGTTTCCCATAAACCTCCCCTTATGTCCTTTTCCACTACTTCTAAAACAAAAAAGTTAAAATTTGATTCCAGACAACAAATTTTATGTCTGTAAAGTGCATTAGTAGTGCATTTTGTTCTTACTTCATAATTATGCTCATATATTCTGTTTTTCAATTTTCTTTCTGATTTTCCCACATAAAACGCATCACAGTGGTCACATAACCCTATGTAAACTATCCCACTGGTTTCACAGTTCGCAAAATGCTTGCTCTGGATCAAAAAGCCCCTACTACTAATATATATAGTCTCCCTAGTACAAATAAATGGGCACTGAGAACAACGTCCACACTTGTAAGTACCTACTTTTCCATTTTTACCTAAGTTATTCACATTTTTACCCTCCAAAATAGTTTTTAAATTCTTCCCCCTTCTATAAGTGCATTTTAAGGGGAGAACAAATATGCTTTCAAGTTCTGAAATTTCTTTAAATCTGCTCCATTCTTCCTCTAAAATTTTGCTTATCTTTACAGCTTCACCACAGAAATCTAGTACAAAATTGCTTTCTCCTTCATATTTTTCTAATTTTTCTAATTTTACTTCTCCATTATTCCATCCACATTTATCACCCCAAATAGGTTTAAATTTGTCATGTCTCCCTATTCTGTCCTCTTTTTCTACTGTCTCTATCAGTTTATTGGGGTATCCTCTGTCTTTAAACATTTCACGTAACTTCATACACTCTTCATTAAAATCTAAATCTCTCGATGTCATTCTGCTTCCCCTTACATATTGTCCCTTGACAATACCTTTTTTCTGGTGGTAGGGGTGGGCACTATTGTAAGCTAAATAAGAGTTCGAGAAAGTTTCCTTCCTAAATATTTTTGAAAAGAAACCCTCATCTCCCTTCCCTATAGAAATATCGAGGTAATTTAGAGTGCTACTATTAAGCTGATAAGTGAAATCTAGAAACTCAGTTGATTCTGTGATATATTTAAAAAATGCCAAAAATTCATTCTCTGATGCCACCCATAGGAAGCACATATCATCCAGATAACGCCTATATAATTTCCAACAATGAGTATATTCAGAATTGATAATATATTTGTCCTCCCAAGCGGACAAAATAATATTGGCATATATGGGGGCACATCTCGCCCCCATAGCAACCCCATTGATTTGCTTAAAAAATTCACCTTCATAATGGATGTAATTATTAGTTAGGACTACCTCCATCAACGTTAATATAAGGTAGAAATCATTGTTGCTAAACTTTCCATGTTTTACTAAAGCCTCTTCAAACCATTTCATACCTTCACCATATGGTATTGAAGAAAATAAATCAACTATATCTATGGTAATAAAAATAAAACTTCTGTCATACATCTCATGTGTTAAATTCCGTAAGAAATCCCAAGAGTCTTTAACCACACCACACCCTTCCATGGATAAATCCTTTAATTTTACATCTAACCATTTGGCCAAAGGTGCAGTAACAGAGCCCCCTGAGGCCACAATGGGTCTCAGTGGTGGATTTTCAACATTTTTGTGTACCTTAGGCACCCCAAAAATTGTAGGGACTCTGGGTTTTTCCACATAGAGATATTTGAAAGTCTGTAAACTAATGGAACCTTCCAGCAACAAGTCATTTAACATCAAGTATATTTTCTTATTCCCTATATTTATTTAATTAATCGATGCCCTAACATATCTTTCCGAATTCTCAAGTATATCCATCATTTTAGCTTCATATGTAATTTGATCCATAATAACTGTCCCACCACCTTTATCTGGCTTAATAATTCTTATTGATGAATCACACCTTAAATCCCATAATACATTATTCTCTTCTTTAGTAAGATTGTACATGATTTTATTCTTAGGGAGTTCTGTTCTTAATTTCTTTTCCATAAGGGCTTCAAAATTCTTCAGTTGTGGGTGGAGGGGCGGGTTATATATACTCCTTTTCCTTAGTTCCTCTGTTCTATGCCCATTAGAGTTCTGTCCATGGAACAAAAGTTCAAAGTTTTTCTTCCTTAGAAATAACTTTAGGTCTATTAATACCTTACTAATATCTGCCTTCTTATTTGGAACAAATTTGAGCCCTTTGGAAAAAAGTGAAAAATGGAACTCACTAAGCTCCTTGTTACTATAATTATAAATATTATAGTCTTTAAACTTCCATACATGTCCTTCAACTGTAATTGGATTTTGCACATATCCAGGTTCAATAAAATGCTGCTCATTCATTACCACTGTTGAAAACCCTTGTTTTTGTTGGTGTTGCCCCCCCCCCATAGTTGTAGTTTTTTTGATAATTATTTTTTATTCTTTCCGATCTCCTTAAGGGAGGGTAATCTGAATAATCACTAAAATCGCCTATCTCATCCCTTGTTTCATGCATCTCCCTTCTCAGGGGCTCTTTCTGACCCCAACCATTCTCATGTACATTATTTCTAAAAGTAAAATCTCTGGCTTTTGGGTAACTAACCTTCTCCTTATATTCCTTAATGTCCCTTTCTAATTTTCTACATTTCCTTTCATATACATTTCTAATACTGTTTTCAATTTTATTTAATGTATCACAATATTTCTTTTGACATTCATCAATAGAAAATAATAAATCTTCAGTTATTTTAGTATTAATACCTTCAATTTTACTATGTAGATTTTCCATTTCCCTCTCATTATCCTTTATGATGGCTTTCAGTATTTCAAAACCACAGTTGTCGAAAATGCCTATTAGTTCATAATGAAACTCGCTCCCTTCCCTTACTTTATTAGGGTATTTACAAATTCTTAAGCCTTTTGGCACTATTTTAAGCTTCAAACATTCCCTCAGATATGATATATGGAACCATAGTGGCCCTTACAATGGCATGCAGGTGACATTGTCCATAACTGGCCACCAATGATAGTGTCTCCACATGGAACATGAATACAAACACATAGCACAAAGTCTTGTACAATACGATATATGTCCCAATGGTAGGTATTCGAGTCTATATTAGAAGCACGAACACTTAAATGTTCGAATCTCTAAAGGTCGACCTTTAGAGATTGAACAGTTAAGCATTCAAATTTCTTCAAAAATTAAAAAAATTCACAACTCAAAAAAACTAAAGGGTTTAAGCAGGGGGAAAGCCCCCCTGCACCCCCCCCATGTGGGGGGCTGTGCCCCCCACATACCCCTAATTTAATATACCAACTCCAAGATTGTGCTACAGTGTAGGGAATGGGAAATTTCCCATTTCCACACTGTAGTCCACTGAAGTGCGATCTCAGAGTTGGTATATTTAAGTAGCGGGGGTTGTGGGGGGTGCAGGAGGGATTGACCCCTTCTACAACCCTTTCCTTGTATTTGTTTTTTTTTATTTAGTTTTTTACAACTTCAAACGTTTAACTGTTCAACCTGTAAAGGTTGACCTTTACAGATTCGAACATTTAAACGTTCATCATCGTAATATAGACCCAGGTATTCTGTAGACATACCTATTGAGTTGTGTGATCAGATTGTTGCTGCAGATATGGTGGGGGGGAGACAGGCATGTGTATTAAAAACTATGATAACCTTGCTATATGAGGTCTTCAGACCTGTTTCCATCTTTATGTCTTTCCGGCAAGATGTCCCCGGAGAGGCTTCCCATTTATACAGTGGAGGAGAATTATGTCATCATCTTACACCTGGTACAGCACTACCACGTGTTTTTTTGCTGATCAGCCCATGAGCAGCAGGGGCAGACTGCCCTGTGGAACAATCTTGTCCACAAGCTAAATGATGTCGGCCTGCATAACCGCAGTTATGAGCATGTCCGGCATCATTGCACAGACCTACTTTACAATGCCCGTTGGTGTGTTGCTGGAGTCAGGGGGGATCAGCTCACAATAGGGGGGGAGTCATGCCATCCAGCCCCCCCGACACATGTTGAGGAGCTTCTTGCCAGCCTCGGGGCACCTGCCCACCCACACACACACAACACCTGACGGGGAGCATAGTGAAGGTGGGTGCTACCCACATAATGGCAGAGCAGCGTGCAGGTAAGGCAACAGGGCACATCAGTAGACCACTGTTGCATATCCATCTGCATCTGTACAGTTAGATCATGCATATATGATGTGACATATATATATATATATATATATATATATATATATATATATATATATATATATTTATAGTCTGTTGTGTAGTAGTAATAAACAGATGTGCATAATCTGTAGTATTGTTGGCTTGTACTGTTGTACTGTAATGCTGCACCCACTCTGTACCAGTGCCACAGCTGTGGCTTCTGACATCACATCTCTCACACACTTATGTAGGTCCCTCTGGTATACCTCCAAGGCAGCAGCCTGTAGCTGGTGAGTATGGTGTTTGTTCAGGTTTGCCAATACACCGGTCATGTTATGGCCATAGTATATTCCATGCACACATTTAACACACCTACCCATAATGCATGCTGTACATTTTCACACATTGTTGCTGTTAACTGCACTGCATCACAATGGTCACCATGATGGTGTATCTGAAGGGTATGTCAGACTAAAATCCTGTCATTGCAAAATGTGCGCACAGAGATGAACATTATGGTGGGACAAATGGCCTACAGTAGAGTCATGTGTGAAAGATCACCCTTATATAGTGCTACAACAGTGTATATACCAGTATTACAGTAACAACTGTTACAGATCTACACTACGGCATATCACAATACTGCAGTCCACAACCCTTGCAACCTGCAATGTGGTCCTAACATGAGCAATGAGTGTGTAATATTGAATCATATGTTAGGACAGCAAATATGGGCAATACATACCTTCACAAACACTGGAAGCATATATGTGCACACACTCCAGATAAAATAGAGTTTAAGCAGCTGTTGAGGTACTGACCACATGCATTTGTCATGGAAATGCACCTTCCAGCAAGTACAAGTCCCCAATGTCACACCAAGAAATGGTCTGCTGTCCAAGATGTTTGGCCATCAAATGTGCCCACTTACCTGAAACAGAGGCAGCCGTGGCTTGCACATATCTTGCATGCCATGGTGTGGACCCCATACCCAACAGGTAGCACCCAGGAGTTGGACATGTAGCCATACCTCATCATTGCATATACCATGGCAAACAGTGCAGACAGTCATGTATGTGGCAAGGATGTATGGGACAGGAATAATGTAGGAAATAAACAGATGGCCATCCAAGACAGATGATGGCGCATGTAGCAAACCGGTCATGCAGGCTGCTTAGTAACATGCCACAACACTGAAGGAGTTGCAGGAATGTCTAGCAAGTACTAGCTGTGCTGTACCCATGTCAGCAATCACCTGGACTCTGCAAACATGTGGCCCATGGGTTAGGGTAATCAGATGGAACAGTTGTACCACAGGAAATATCAGCCAGGCCTCTCTACAGGAAGCATATACGTAACAGAAAAGGTCCCCAAAAGGCATGCATTGGAATGTGTACTGGTGTACCAAGACCACGTTGGAAACCTACAGACAGTATCACATAAGATACATGTGCTGCACAACCAACACCTCACCCACCTCAGGCCCACTATCCCCAGCTGTACCATGCCGGTGCCAATGTACACCTGTATGTTTGCCATTCATTAGCTGGGACTAGGCTGTTACATGTGGTGTACAGTGTTTGGGACACTGCAACTGACACACATGTAGGCCATAGTTGTCAAGCATCTGCAAAACGGCTGAAGGTGGGGAGGGGGTGTCATCATGTCACAACAGGGCACTGCAGTAGGGATCCAAAGGATGCTACAAATGGCTGTATCTGCACACAGTCAGGGTCATGAACTGTGGCAGACATAACCCTGACTCCACAGCAATAGTGATGACAGTGGGTGAACTCCAAGGAATGTGCACATGAGTTGACCTTGCAATCATGCAGAGTTGAGGGACATGTGTAGGGCAGACTGACCAAATACTAGCAAATGCAGATGGCCTATGCTAGTATACCCCTGACAGGAATAGTGACTGCTGTAGTACACATAACAGTAGGTGCAACAAACCATCATGATAAGGGAGTGCACACATATGCACCCATGAAATGTATGCATCTCAATCAGCATCAGCACAAGTAACACATTTGGTTGACATTGCATTTAATTGTACAAGACATATGTCACATATCAGGCTCATGTAATGTCAGCAGTAATGTTTAATGCTTACATGTCAGGTAGTGTACCTGTCCAGCCATGACGCATTACAGCTGTTATAAACACTGAGTGATTAAGGTCTCCATAATGTTATCCATTTGCATTGTAGGTGTCCATGTGTCAGCAGGAGGATGGTATGCTGTCATATCTCACAAGGAGTATGGCACTGTGGTGACACCTTGGCTGTGCCATACCCTGGTATATAAAAGTTACTGTCTGTCCCACATGACCAATAGGTCTGGGGGTGGTGTATATAGGTGAGTGCATGGTGGATGCTGTTAGCAGCCATTCTACAGTGGACAATGGTAGTTGTACTGTTTGGTACACACCACATGTTTGTGTATAACACACACAGAGACTTAGGTGTTGCTGCACTACACAGAGAATACTGTACACATGGATGTATGTACCTGTTTAAGGAACCCATTGTAGCCTATGTAATTTCACCAAGCCAGACTACACAGAACAACACCTTGTGGAATAAGCAGTTTGCTAGTTTAATGTCATTGATGATGGTATCGGCAGGGTATATGTCCCCTTCCCCAATGTAGTGCAGTCCTCAACACAGTAAACATATGTGTGCTGGTGTGGGTGGCCCACCCCTACCCTTTGGAGGGTGAAAGGTCCTGTAGAACTAACCTGTTAACATGAACTGTACAGTATTATGGCTAGCTACACTGGGGGATACACTCAACAGTAACCATAATGATGTTGGCTGTGTACACAACAGTCACACCCAGCTATATATACCAACCTTAGTATTGGGGCACACCTATACAGTTGGGAAGATGACATTTAGATTCATAGGTTCATAGGTAGGTACTAGGCTATCGAACCAAGGGCCTAAGTAAGCCTAGCCAACAAGGTTCTCTGGCTTATGCCACCCAAGAAAGTTATTTTCTTGTGCCACTGTTGAGAAGAGCCACAGAAGTGATCCCCAGGGTGTATTTCCTATTTCCCATCCACTCATCAAGATTTTTCTTGAAGAGTGCTAATGAAGAACTTTGCTTGGCATAGATGGGCAGCCTGTTCCAGAGTATGGGATGTCTATGGGACAGGAATCTATCCCTCCAGCATGTCCTGTTCATTGTGGTGACAAGGTTTAGGTCCCTAGAGCATGTAGCTCGGAGGGATTGGGATTTATTTAGGTGTAGCATGTCCAACAGCTCTGGGTTTGACATAGCTTTATATGTTAGGCAGAGATCACCTCAGAGTAGGCGATATGCTACAGAGTAAAGCTGGAGTTTTTTGAGGCGGTCAGTGTTAGGCATTTGTTTGAGGCCAGTAATCCTCTTTGTGAGGTACTTCTGTGGCCTTTCCAGCTGCTGCAGATGTCTTGTGAGGTACATTCCAAAAGGGGTGTTGTACTCTATAATGGGTCTAATGAGTGTCAAGTAGAGGGGAACAATGACCTCTTTTTTCCTGGATGAGAACCCTTTTATGATGAGGTGTGCAAAATAGAAGGACTTCCTGACTACAGTGGTGATGTGACTATCAAAGGAGAGACCACTTTCTACATGTGTCCCAAGGTCTCATAGCACACATTTGGTGTTAAGTAGATTGCTGCCTATGTGGTAGTTCATGGGTACAGAGTTTTTACCAAAGGGGATGACACTGCACTTTTTGGCATTGAGATTGAGGCCATGGCTCTGACACCAGGCATCTGTCTCAGTGAGGCCCTTCTGTAGGATGTCCACATCATTTGAGGACTTGACTATGATTTCTAGTTTGCAGTCATCTGCAAACTTCATTAGCCAGAGGCCGTTCGTGTTAGCCTGTACATCAGAGAAGTAAATACCAAACTGGAGAGTTCCCAGGACAGAACCCTGTGGTACTCCACTTGTCACTGCTTTGAGGTCAGATTTGGAGTCTGCAACTTTTACAGTGTGGGTTCTGTCAGTGAGCCAGTTGGCAACCCATCTTGTGATGTAGGGATTTATACCTAGTTTAGTGAGTTTAGCTATAATTCCAGAATGGGGGATGGTGTTGAAAGCCTTGGTGAGGTCAAGATAGGCTGTGTGAACCACCTTACCCTCATCTACGGCTTTGGTGACTGCATCAAAGAAGTCGATCAGTTTCAGGAGGCATTATCTGCCTTTCACAAACCCGAACTGGGTGGGATCCAGAGTTTGCAGGTTACCAATGTCTTTGTTTATGAGTTCCATGATGATACGTTCCATGGCCTTGCAGACCAGGCTCGTCAGGTTAATAGGTCGATTGTTCATGGAATCAGTGGTGGCTCCCCCTTTGTGGAGTGAGATAACTGTTGCTGTGCACCATTCAGTGGGCACAAAGCCTGATGCGAGGCTATTATTGAACATGGTGCTTAAGTGGTGAGCCAGTTCATTCTGAAGTTCATGTAAAATGCAGCCTGGGATGTTCTCCGGTCCCATGGATGCTGTGTTATTGGCTTTAGAGAGTGCAGCTTTTACCTGCGTAGTTGTGATAACAGGGACTCTGCATTCTTCCTGTATAGATATGGGCCCTTTAGGGGGTGAGGGGGGGTAAAGTTAGCACTGAACCTGAACCTATCTACCAGGATGTTGGCAATATCATTTCGTTCTATAATTTTCCTGCCATTGTGCTGTAACTCAGAGCAGATCTGCGTGTTGCCATCGAGATTCTTGACATAGCTATAGAATGCTTTGTGGTTGTTCATAGAATTAGTGGTGATTTTGTTTTCGTAGCTAGCTTTGGAGAGTCTTATAAGGGATCTAAGCTTCTTACTGAGGCTGACCAGAGAGCTCCTCTACTTATGGGATTTTACTCTCTTTGCAACAGTTTCTTCCTTCTGTTGTACAGTTTGTTTATGGCAGGGAACCACCAGATTGGCTTCCTTTTTTTGGAGGATAGCGTCTTGGTTCTGTTTGGGATAGCACAATCCATGCACTTGTGTAAGTGCTTATAGAGTGCATTTGTGTAGGATTCAGCAGTTGTAAGTGTATTGTCCATCTGCATGGGTGTCATGAAAGTTCATCACTTCTGTCTTAAGAAGCATGAAGTTGGCTTTGGAGAAATGTTTACCGTGGTTTCCTTAATGGGGGGTGGGGGCAATGATTAGCTTATGGTCGGATCGGACCAACGAGGAGTTGACTTCAGGTGTGGAACACTGGTCACTCATGTTGGTAATGACTAGGTCTAAGATATTGTTGCCCCTGGTGGGGGTGTGGATAAGTTGATTCAGGGCACTGGAGTTTATAAATTCCAGAAAGCGTTGAGCTAAGGAGTTGGCACACAAGTCGTTTTCCCAGTTAATGGTGGGGTAGTTGAAGTTGCCCATTATTAGGGTGCTTGGTTGAGCCCTAATATTTTCCAGTACATCAAGAAAAGAGGAGTGGGAATCCTGGGGCATGGTGGGGGATCTGTAGCAAGCTACAATTTGGATTGCAGTTTTGCCCAGAGTTCGTTGCACTTGGATAACCTCGGATGCATTATGCTGAGCAACTAGCCTGGAGGTGTGGATATCCTTAATAAATATGGGCACACCTCTGCCTTTGGTGTTTCGGTCCAGGTTACATGGCTGAAAAGTGGGGTATGAATTATAGCCTGGTACTGCAGAGGTGATCTCTGGAGCCTTGAACCAGGTCTCAGTCACTGCACAGATATCGATGTTCTCCATTTTAAGGAGTGCCTCAAATGAGTGCATTTTGAGATTTAGACTTCTAGCATTGAGTAGCATTACCCTCAGTTTTTGCTTGCCTGTTCCTGTTACAGTGGTGGATTTGTTATTTGAACCTTGACTAAAAAAGGCACTATAGGGGCAGCAAGAGCCTTAGCCAGTATGCGGAATCCTAGGGGCGACAGGTGCAGGCCAGCTGTGGCAAAGCATCGTGGTCTGTCAACCATGTCATTCCAAGCAGACAGATACTGGATCCCCTTGGAATGACACCAGAAGCTTAGCCAATTATTGATGTCAATCATTTTGTCCTTGTACTGCGGTATCATTCTCGGTGATAGCAGAATGCTACTCAGGACTAGGGTCATACCTGCTTGAGCTACAAGATCGGAGAGGTCTTCCATGTCTCTTTTCATGTAGTCCAGGGAGGTAAGTTTCAGGTCATTCACACCAAAATAGACAATGACAGAGTCAGTTGTACTTGTTGTGGAGTGACCTGAGTGCGTGGGTTATGTGGCTGATCCTGGCACCCGACAGGCAGCTGACAGTAACCTTCTCCTTGTTTAGTCTGGTGAGTGGGACATCAGTGTGCCTGACTATAGAGTCACCTATGACTAATGTGTTGGGTATGTTGTTTTGCCTTATTGGCTGGAGTTGAGTGGCACACTGAGTCTGTGGGCTATGTGTCATTTGGGTTGTGTTGGGGGATGGAGGTTGCTTGCGTTTCTGCTTTGGAGGTCTCTGTTGCTTAGACAAATTATTATTGAGAGCCTCCGTGAACATTTTTGTGTTACTATGTGTGGATTTTGGTGGTGTAGATTTAGTGAGACTATGTGATGAGTGTGGTGTGGTGCAAATGTTTACTTTCTCCTCATGACTGTTAAGTTCAGTCTTGGTTGCAGAGAGCTTTACCTCCAGTTTGGCTAGATAAGTGCATCTCTCACAGGTTTAGTGTTGGGTGGTAGGAGGAGAGGGTTGTCTGTGTACATGAGGCAATTTCTACATTGCCTCAAGATGCCCACACATTTACACAGCTAACAATAGTTGTGATGGAATGTATGCCCACAGGATGATACTTGTGACATGTTAGCATATGCCACGCAGTTCTTGGACAGATGACCCACTGGAACATGTATATTCTGCAACCTGAAGTAGATCCTTCAACATACACGCACACTCTTACTTGGCAATACTGGGACTAGACCCCTACCTAGGTGTGTAGTGCTACTGATGTGTGTGGCTTTAATTGCACACACCACACAGCTTTTAGGATGAGGTGTGTTCCAGGTTAAATGTTACATGCAGTACATCCCCAGGCATGTACAGTATGGTAATGGGGGATGTCATGGTTGTATATGGGCAATACATAGTGTGACACACCATCATATACACACTGACAAACACATACCAGTCAGACACACATCTGAGAGACCTCGGTCTATCAGTTTTGACTACCTTGTCAGTATGTCCATTGTGTTACAGGTAGGCTGCACTCAGCACATGCATAACTGGGCTGGATAGTGTTACCAGTTACCTGTATGGTTGATGGTGGCAGTGGTCACCATACAGTGGTACATGGGACATGTACTGTGGTACAATGGTGTAATGAGTGTATACCCAGCACCCACACCCCACTGTTGATATTGTACACACTGGAACCCATGATGACACTCTGACATACCCACCATCACACATTGACCAGGACTGCAATGCAACACCTTGTCCATCCCAAGAGTGCTACTACAGGGATATGCATCTAATGCACATGTCACAGGCATAGTAAGGTGATGCATTGGCATGCCTCTCCTATGGGCAGCAACAACACTATCCCTAATACTGTGTGGCAATGTGGATTATAATAGGACTGTGTGGCCTCAGAATGCTGTACCCTACATATATACACACATGCAGACATACACACACTTGCCAGAACTCAGTGGGTATCCCATGCCTATCAACCCATGTGTTCAACACTGTTGTGCTGGTACTGCAAGGCCCAGGTAGCCCTTAGGGAGAAGAGCTTAACAAGGTACATGTAATGTCAGGTACAGCAGCAGCCACATCTAACTAGGGCAATGGGCGGTGCGATGGGTGTGAAGGGCCTCAGGGTATTCCCAACTATAGGTCTAAAAACACACAGTCACTGATATTCTCAGTAATGCACATGTACACATTTGTCAGTACTAGGGTGCATTGGTGCAGGTGTTCATAGGTGTGTACCAGGCTATTGTACATGGAGAGATGGGAAGTGTAGGGGATGTGTGTTTAGTGGTATCATGCCACCTGCCATGTGCCAGTAGGTCATCAATCAACAGACACCACGGTGGTGACCCTCAGGGTGAGAGTGACATGCATCAGCCAATCCTCTGGGTGCCTCCTGCAGAGGGCTGGTGAGGTGCTCCAGTTGACAAGTATGCAACATGTATTACATAACATGGTTAGTGTCTGTCTTGGAGACCTGTACCCAAGCATGTTCTGTTGACTGTGGTAATGTAGTTGAGGAATCCATGGCATGTGGTGCATACAGGGTGTTGAGTCCTATCTGTGGCATTTATAGAACAGCTGGGCAGACATGTCAGTGTCAGTCAAGCATAGATTGCCTGTACATATCCAAGATGGATACCTGACATCTGCACATCTATACAGAGACTGACAGAAATCAGCTCGCCAACTAGCTAGGCATTAGGATGAATGTGTTTACAGATAAACATCTGACACAGATAAGTATGCCATTATTACATGATGGCAGCCCTCACTGACATGTAATGCACACACAATAGTCTACAGTTATTTTCCACATGTCAAATCATTATCCAATAGGAAATATTTAATGATTCACAGCTCACACACCAGGAAAATGACAGTGAGGACTTAGAGTCCATCTTTGCATGCAGGGGTGTTTGTTTCCAGTACTACAATTAGCAATCTACTCTTACTTGGGAAAGCACTGTCAACAGTAGTAACGTAATGATACACAACATGCCAGTGTGACTGCATATAACCTCTGATATTACCCATGTGTGTAACACATTCACATGGATAAGAGTGTTGTACAAGCCATATATTCTCAAGTGTTCCAGACAGGAGACTCACACCCATTGCTACTGTAACGACAGCACATAGACGCATGTTATGTACATGGCATTACATACACTTATTACAGATGTCATTACCCTGCTATGTGATTAGAATGGAATGTGAAAACTGGTTACCAGAGCTGAGGCATGCTTAGCAGGTGTCAGCATTGATGCAATATAACAACTAGGCACATTTGCGCACTGGGAAGCGAAGCCTACACGGTGTAAATACCCGTACATTTAACCGTACCTTAGCAGCACTTAACTTCATGCAAACCCAAGCAAACACACTTAAAGCTGCTCAAAACTGCCTTAACCATGCTGTATCCAGCAGCCCTTGTTCTCTCCAGCAAAAAAATAAACATCCCTTGAACCCAGGACCATGTAAACTATTGTCACAACAGTTGATCACTACGTCATGATAGCTGTGAAGACAGTTGTAGTTTTTCCAATATATCTGTCAGTACACATATTGAATAGTATTGAACAATTACTGTGACTTCTACAATTGTGTAGTACTTGTTAGTGATATTACTGTTGCATCACATATGTTGTTACATCTAAATATACACATATCAGATACATACGGTGTGATACATCTGGGAAGGTATACACAACAGTAATGTTTACACATAACAAGGATATGGATATATACATATACATATATAGATATATGTGTACATGTACATACACATATATATTCATATACATGTATTTATATACATCTGTATAGTGCATCATGTATATGGCCATATATAGATCTCTGTGTGTATATATATATATATATATATATATATATATATATATATATATATATGTAAATATATATATATATATATATATATATATATATATATATATGTACATCATACACGTATATATATATATATATATATATATATATATATATATGTATATATATAACTATATGTGCATATATATCTATATATCTGTATATGTGTAGACATATATAGATTTGTGTGTGTGTGTGTGTGTGTGTGTGTGTGTGTATATATCCGTATATGTATGTAGATATGTATATGTGTATATATCTATATAGATATATGGATATGTATTTATATATCTATATACATATATGGTTACCATATGTCCAGAACACGGAGTGGAGTCATACCTCAGAACCAATAGTCTCAACTTCTTAGTGTAAGGGGATGTCCTGTATGTATTGCAGGCATATATGTAGACTGTTGCTACTGTAACAGGGATTGTCTTAACAGAAATGTTGTGTGTGGGAGATCACATCTGCTATTGACATGTACACCATCAGTTACTGACAGACATCCTAAGGTCATCATAGTACAGTACCACTGATATCACAGTAATGATCTTGTGGACTACAGCAGAGATATGGCCAATAAATGTGGACAGTCTGGCACACTCTGGTCCGTCCAGAGGTATACACAGATCCCCTTAGTGTGAGATATGTGGACCAAGCCTCACAATGTGGATGTTAACAGCCATGTAAATGGGTATATCACGTAAATACTGGACTACATATGCCCACACAGTTTATGCAGTCACACACTCTTGTCTGTCCTGACGCATAATAACCAGTGGTGCAGAGGTCACTTGACCACATACTACCCACTAGTTAGTGACATACATATGTACAGCATCCCACTGCTTTGTTAGAAATACATGACCATTATAGTGGCCCAGTAGCATTACATCTGGCAAATATCTGGACATAACATCACACTGGGTAATTACACTAAGCTGCTAGGCATGTAACAAAGCACTGTGCAATCTACAGGCAGACTGCCATAACACTGGGCTACATTTCTTATGGGAGAATACACATGTACCTGCAAATATAGCAGGCTCTACAGGCATGCCACAGCACAGAATAACAGACACCTGTGTGAAAGTGCATACCCACAAACAATGTGAACACAGCCAGTCACATATGATAAGTAAGCTTAATATTACAGTATATGGACTGTCTGATCAACACCATCCTCATATGTGCCCTCTCACACTAACCCTACTTATACTGGGCCACAATACAGTGTGGTCCGATGCCTGTTTGTGGTATGGGACATGTATGTGTTTGGTCCTACAAACATGTAAGCCGATAGGGTACCATATACTGGAGCAGCATGTAACTTCAGATAGAACTGAACCAAGAACAATGACATCTATCACAGTCTGCACACAGACCAAGTTACGTATTCACAATACACATACTGTCAACAAGTACCATAAGTACACGGACCTCACTACTATACACACAGCCACAGAATGCCCAGGGTATGTCCTCAAATATAACCCCTACTATACATAACATGTCTAGCAGTCTGATATGTTACTGGCTTGTTATCAGGTACAATGTCAATAAATAATGGTGTACAGAACATATGCACCTCTTACTGCATGACATATGTACAAAGGTTGACAGACTTGTGGCTGGAGGCACAAACACAGGGCCAATATTGACATATCGCTGTGATAACCTCATACATTTACTGTTGTAACAGGGTTTGTTGTGACATATGTCCTATGAGGGATATGAAGTCAGTAACTCTCATGGCTGTCACCATGTACTGACTGCAATCATCAGACTATGCTTCTGCAGTTCTAAGATAGGTAACCTGTGAGTAACACAGGACACATAATACTCCAAACACTGGCCAGTCTGCAGATAACCCTCCAGGTGGGAGTTTCCTCAAACACATAACACTGTCATGACAGGTATTAAATCATGTAGACCAGCCATATCCACACAAACCCTGTTAAACCAACATTACTCCAAATGCAGAAGAGCAACACTTACATTCTGCAGTCATGTCTGTATATCCCTCTCCTGTTTGTTGGCCTATCTCCACATTGTATGTTGTTAGAGGTATATCCCACTACCATCTATGCTGCTGTTTGGCAAACACTGACATGAAGTCCTGCTCACAGTGAATGAAAAGGTCAAACATGCACATGATGTTCCTAGTTATAGGAATGTGTTTCCATGCAATTGGCTATGGGAATGTCACCAGAGCTATTCCACATGAAATCAGCTAGTGGGGGAGTGCAATTTGTGCAGAGGCCATCAGCTGTTACAAAGCACAAGCTGCTGCCTAAGCAAAGCAGGTGTACTTTTCCGCATCCACCAGAGAGGGAGTGAGTGAGACAGGCAGAGACAAAGTAAGACACGGAGGGGGTGAGAGAGTAAAACCTAAGCATGTTTGTGTCACACACTTACCAGTACAGGGTTTCAAACCCCTGCCTGACTATGTATTGCTATTACATGTCAATGCAGGTATTGCATGCGCCACAGAGCTTACATGCTGGGAAGTTGTCCAAAGGTGTATTTGATGGTGACTGACATCAGCAGCAGTGATAAAGGGGAGATAAGGTAGGTGTAGTACACGTGCCTGTCCACAAGAACAGGTGTCAAGATCGACACAGCCACACTCTCGCAGGGACTCACACACATTATCACAGTTGGCAGGGTCAGGATTAGACTTCCTAACTAGCTAGTTTGCCACAATACAGTAATGCACAGGTATCACATGCACCACAATGGTTATTAGTATGAT
This sequence comes from Protopterus annectens, assembly GCF_019279795.1. NCBI lineage: Eukaryota > Metazoa > Chordata > Ceratodontiformes > Protopteridae > Protopterus > Protopterus annectens. Next base: position 591,057,046 of record NC_056732.1, read on the forward strand.
ATATGAGGAAAGGGTATGTCAAGGGGTCTGACATCAGAAGGCAGGTTTCAGTAGGCCAATGGGAGTTGTAGTGAGTGTGAATGCTGTCCAAATCATTATACTCCACACACAGACACACACACACACACACACACACACACACACACACACACACACACACACACACACACACACACACACACACACACACACACACACACACACACACACACACACACACACACACACACGTTTGTCAGTACTGATATGCATGGGTGCATTGCTTCACAGGTGTATACTGGTTGACTGTGCCAGAAGGCTGCACAAGGCTAGGTAAAGGGTATACCTTGGCATCAGGCCACATGACAATGGTCTGCAGTGTGGCTCAGAGGTGTAATGTCTGGATTGGCCCACACAGGTGGGTATTGTATTCACCATCCAATCATCTGGGTTACTATTGTGGGTGGCCAGTGCTGTGCATTGCTTGCCATGTATGTGTTCTATATTCCATAAGATGGACAGTGTCTGGGATGTGCACACATCCCACATGCATGTTCTGTGACATGTGGAAGTGTACCTGGGATGTCTGGGGCATGTTGTGTCAACAGATTGTTATCATCTGATGTGCTATTCCTGACCTCATGTGGTGAGAACTGGCAATGGACACCAGGTTGACCTTGCATCTACATTGACAGCATGATACAGGTATTCCCTGGTGTCAGTGGCATCTGTCCATACAGGGCATGTGAATAAGGCATGGTATGTCCTTTGTGAGTTACATTTTCTGTCTCTACAGTTGTTGCTGGCGTCCAGTGGGGAACATAGTGAAGGAACAACGTATGCAATGATTTGCCTATTGTAGGGACGGGACAGAGTGCCATGTTCTCTGCAGTCAACTGCAATCACACCACGGTTACTATCTGTAGGCAATATGCAGGGAACTACCAATATAGTGGTTGTTGCCTTGCCGAGTGTGTTTGTGTATGAGACATGGGTGGAGAGTATTCTCTGGGTAATACAAGGGTTACCTCTATTGTTTCCCAAGCATGATGTCACATGTAGGGGTATGGACTGTCTACCCCAGCCTCTCTGCTGTTTGACATCTGTTATCCTTGTAAGGTGGACATTGTGACATATAATAGGCCCACCATATAAGAAATTTGCAAAATCCACTCCACAATGCATCCTGTTATTACACACACACCAAGTCTCACAGTTGCCATGTCTGGGATTAGAACACCTACCTAACTAGTATATCACACTACAGAATTACACAGTTATAACACGTGCCATGGAGCTTACTGGGTTACTTCTTCCCCAAAGGTGTATTTCAAATGAATGACATCAGTAGGCTTGCCAAAGTAGGGCAATAGAAGTTGTAGTGGCTGTGAATGGCCTCAAAAGCATTGATCCCTACACAGACAAACAAACACACACACACATTTTACAGTTATCATGTCTGGGATTAAAACCTCTACCTAATTAGTCCATCACACTACAGCATTACGCAGTTATTGCACGATCCACAGAACTTACTGGGTTACTCTTTCCCCAAATGTGTATTTCAAAGTGAATGACATCAGCAGGCTTGCCAAAGTAGAGCAATGGAACTTGTAGTGATTGTGAATGGCCTCAAAAAGCATTGATCCCTACACTGACAAACAAACACACAAATTTTACAGATGCCATCTCTGGGCTTAGAACTCCTACCTAACAAGTACATCACACTACAGCATTACAAAGTTATAGCATGCACCACAGAGCTTACTGGGCTATTTTTCCCCAAAGGTTTATTTCAAAGTGAATGACATAAGCAGGCTTGCCAAAGTAGGGCAATGGAAGTTGTAGTGACTGTGAATGGCCTCAAAAGCATTGATCCTTATACAGACAAACAATCTTTACAGTTGCCATGTTCTGGATTAGAACTCCTACCCAACTAATACATTACACTACAGCATTACGCAGTTATAGCACGTGCCATGGAGATTACTGGGCTATGACTTCACCAAAGGTGTATTTCAAAGTGAATGACATTGACAGGCTTGCAAAAGTATGGCAATGGAAGTTGTTGTGACTGTGAATGGCCTCAAAAGCATTGATCCCTACACAGACAAACAAACACACAAATTTTACAATTGCCATGTCTAGGATAAGAACTCCTTCATAAGTAGTACATTACACTACAGCATTATCCACTTATAGAATGCACCACAGAGATTATTGGATTACTTTTTCCCCAAAGGTGTATTTCAAAGTGAATGACATCAGCAAGCTTGCCAAAGTAGGGCAATGGAAGTTGTAGTGACTGTGACTGGCCTCAAAAGCATTGATCCTTACAAAGACAAACATGCAATTGTTTACAGTTGCCATGTGTGGGATTAAAACTCCTACCTAACTAGCACATCACACTACAGCATTATGCAGTTATTAGCACACACCACAGAGGTTACTGGGCTAGTCCATCCCCAAATGTGTATTTCAAAGTGAATGACATCAGCAGCCCTGCCAAAGTAGGGCATTTGAAATTGTAGTGAGTGTGAATGGCTTCAAAAGGACTGATCCTTACAGAGACAAAACACACAGTTGCCATGTTTGGGATTAAACTCCTACATAACTAGTACATCACACTATAGCATTATGCAGTTATAGCATGTGCCATGGAGCTTATAGGGCTACGTTTTCCCCAAAGGTGTATTTCAAGGTGAAGACATCAGCAGGCTTGCCATAGTAGGGCAATGGGGAGTGCAGTGTGTGTCCATGGGCCATAACCCATTCATCTGGAAGCAAACACACAACACTCAGGCACACACAGGTTTATATTTCACAGGTACGTGTATACAACTGCTAGATGACTAGATGACTACTGAATTGTACAGTCATGTTACACAGTTATCACAAGCACCACAGACGCTATAGTGCTGAGGGATGCCAGAGACAAATGTCTACAGTGAATGACATTTGCACATCATGTGGTTTTAGCCAATTGGATGTGTGCTGTGTGGGACAGGCCTCATGAAGGAAGGCTCTTTGTCAGTGTCTGTCACTCTCTTTCACACATCTATGTATGCATAATTTTGGCCTATTATAGTGTGTTGTCCTTGGATATATGTGTGTATTCCTATCCAATGTGTGTGCAAAGCATGACTGGTGTGCATTGAGGAGTGTGTGCAGAAACATCTGTAACTGTCAGATATGTATAGTCCACTGCTGTTGCCAGACATGGGCTTCATTTCTGTTTATTTTGTTGTCAGATATGGGCTTTGTTTCTCTAACTGTGGGAACATGCCCAGTATGACCTTCTGTAGTGAATGTGTGATTCCATTCCAGGTAGGTTGTATTCCAGTGCAGGCTTTTGTGTTCTACACCTACAGCTAGCAACCTGTTTCTGGAGGTTATCTGTAGATCAGGTGACAATATGGGGTCAAAATGGACAACGGATAGTGGGTTACTGTAGGTAATTGTGTCTGTGCTGCTTCTGCTACATGGTCTTGGTGTTAGCGGAGATATTCAGACATATGTACTGTTTTACACTGTGATGTTTTATGTCATCAAGTACTGTCAGGTATACATATTTGCTTGCAGTAATGTCCTGGAGAACACAGGGTGAATGCAGCTGTGTCCAGCATTGTGGTCTGCAGCTTACATATTGTTGCACAATCATGCCATTCTGGAGGGAAAGCTGCAGACACTTGCTGATGGGTGGTTCAACACCTTGGTACAGTGGTGGCTGAGGATCCCCTGCTTATGCATCCATCAACCTGACAGTACGGCCATATCCTGCTGTGGCCATACCTCACAGTTGTACAGATTCATACAGGTTACCCAGAGGCAGGGGTCATAATTCTGGACATTACCCCTTCACATTGTGGTTTATGAGCAGGTTTGTAGTCACCCATTCCTGTGTTTGTATGCAGGGATAGTATGTGCACACGGCTGAGTTTCAGACTTCACACACTCCATGCCTTCCATGCTCCGACCCCCTTTATTATTCTATCCTTTTCCAAACATTATAAAAACATTATCTGATAAGTTCCCTATAGTTATCACCTCATCCCAGCAGTAATTTGGTGTTGGACCACAGTTCATGCAGTAAGACATGGCGGACATGTTACTGGGATTTGTCCACATGGCCTTGCATTTGGGTTCTGTGGATTGTATTATGTTGTTATTTGGGAGTCCATGGCATAACATACATTGGCAGTATGGGTGAGACACAGGGCTTTGGCAGAGGACTATAGGATATTTGGTAGTGATGCAGGCCAGCTGTAGCAGGTTTTGCATTGTGTCAGTCCTACAGTCCCAGACTGCAAGACACTATATTCCCCTGGGGTGACAGGGTAAATGTGCAAGGTGTTAATGCCAATAGTTTCTGTTATTATTGATCGAGTGGTGTGGATGCTGGCAGGGTGCTGCTTACACCTAGGGACACACCTGCACGGGACATCTGTTCTGCATGCTGCATTCTTTGGCTATTACCATACAGAGGTGGGGGTCATATTGCACTCATTCCCAACAGCAGGGATAAGACCAGAGAGGTACATGTGGGTGATGGTGGGGTCAGCTGGGTGCATGTGTGCTAAGGACACTACTTGCATCTGACTCACATATATGCATGGGGCATTCCACTTATGCTGGCTTGTGCAGGGACATCAGCAGTTTCTCAGTACTTCATACCTGTGACCTTTGTGGTCTGCCAGTGTTTGACCAGATGACATCGGTATTCCATACTACAAACCCAACTAATATGCTGCTAACCTGTAAGTACAACTCCAAATGTGTCCATTTGACAGTAACATATTATACACTGTCTGGGGTACTTCCACCTGAGTACTGTTTGTATGTCTGGGCCCACATTCATGCCATGTCCATCTTTCAGATGGTGACAGATATTACTTCCAAACATTTACTATGGCTTACTGCTGGAATCTGTTTTGCTGAGATGCATTGTTTTTGGCACTGCAGTTTTGAGAAATTGGCCCTGTCATCTGCAGTATTGGCCAGTGGCCACCAGGACAAACCTCACCATGCCTACATACTGACCATTCTCACACAATATACAACACACACCAACCTAACACTCATAGCCCTGCATATTGTGCACATGCTACAATCTATCCTGCTACTTTGTCCAGCTCAGGTAATCTGTGCTCCACTGTTATTATACCTACACATACATGTTACTACATTTCTATATAGGATTGGGGGGCACAACTGACACTTGTACACATTTGTTATGACTGTACTGGTATGCCAGGTACTCCATTTCATTCTGTATTCTGACCTATCATGCTGACTAGAGGCATATCAGTGTACTACAGTTCTTAGGTTTGACTGACCTACATTTCAGTTTCAGACTTCTACCCTTCAGAACTAACATCCCACTGCCTGACCTGTTGTAGTCTGTCTGTGTAGGTCTGGAGGGGGTATATTCTCCATAGCCATCAATCAGAGGCCTTAGCACAGCCTTTGCTTGTGTTTGTTTATGCCTGTCCTGCTGGCTGAGGCTGTTATTGTGTATGTGAGCCTCCCTGACTGGCACGTGTGTGTCCTATGGACACACATGTGGCCCTCCACATTTCTTGCAGTGAGTTTTGTCACCTTGTCTAGTACTGGCTACTGTGGTGACACCAGTATTTGTTACTGATTTCATGCTGCTACTATAGGTGTCAACTATCTGATGGCATCCCATTCAGCCACCCGATTCCCCTGCATGCTCACATCTATACCATAGATACAAGTAACAAAACATACTACTCCATTCAGCAATTTATAGGGAGAGTGACTTACCTTGTGGCTGTGCCAGTATTGAGGATGGTGCTGGAGGGCTGAATATATTGGATGCACATAGTACTCTCCCTATACATGGTTAAGCACAGGTAATATGATATACTGAGCAAAACTTGCCAACGCTCACACCTCCGATTCAGTGGTAAATAACAGCTCTTAAAATCCAAATCTGCTGTAGCAAATGTACCAAAATAGTCACGCTGAATGCCAATAAACGAAAAATAATTTATTAAGCCAAACAACTCAGTGTAGCTTTTCGCTGAAGCTCTGCACCAACTTCTTCAGAATTTAAAACAGAAAACTCGCACCATTACAATGGCTTACATAAATACATTAAAACTGAACATGTGATCAACACGCCCCCCTGCTCCTTCCATCTAATTTAAAGGTACTGCGCTCACCAAACATTACTTTAGAATTACAACGATCGCTGCCTAGAATCTGAAATTACGATTTATAATAGATTACCTCTACCAACCATATATATGGAAAATATGGAAAAACATATTCTATACATGTGTATCTATTATAAATTAATATATTAAAAAAATCACAAAAAAACATTTTAAATTACATTATTACAAAATACAAACATTTGAATGCCCACTCTATCCGAGGCTTAGAAATACAATGAAAAATGCAACTGAATTACTTTGACTTATTATCACTTGTTAAGACAAGCTTATTTAGCTGCCAGAGCCTCAAGGGAATATAAGCTACCATGAAGGATAATGTCCAGTACGGCAATAATAGGATATGCCCTACCTCTCTAAACTTCTCAGTTTGAGAACACTACTAATTGATAGCATGTTATGGAGGCCAGGGTAGTGATAAGCCTCCAGTTTTAACTGCTACATTAATTCTCTGAATTCTAATCTCAGAGATTCCGGGGCCCCCCTATTCTCAGAGCAAACTTGGTCTATCACTGAAAAGGTGAACTCATGACCGGGGTTATCCTTGATGTGCTTTGTCAAGGTGTTTTCCATCTTCTCCTTCTTCATTGCGTACAGGTGTTCATACAGCCATTCCTGTAACTTCCTGTCCATCTTGCCTATGTAAAATACAGGACAAGATGAGCATTGGGCCAAATAGACTACCTGATTGCTTGCACAATTGTATCTCCCTTTGATCAAAAATGTCTTGTCCCTTATCAAGAAGAATGTGCTTGCTTCAACAAATCTGCAATATTTGCACATTTTACATTTGAAAATCCCAGATCTTGAAGGTATGTTCTTAACTTTCATTTCCACGATGTTCTTGATATTTGGACCTCTCCTGAAGGTGACTTTAGGCTGAGGATTCAACCCAGGGGTCTCCAGAGGATCTGCCAATAACAAACACCAATTCTTCTTGATGATTGACACAATGTCCTTAGCATCCAAATTGTAGGAGATGATTAGATTACAGTGGTACATACCCCTACTATGATCGACCCGTGGATGTATGACAGACACTGACTTGGGATACCCCAAAATGGGTTGGAAATGACTGTTAGACCTCTTTGATTTGACTTCCATACATAGGTCAACAATGAGCTCCTCTGGATACCCTCTACACAAAAAGAGATTTGATATAAACCTACACTCTTCATGAAAGTCACTTTCTTTAGAAACCATTCTGGCCGGCCTGACCAGTTGGCCCTTGATTATGGATCTCTTCTGGTGGGTAGGATGGTCACTGTCAAAATGTAAATAAGAGTTGGAAAAAGTAGGTTTTCGATTAATTCTGCCTAGGAAACAACCTCTACCTTTATCCTTGAAAAGTTCCACATCCAAGTAGGCTATCCTTTCTGTTTCGAAAGATGAAGTAAATTTTAAAAATTCAGTTGACTTGTTGAAACTGTCGATCAAACAATATGCCGCCTCTTGGTCACCCTTAAGGATAATAAAAATATCATCCAGAAAGCATGTATATAATGTCACCTTTTCTTGGATGATGGTGTTAGAAAAAACAAATTCCTTCTCCCAATGGGCCATCACCAAGTTGGCCACACTGGCCCCACAAGGCGACCCCATCGGGACTCCCACCAATCGGTGAAACCATCGGTTGTTGAATGAAAAAAAGTTGCACGTTAGGATGATATCCAGGAGCTCACTAACCATCAAGATCTCATCTGTAGGTGCTTGTTTCGAAGACATTTCTAATTGAATCCATTCAACTGCCACACCATGAGGAATAGATGAATATAAATCAATAACATTGATGGTTAAGAAATGACTATCTCTGCTATAGGGAGTAGAACCAAGCTTCACCAAAAATGACCAAGAATCTCTTGAGATATGAGGTTCACTAGTCACATATTTTTTAAGGATTGAATCCACCACTTTGGCCGCTGCATAAGTAATACTCCCTTTAACACTCACTAATTGGCGCATGGGTGGATCCTGTATGTTTTTATGGATCTTGGGATTCCCAAACAACACCAGGATTCTTGGTGTTAAAGAGAAGCTGAAATTGAACACATCCAAGTCAATCGCCCCACTAATGAACATATCCTCGTAGTAAGAACGGACCCGGGTCATGCTTCCATTCAATTCATTTTTCGATACTTCTCGATATGTATCAGAGGAAAGAATGGCTAATATCCTATCATTGTAATCTTCTACATCCATGGTGACCAAGCTGCCACCCTTATCCGGTTGCATGAGTCTGACTGATGAACAACATAAAACATTTAACAGGTCCCTTTCTTTCTTTGTGATATTAAATTTAGCTGGGAGTTTCGAGTTTAATAAAAAGCGAATATCCAAATCACACATTTGTTCCAAAACTCCCAAGGTGGGATGTAACAGTGGGTTGTACGTACTGGGAACATAATGAGATTTCATTAACCTAGACTAATTACCCAACAAGAGGGAGAGATTAAGCTTCCTCACAAAAAGCTTCAAGACCAAAATGGATCTTTCCACTCTAGCCCTCCTAGAAGGTAGAAAAGACAATCCTTTGGCCAAAACATCGACAGAGGGTTGTGGAAAAACAAACTGGGAATAATTATAAATTTTGAAATCCTTCCCCGTATTGAATACTACCTCATAAGCTGTAGGTTGGGGGGTGAACAAACATCAGCACCCCCCCCGATTAGTTTCTCCTGGTTTTGTACCTGTTTTGCATCTTCCGATTCGATGCTTGTTGTGGAGAATAGTCTTGGATCTGAAAATTTGCCCCTTTCAACTCGGGAGACTGGTTTACCTGATTTGTTTGGGGACCGGAAACCTCTCTCCTCCCATTCGAATTCTCGTTCTCAGGGCTCCTGGTTGTAGCCCCGGCCTCTCACTCCCGATATTGTAATAGAGGCCTTTGCTCTAGCGGCTCATGCGAGTGACCCAATACTCATCTAGCTTCCTCCATAAAATTACCTTGAGACTTATGGGGTAAGCTACCCCATCCTTGCATGCCTTGATGTCCCTTTGGAGCTTCTTTATTTTGATCAAAGTGATTTTGGATATATGTTGATGTATACTAGTATATATCTGTTCATACTCATATCTATACCTTGGAAAATGAATGTCCAATTTGATCTTCTCATCCAAGGTCGATAATTCTCATCCAAGGTCGATAGTTCAGACCCATGCCTATCAAATAAGGAAAGGAGGTTCTGATGAAACCTTCCTGTAGTCCTGTTGGGTCCTGCCAGGAACGAAGTTCCTTCTGGACTATCTCTGCCCGCCGGCATTCACCAAAGTATGATACCTCCAGCTGTAATTTCCTTAATTTGAACAACTTTTGATCAAACAAATTAAGCTTAGTTGTGAGGCTAATACTCTCATTCTGATTTGGATCAGGACCAGCAGGTTCATCGCACATGTTGAAATGAAATGGCCGTCTTAGCCATTGGTTCAAATTAGGTTCTGCACTCCCACTCCTCATTTCATCTATTTCTCCACTAGTAGAGGTTGAAGCGCAAACTTTCCTGTGAGTACTCGGACTTCCTTCTGTAGATCCCCTGGCAGCTCCATCCCACTCAAGACTGTTGAGTTTAAAACAAATTGGTCTCGGCAGCCGAAACTCCGGCTAAATCATTAGCAGTTGCCAGTTCCTGTGAGCCAGCTGGCTCAGTTCTGGAAAGTCGTGCTGTAATTGACAAAGTTCCAATTCCTACTTGCAATGGCTGGGATAAGTCATCCACTCTTTGGGACAACAAATCGACCTTTTGAGTTAAAAGGTTGATTAACATCGTCAGTTCTCCTGGCTCGGTATTCACCCTGGCTTCCGGTGTTGCGTTGGACATCGCTAAAAAACTGTTGCACCACCGAAACAAAAACAAAAAACTGAGCAAAACTTGCCAATGCTCACACCTCCAATTCAGTGGTAAATAACAGCTCATAAAATCCAAATCCGCTGTAGCAAATGTATCAAAATAGTCACGCTGAACGCCAATAAATGAAAAATAATTTATTAAGCCAAACAACTCAGTGTAGCTTTTCTTTGGTGCTCTGCACCAACTTCTTCAGAATTTAAAACAGAAAACTCGCGCCATTACAATGGCTTACATAAATACATTAAAACTGAGCGAGAGGCTGGGGTTACAACCAGGAGCCCTGAGAACAAGAATTCAAATGGGAGAAGAGAGGTTTCCGGTCCCCAAACCAATCAGGTAAACCAGTCTCCCGAGTTGGAAGGGGCAAATTTTCAGGTCCAAGACTATTCTCCACAACAAGCATCGAATCGGAAGATGCAAAACAGATACAAAACCAGGAGAAACTAATCGGGGGTGCTGATGTTTGTTCACCCCCCAGCTTATGAAGTAGTATTCAATACAAGGAAGGATTTCAAAATGTATAATTATTCCCAGTTTGTTTTTCCACAACCCTTGGTCGATGTTTTGGCAAAAGGGCTGTCTTTTCTACCTTCTAGGAGGGCTAGTGTGGAAAGATCCATTTTGGACTTGAAGCTTTTTGTGAGGAAGCTTAATCTCTCCCTCTTGTTGGGTAATCAGTCCAGGTCAATGAAATCTCATTATATTCCTAGTACGTACAACCCACCATTACATCCCACCTTGGGAGTTTTTTAACAAATGTGTGATTTGGATATTCGCTTTTTATTAAACTCAAAACGCCCAGCTAAATTTAATATCACAAAGAAAGAAAGGGACCTGTTAAATGTTTTATGTTTTTCGTCAGTCAGACTCATGCAACCGGATAAGGTTGGCGGCTTGGTCGCCATGGATGTAGAAGATTACAATGATAGGATATTAGCCATTCTTTCCTCTGATACATATCGAGAAGTATCAAAAAATGAATTGAATGGAAGCATGACCTGGGTCTGTTCTTACTACGAGGATATGTTCATTAGTGGGGTGATTGACTTGGATGTGTTCAATTTCATCTTCTCTTTAACACCAAGAATCCTGGTGTTGTTTGGGAATCCCAAGATCCATAAGAACATACAGGATCCACCCATGCGCCAATTAGTGAGTGCTAAAGGGAGTATTACTTATGCAGCGGCCAAACTGGTGGATTCAATCCTTAAAAAATATGTGACTAGTGAACCTCATATCTCAAGAGATTCTTGGTCATTTTTGGTGAAGGTTGGTTCTACTCCCTATAACTGAGATAGTCATTTCTTAACCATCGATGTTATTGATTTATATTCATCTATTCCTCATGGTGTGGCAGTTGAATGGATTCAATTAGAAATGACTTCGAAACAAGCACCTACAGATGAGATCTCAATGGTTAGTGAGCTCCTGGATATCATCCTAACATGTAACTTTTTTTCATTCAACCAATTGGTTTGAATTGGTTTCACCAATTGGTGGGAGTCCCGATGGGGTCGCCTTGTGGGGCCAGTGTGGCCAACTTGGTGATGGCCCATTGGGAGAAAGAATTTGTTTTTTCTAACACCATCATCCAAGAAAAGGTGACATTATATACACACTTTTTGGATGATATTTTTATTATCCTCAAGGGTGACCAAGAGGCGGCATATTGTTTGGTCGACAGTTTCAACAGGTCAACTGAATTTTTAAAATTTACTTCATCTTTCGAAACAGTAAGGATAGCCTACTTGGATGTGGAACTTTTCAAGGATAAAGGTAGGGGTTGTTTCCTAGGCAGAATTTATTGAAAGCCTACTTTTTCCAACTCTTATTTACATTTTGACAGTGACCATCCTGCCCACCAGAAGAGATCCATAGTCAAGGGCCAACTGGTCAGGGCGGCCAGAATGGGTTCTAAAGAAAGTGACTTTCATGACGAGTGTAGGTTCATATCGAATCTCTTTTTGTGTAGAGGGTATCCAGAGGAGCTCATTGTTGACCTATGTATGGAAGTCAAATCAAAGAGGTCTAACGGTCATTTCCAACCCATTTTGGGGTATCCCAAGTCAGAGTCTGTCATACATCTACGGGTTGATCATAGTAGTGGTATGTACCACTGTAATCTTATCATCTCCTACAATTTGGATGCTAAGGACATTGTGTCAATTATCAAGAAGAATTGGTGTTTGTTATTGGCAGATCCTCTGGGGACCCCTGGGTTGAATCCTCAGCCTAAAGTCACCTTCAGGAGAGGTCCAAATATCAAGAACATCGTGGAAATAAAAGTTAAGAACATACCTTCAAGATCTGGGATGTTCAAATGTAACATATGCAAATATTGTAGATTTGTTAAAGCAGGCACATTCTTCTTGATAAGACAAGAAGTTTTTGATCAAAGGGAGATACAATTGTGCAAGTAATCAGGTAGTCTATTTGGCCCAATGCTCATCTTGTCCTGTATTTTACATAGGCAAGATGGACAGGAAGTTACAGGAACGGCTGTATGAACACCTGTACGCAATGAAGAAAGAGAAGATGAAAAGCACTTTGGCAAAGCACATCAAGGATAACCCTGGTCATGAGTTCACCTTTTCGGTGATAGACCAAGTTTGCTCTGAGAATAGGGGGGTCCAGAATCTCTGAGATTAGAATTCAGAGAATTAATGTGGCAGTTAAAACTGGAGGCTTATCACTAACCTGGCCTCAATAACATGATATCAATTAGTAGTGTTCTCAAACTGAGAAGTTTAGAGAGGTAGGGCATATCCTATTATTGCAGTACTGGACATTATCCTTCATGGTAGCTTATATTCCCTTGAGGCTCTGGCAGCTAAATAAGCTTGTCTGAACAAGTGATAATAAGTCAAAGTAATTCAGTTGAATTTTTCATTGTATTTTTAAGCCTCGGATAGAGAGGGCATTCAAATGTTTGTATTTTGGAATAATGTAGTTTAAAATGTTTTTTGTGATTTTTTTAATATATCAATTTATAATAGATACACATGTATAGAATATGTTTTTCCATATTTTCCATATATATGGCTGGTAGAGGTAATCTATTATAAATTGTAATTTCAGAATCTAGGCAGCGATCGTTGTCATTCTAAAGTTATGTTTGGTGAGCGCAGTACCTTTAAATTAGATGGAAGGAGCAGGGGGGGTGTGTTGATCACATGTTCAGTTTTAATGTATTTATGTAAGCCATTGTAATGGCGCGAGTTTTCTGTTTTAAATTCTGAAGAAGTTGGTGCAGAGCGCCGACGAAAAGCTACACTGAGTTGTTTGGCTTAATAAATTATTTTTCGTTTATTGGCGTTCAGCGTGACTATTTTGGTACATTTGCTACAGCGGATTTGGATTTTAAGAGCTGTTATTTACCATTGAATCGGAGGTGTGAGCGTTGGCAAGTTTTGTTCAGTTTGTTGTTTTTGTTTTTGTTTTGGTGGTGCAACAGGTAGTATGATGCTTGGCATCCCTTTTACTGTATGTGAGAGTCAGAGAGAAGTGTCATTCCCTGGGTTCCTTCCATGTCAGTGTATGTGCTATGCCTTGCCTCTTTGACATGGCCTGGGCATACTGGGCATGCCTCCTTCTGCCTACTGGGTCAGGCTCAGGTTGTTCCTCCTCTGAGTCACTTTGTGCCTGTGCAGGCCTTGGCAATGGTGATGGGCTGTGTAGCCCTGCCCCGTGCTGTTCCTGCAGCAGCTATTTCCACAGAATCATATTGTGTAGCATGGCACATACACTGACAATTTAGGTACATGTAGCTGGTGAGTACTGCAAGGCTCCAACAGATATGTCCAGGCACCGGAACCATGAATTGAGCATCTCAAACACATGGTCTATTATGATTCTGGTCTGTGCATGTGTCTCATTATGGAGTTCTTGTCCAGGTGTGTGTGCATTTCTGATGGGTGTCATCAGCCACAGCTCCAGTGCGTAACCAGCATCCCCCACCAGTTTGCCATAAGGGATGTCCCCACTGACAAATCTCTGGTACAGCTGCATCATATGCCAGATGTGGGAGCCATGATAGCTTCCAGGGCAGCCAGCACACACATTCATTATAATGCCCTGGGCATCGCATATGACTTGGCAGTTGATGGAGGGGAAGCCCCTGTGGTTGATGTAGACCCTACCCCGCTCACTGGGTGATGCTTTGATGCATATGTGCATGCTATTTGGTGTAAGAGATGCACATTGCTGGTCAACACCTCACGGCTGTTGTGTAAATATACGTGCTCACCGGCATGTGCTGACATGGCATCCAGGAACTGGTGGAGTACCCTGGATGTTGATGCCTGTGAGATCCCCATGATATTCCCAGTTGGCCTTTGGAAGGTACCTGTGGCTAGTATTCTTAGGCCTACACATACCTTGGTATCCAGTGGGATGGGTTACCCTTTGTTGGTTCTGTGTGTGAGGTATGGCCAGCACAGCTCAACAATTTGCTGTAGGAGGTCCCTGTCCACCCTATAGTGCTCCACTATCTCCAGCTCATGTAACCCCTGGTAGATTACCCTGGGTCTGTACACTCTTCTCCTTCTCCTCACTGTGGGTTGGTCATCAGCATTCTCATCCTCATCACCCTCAGCCTCTTCCACATGTTGATTTATGATAGCTGCTGCAGCCCCTATAATTTTGTTGCTTTTGTTTGGTAAAATTTGCCCACTTGTGTACACCGGTGGTGTAGAGTTTGTGGGAAAAACCAGAGGGAAAGGTGTTTGCATATTTTATTGTGGTGTGCTGTGCTTGGCTGCTGCCTGTGTCATTGGCTGATTCTGATACATTTCGCCTGCCAGCTATGCTAGTTCTCCTTGATTACCTTCCAACTGTGGTTTTCCCTTCCCACTGCCTTCCTGTTTAAGCCCCGAGGCTTGCCGCGCAAACACAGTGCTCAGATGTGCACGGAGCCGCTATTTCCTGGTTTACTTTTTTTTTTCCTTTAAAACATGGTGCACTTCATGCACACCCACTTAGAAAATGTAAAGGGTGCTTGGCAGCTTCAGATACCCCCCCCCTCCTGGATTAGCTCTGATCAGCTAAGGGCAAACCCGAGCCACAGGGCCCCAATAAGCTTACAGTATGCCTGACACACCCCTCTATGATGTCAGCTTGCTCTTAGGCTTCCACTATGGTCTTCCTGCACCTACACGGTTGGTAGCAGGCTAGCCATGAGGGGGAATCTGGGATTCAGTATAATTCCCCTCATTTGCATAGGATCCCTTGCTAATGCCTAGTTACAAGTCTGAAACTGAGCCGTCCCCCTTAGCAACCACTATTCACTAGCCATGTTGTATTCTGCCTGCCCTTGAGTATAATGGCAAAATTATGATTTTGGATAGAATGCTTATTTCAAGGTTTTTTTTTCTATTTTCGGGCCAATCCATTTTGTGTGCCGCTGCCCTATGCTTAAACAGCCGAAATCGGCCAAAAAAGATAAAAGTTATTTTTTTTATTTTTGGAACTGTTTGCCATGCCAATGCCCATATATTTGGCCATTGGCATGCTTTAAACATTATATACACCCTTTTTTTGGAGCTGTCATGGCTCCGTTTTTGTAGTTTGCAGAAATGTACTCAGTTACTAACCGAGTACATTTCTGCAGATTACACTAATCCTGCACTTTCAGTTGCCAGCTTCCTGGATCACAAATTCACCTCATTTTCATGGTTTCCACCTGCAAATTGGGTAATTTGCATACAGGAGCTGTGTCCATGCAGGAATAGTGCAGGAGCACTTATTTCTAGATTGCATGGCAGCCATATTGCTTGCAGCAGCTCTTGCACTCTGTGCAGAACTTGCTGAATCCTGGGGATTATACTGAACCTTTTCCAGAGCAAAAAATAAAAATTCATTAAAGTTGACACAGCTAATAAAATGCTTGGCTAATGTATTGTTTATGTATTTTTCTTAACAACATAGGAATGTTGACAAATCCTATGTCTAAGTATTTTTAAATCTTGCCAATTTAAAATTCTGCGCAGGAAAGGCATATAGTTACAGATATCACCCCCACAATACTACAGTTATGTTTGCTATATGTGGTAATAGTTATAGAGTATTTTGCTATCATAATATTACATGTAATGTTAATGATATAGCATTGTGAGCAATAACCATATTTGAACGTACTGCAAGGAGGGTCTCTTTTTCTTCTAGTTGTACAGCTATTAGATTTAAATTGTGACTTCAAATTTCTACCTTTTTTGTAAACAAAACAAGACTTAAGAACTAGCTTGTCTCCAAGCCCCAAAGCATGAAATAATCTGGTCAAGTTTCTGTCTAAAAGTTCCCTTATTCCCCATTATTTTTTTATCATACATTAATACCATTGAGATACCATGATCCATTGTGCTAACCTCCTTATTTAAACTGACTTGGCAAATTTGATATGGGGAAAAACAAAAAATACCTACTGAATGTGTCCTCTGATGCTAGTTTCTCCAGCATATTTAAAGGATATTTCCTCTCCAAAACCATCTTTGAGCTATGTGGAAAGCTTTCCTTACAATGGTAGATGCATGGGCCAGATAAGTGCCGAGTATGGGGGGGTCTATAACTACTTTTACTCTTGAGGTGATGCCTTTACTAATCAAGTGAGCCATGTGGAAAGCTTTCCTTACAATGTTAGCTCTAATTTCTTTAGCAAAATTGCTATAATTTGAAACCAGTCTTGAAAACCTTATCATTTTCTCTTTAACTAGATAATTATTTGATTTTGGGAGTGTTGCATGTTGCAATGAAAAAAGATACTTAAGCAAGCTGTCTGCCTGTAAATTGCGGACTCAAAAGTTTGTTTGATAATTTAAAAAAAAAATCTTAATATCTAGAAGGTTAGCTTTACAATCATGAATAGTATAGGAAAAATCTAAAAAAGATGCACTGTTAATACAATCCATAAATGTATGAAATTCATTCAAGTTTCCTGTCCACAAACTAAAAATATCATCTAAATATCTTAAATACATATAGAGGTGTTTGTTGAGTCAAATTTAAAAACATGTTTGGTTCCCACCACCATGGAATAATATTGGCAAACATCAGGGTCACGGATGTCCCTATCACAAAACCCTTAATTTGCCTATAAATCTCTTCTTCAAAAAACACAAAGCTGTTGGTCAATACTAGTTCCATAAGTGGTGAAAGGATCATAGGATCATAGCAGATTACTAGAAAATCAACCCAGAGTTCATTTTAAGTCTAGCTGTTTCATCTCAATGTAATATCGTGCAGGTACTAGTCAATACCCAAAATTGCATTTATTGATGACTGCCCATGTTCAGGAGGGTTGTGAGCTCTATCCCCAGTAAAAATTTACAGTGCCCCATCCCCTCATCCCCATCACTCTTGAACAGTGTCATAGAGGTGCTCTGCTTCACATGAACTAGTAGCCTGTTCCAAAGATGTGGCATTCGCTGGGAGATAAATCTGTCCCTTCAGCATGTCTTACTAAAGTCACATGCCATATTTAAGTCCCTGGAATGGATATCCCCAGACCCATTTGATTTATGGATATGCAATAAGTTCATTAGGTTTGGGTCTTGGGTTGCTATGTAGGCCAGGCATAAGTCACCCCTAAGAAGTCTATATGATATGGAATATAGTGACATGGATTTTAGTCAGTCCTCATAAGGTACATGCTGGAGGCCCTTGATCTTCTTTGTTAGAAACCACTGAGGTTTCTCTAATTGCTGTAGGTGCTTAGTACAGTACATACCAAATAGGGCATTATAGTCAATTATGGGCCAGATAAGTGCCGAGTATGGGGGGGTTATAATTTATTTTACTCTTGAGGTGATGCCTTTACTAATCAAGTGAGCTATGTAGAAAACTTTCCTTACAATGGTAGATACATGATGGTCAATATTAAGGTCATGGTCAACCTTGATTCCAGGTACCTTGACTCTTCACGAGTACTTAGGGTATTTTTATTGTTTTGATAGTGTAAAGGGACATTGTGCTGAAGGGAATGATGATGCATTTCTTTACATTCAGTTTGAGACCACGACTAATACACCAGTCACTGGTCTGTATGAGACTATCCTGGTGTATACTAACATTATTTGTGGATTCAATGGTTGCACCTAGTTTGCAGTCATCTACAAACTTGGTCAGCCACAACCCTTTAGTTTTGACCTGAACTTCTGTGAAGTATATACCAAACAGTAGGGAACCCAGCACTGACTCCTGTGGCACCCCACTGGTAACAGTTCAGCTGGTTGAAGTGGAGTCACCCACTTTGATAGTGCGTGTCCAGTTTGTTAATCAGTTGGTATCCCATCTTACAATGAAGAGGTTTACATTCAGTTTGTTAAGTTTATTGGCAATGCCTGAATGTGGGATAGTGTCGAAAGCCTTTGCCAAGTCAAGGTATGCTGTGTGCAAAGATTTGTCCTCATCAATGGCCATGGTAAAACTTTCAAAGAAATCCAACATATTTAACAGGCAGGATCTGCCCTTCACACAGTTGAACTGAGTAGGATCCAGGGTTTGGAGGTCACCTATGTCTTTATTTATGAAGTCCATAATGATACGTTCCATGGCATTACAGATGATGCTGATCAGACTTATGGGTCTATAATTCCCTAAGTCTGTTGCCAGGACATTTTGTGGAGGGGAATAACTGTAGCTGTTCTCCATTCAGCAGGAACAAAGCATGTGATTAAGCTATGTTTGAAAAGGATACTTAGTGGTGATGCTAGTTCATGTTTTAGCCTGTTTAGAAGACAGCCTGGGATGTCATCTAGTCCCATAGAGGTCATGCTCTTTGTCTTGGATAGGGCTTTGAAGACCTGTTCTTCAGATATTTAAGGGGGGATGGGGGAGGGTTTGTGGTAAGTTAAGAGGGGATAAGGAAGTGAGATTTTCACCAAACCTATCCGCCAACAGGTTCACTATTTCTGTAGTGTCAGTGTGTGTGATACTGTTGGCCACCAGTTCTGCACATGCTTGGGTCCTACCCTTTAGGTTACATACACAGCTGTAAAAGCCTTATCATTATCCTTGGCAGTACTTGCTAGGTTTCTCTCAAAGGAGCTCTTGGATTATTTGACAAGTTGTCTTATTTGCCAGTTAAGGCTGAGGAGGGTACTTTTCCATTGTTGAGTCTTTGTCTTTGCTTTTTTGGAAAGTAACGTTTTGCATTTATTGTAGAGTTTGTTGATGCTGGAAGTCCACCATGGCAGCTTGATTTTACTTGGGGCTCTGGCTTTGATTCTATCTGGTACAGCCGAGTTTATACACTTATGCAAGTGATTGTACTGGGCTTTAGTGTAAGCTTTGGTGTAGTTACTACTTTCAGCTTGGGGTGGGGCTTGGAAAGCATTTATACTTTCACCTAGCAGGGTGTATATTTGCCTTGGTGAAGTTTTTTAGTCTGATTTCACTCATTAAAGGGAAGTTGGTAACATTCAGACAAGGCTCCCAATAACAACTGTAGTCCCTCATCATATGAAATTACTAGAAACAGGTCCATAATATCTATGGCAACCAAATAACAAGATGCACTAAATTCTTTAATATTCCAGGAAAATAATACAGAATCCAGGCAAATTGTTCCATTAAAGAGGAAAAGCACTGTAAACCCACCATTACACCCACAATTGAAAAACCTCGACATTATTTTGAAAAGAGAAATCAGGAAGGTTTTTTCTGAGCACAAGATATTCCCAAATCTGTCTGTAACAGAAAGAGGAATACTGAATGAATTGAGAAACAACAAGAACATTAGAATTATGCACCCAGATAAAGGGGGTGGCACAGTACTGATGGATTTTATCATGTATGAATCCAAAATGAAGGATTTATTAAATGACACTGATAAATATTCACGAGCTTCCATCAATGAGGTTAATTTAGCACACTGAAAAGTCAAGTTATTACTCTACGACCTACTATTAGAGGGATCTATTAGTAATGACATTTATAATTTTTTATTAAATTCACAGCCAAGGGTTCCAACAGTCTTTGGAATACCAAAGGTACACAAGGACCCAAATGATCCCCCACTTAGGCTCATTGTGGCATCTGAAGGGTCAGTTACAACCTCTTTAGCCAAATTTGTAGATGAGAAACTGAAGAAGTTGTCATATGATAGCCCAATAGTGCTGAAAGATTCATGGGATTTCCTTAGGTGTGTCAAACCTGAATTATACTCCCCAGATCTGGCCTTCGTCACTTTAGATGTTGTAGATCTGTTTGGATCTATCCCTCATGACATAGGGCTCCAGTGGTTTGAAGACAGTATGAGGGACAGTAAAATGTTTACAGTGAATGATTTTAGGAACTGTTTAACATTTATGGATAGTGAATAAAGTGCTTGTGCTTACTTAAAGGGCTTGGTTCTGACCTTCCTTTGGACACTCGTTGCAAGTCCTTTCTTTTGGTTTCTGCCAAAATATAGCTGGTATCAATGGTTTATCAACATTTAGGTAATCTGTGTGTTCTTAGTAAGGAAATTCTCACAGCATAAGTCATTAAGCCATATGTGTATTTTGCAATATGCTATATACACCCAATTTTTTGAGACAGGAATAAAAAAGTATCGTTGTTTAGTGTAGCATTTTCTGACAATATAAAAATGTGTCCATAATTACCATACTCCCACCCTTGCCTGGTTACAATATAAGAAGGGTATTATCGAGTTTCAATTCCTCCAAAACCTACTTTTCCTTTACTGTCAAATTGTAAAACATGGAAACATTTTTCTTCAAACTATATAGGTCTCTAGTGTCCCTTTCAAATAGTTTTTCAAAAACAGCTAGAGGTGCTATTAGGGATGGGTTTAACTGATTCCTCCTAGTTAATTAATTGTTATCAGTCACTTGTCCCTCATCTCCTTGGGAGTAAAGCTTTAGGTTTAATTAACTAATAAATAGTTTAAGTTCCAATAGTTTCAGTAATAGATGAACTATGGGACAGGGCAAATGTAAATCATTTGAACAATAAGTCTCCCATCTCCGTAGCTATATTTATGTAACTGTAATTGAAAATCTTAAGGCCATAAAAGTCAAGTACAGTAACAGTGTCGGACTTCACTGTGGCCTCTGTTGACCTCTCCACTTCCAAATCTCCTGGTTTGAATGTCCTCATCATTGTCCCAATTGGTTGTACTCATCTTCTGTGTGGGAGGACCTCTGTTTGTTCCTCAGTCTCAAGTAACTCCTTAGGTGTAGTGAAATGAATAAAACGTTATCCTGTGTGTCAAAATGTATATTATACAATGCCTACCCTAAAAACGTGCACGCTGATTGGCCAGCCCAACCAGCGTGCCCGTTGTAAATCCCTCAATATACTAACGGAAAAAGGTCCGGTCGCCCGGACTTTTTCCGTTAGTATAACATTCTCGCTATGTTAAAAGAGTTTAACATAGCGACACAGATTTAAAAAGCAACGGAGATCTCCGTTGCTTTTTTTAAAGCTGTCTCGCTATGTTAAACTCCTTTAACATAGCGACACAGCGTGTAAAAAGCAACGGAGATCTTGAGATCTCCGTTGCTTTTTTTTAAACTTGTCTCGCTATGTTAAATGGGTTTAACATAGCGAGACAGTTTTAAAATAAGCAACAGAGACCTCCGTTGCTTATTTTAAAGCTGTCTCGCTATGTTAAACCCATTTAACATAGCGAGACAGTAAAAAGCAACAGAGAACATGCGTTCTCCGTTGCTTTTGCCCACAGCTCTGATGTACTGCGTAGGCATGCGCAGTACATCAGAACTGCCGCGGAACACCAGACAGGTGCGGAAGGGCAGCAAAGAGGCATTATACAATGCCATTATTTAAGAAAAGTAATTATTTCTTTTCTTAAATAATGGCATTGTATAATAGCAATAACCCACTTCTGGGTGTGGGTAATGCTGGATTTACCCACGGTTGTCTTTGTTTGGTCCTCGGGCCGCCTCGGGACCAAACCACGCCAACCGTGGGTAAATCCAGCATTACCCACACCCAGGCGTGGGTTATTGCTATATCATTTCCCACTTCATAGGTAGTGGGGCCATTGGTTGCCTACTGCATATGTGCTAACTTAACTTGGGAGGTGGTATGCTGTTTTGTCCAAGTAATCGTTCTCATCACACTTTAACTTTGCCTCTATCCTCCAATAAACTTCCTCACACAATGGTGCTTCAAACTCGTAAATATCCTCTCATACTGGTCACTATATTGGTTAAAAAGCAGATTATATTCAATACTTGCCAGCGGATTATTAATTTCTTCTTCAATTTTTACAAGCTGTCTATTGTTCCTACCTCATTGACAATTTTACTAGTTTCAAACCAGTTCAGTCAAATAAATCAATAAACTATCAATGTAAAATTGATCCCTCAACCAGCCCAGTGGGTAACTTATAGCATTGCAGGCCTCCTGAAATCCCCTTCCATTCAAGGCAGTCTTCAAAATATACATTGTCCAGTTATAAGCTCCTTTATTTCAACAGGAGCTTTTCAAATTTGTATATTTGATCCTTCAAATAGCCCAGCCAGCCTATTGTGTTCACTGGTTTATTTCTACAGAATATGTTTTCCTAAACTAACTATTTAAACATACTTTCTCATTGGAATTGTTGTGAGACGTCATGTTCTCTAATTCTATTGGTTGCAATTTGTTTTAATCCTTGAAGTTTTCCTGTATTATGCAGTGCAGAATTGCCACTGTACTAAGTGCTGTTACAGGTTTTTCTAGAGTGGTAGATGCTTGCATCAATAACTGTATTAAAACTAACAAATATGCTCATAGGTTTATAGGAGATTACTAGTCTAATGGCTCAAGAGTCTTTACAAGCCTAGTCAGTACAACCTGAATTACCCAGTATATGTCCCCTAAGGGCAGGATAAAGGCATGAATTTGTGCCTATTCCTTGGTATTTTTTAATTTTACAGATGCCGCTATCCATCAGGGACATAGGTGCCACCCCAGTTATGAATTTATGGTTCCCCAACTGTCAATCCTGATTGGCCTTGAGGAGGTCCAGGGAGGGATTCTGCTTCATGTGAATAGGAAGCCTATTCCAAAAAAGTGGCAATCTCTGGGACATGTATTTGTCTGTCCAGCATGTGTATTTGACACACTGACTACATTCAGATCCTTGAAATGGGTGACCCTCACGCTGTGTTTGTCTTATAAGTATAAAGCAGCACCATCAGGGCTTGTTTTGTGAGAGCATTGTAGGTTAGGCACAGGTCGCCCCTTAACAGTTGATAGAAGGGTAAGGGCTTTTAGCCTATCCACATAGGACATGTTGTTTACACCCTGTATTTTGTTTGCAAGGAACTTTTGAGGTTGCTAAAGCTGTTGAAGGTATCTGGTCATGTACATTCCGAAAAGTGCATTGTACTCAATTATTGGTCTTTTGAGGGTGTATACAGTGGGACTATGCTCTCCCTGGATCTGGAAGGCATACCTTTACTTATAAGCTGTGCCACACAGAATGACTTCCTTGCCACTGTAGATGCATAATGGTTGATGTTCAGGCTAATATCTAACTGGATTGCAAGATCCCTTACCTCTGAGTCTACTCTTAGGGGTGTGTTATCAATGTTGGAGTTAGAAAGGGTATTTTTTTCCCAAAAGGTACGATAATGCATTTCTTTACATTTCAGGCTGTGGTTCTGACACCAATCATTTGTCTTGTTTAGACCTTCCTGTGGGATATCTACATCATTGGAGGATTAATTGACAGCCATCAGCTTACAGTCATTCACAAATGTTGTCATCCAGAGGCTCTCCACATTTACCTTGACATCTGAAAAGCAAATTCCGAACAGTAGTGGTCCCAGTTCTAAGGTTGTGGTATGCTACTAGTAACTTGTCTCTTGCTGAGACTTGAATCACCCACTTTGACCACATGTGTTCTGTTGTTAAGCCAGTTGAATATCCATCTAGTGATGTAGGGATTTATGCCCTGGTCTGTGAGTTTATTTATGTCTGTGTGGGGGTACTGTATCAAATGTCTTAGCCAGGTTCAGGTAGGTGGTATGCACCTCTTTACCCTCATCCATGGCCTTGGTGACCTTCTCAAAGAAATTCACCAGGTTTAGCAGGCATGACCTACCCTTAACAAAACCTGATTGGACTGGGTGTGGGTCCACTGTTTAGAGGTTTCATATTTCTTTGTTTATCAGGTCCATGATTATTTTTTCCATGGCTTCACAAACAAGATTAGTCAAGCTTATGGGTATGTAGTTACCCGGGTCAGTTTACCCTTATGGAGAGATATGCCTGAAGCTGTTCTCCACTCTGTCAGAACAAAGCCTGTCCAGAGGCTATGGTTATATGGTGATCCTATTGGGCCTGATAGGTCACTCCTCAAATTATTTAAGAGGCAACCTGGTATATTGTTGGGCCACATTGATGCCATGTTTTCACTTTGGAGAGTGCTGTGGCTACCTGTTCTGTAATGATAATTGGTGGAGGAGAGGAGGATGGTATTATCTGAAGGGAGAACGGGGTGCTGGGGTAGTGAGCTTGAGCTAAATTTATTGGTTAGCAGATTAGCTACATCAGCTGGCTTGGTGCTGGAGATACCACTGATAACTAATTCTGCACATTGTTGGGTGCCACCCTTAAGATTGTAGACGTACCTGAAAAATGCCTTATGGCTGTCCTTAGCTTTAGAGGCTATTTTTAAATCAAAGTCAGCTTTCAGAGACTTTACTGGTTTCTGATCACTTATTTGTACTAATGAGGGATTTATTACTCTGTTTTACACATTCCCTCCTACTTCTCAACAAGGTTTTCATTCTTTTGTTGTACAATCTGTTAAGACCAGGGCTTGACCAGGGTGGCTTGTTTTTGTGATTTGACCTGGGCTTATTTCAGCTCAGTACCTGAATGTCTATGCAGTTTGTTTTCTGGTCATACAGGACTTTATTGTACTGTTCTGTATAGGCTACTCTGTTTTCAGGATTTTGGGCCTTGGAATTTAGCTATGTTGTTGCTTAATAGAAGGTAGTTGGCCTTAGAAAGTTTTCAAAGTTCTTGAAGTTTGATGGGGGTGTCTAGTCTAACCTTAATTTCCAGACAAACAGCTTTATGATCTGATTTTACCAGAGAAGATATCACACATGGGGAGATACAGTGTTCTGCCATATTTTTGAGTATCAGATCTAGGATATCTGTTTCCCTGGTGGGAATACAGACCAGCTGCTCCAGGGTGTTTGTATTTGCAAAGTCTAAGAATCTTTAGTCCTGTGTGTTAGTGTGTCAGTGGTCATGTTTGTTTCCTAGTCAATAGAGGGGTAATTAAAATTACCCATGCTTATGGTATTGGTCTGGATGTTGAGTGATTCAACTAGCTCTAGGTATGATGTGTGGGTATACTGGTTCATGGAGGGTGATCTGTAGCTAGCAAGAACTCAGTAGTTGTATTTTCCCATAGATAGTTGGGCATGGAGGAGCTCCAGCATGTCATATGTTTTGACCAATTTTGAGGTGAGATTATCCTTTATGTAAATAGATACACCTCCTCCTTTAATTCTCTCATGATCAGTGGGTGAATGGAACATATGATAGGCATTATAGCGATGTACAGCTGAAGTGCTTTCTGTGGTTTTAGACGTTTCTGTAACTGCACAGACATAAGCATTCTCCATAGTGCGTAGAGTTTCCTGGGAGTGCAGTTTCCTGCTGAGACTCCTAGCATTGAGTAGCAACACCTTTAGCTTGTCTTGAGTATCATTTGTTATGTTGGAATGTTTCTCTGTTTGGCAACGCCTAAAAAGGCAGTATAGGGGTGGATAATGCTTTAGCCAATACCTGAAAGTCTAGAGGAGAGGGGTGGAGACCATTCCTGGCAAAGCAGCATGGTCTGTTGACCATGTCTTCAAAGGCTCACAAATATTGGAATGACACCAGCAGCTAAGCCAATTGTTAAACTTGATCATTTTCTGTACTGTATTTTGGCATCAGCATGGGAGACGGCAGAATGCTGCTCAATGTTAGGCTCATTCCTGCCTGTGACACATGTTCTGAGAGTTCAATCATGTCTCTCTTCAAATAGTCTGGGTAGGTACATCTCAGGTCATTCGCTCACACATGCACTAGGACAGAGTCATACTGACACTTAGGGTGAGTGACCTGAGTGCATGCATGAGCTGTTGGATCCTGGCCCCTGACAGACAACTAACTGTAACCCTCACGTTATCCAGCCTTGTAACATGTGTGTCTCACAATGGAGTCACCTATGATCAGAATGTAGTGTTGTGAACTGCTTCACTTTATGGGCTTGGTAGTTGAGATATGATGACATGTAGCTGTATGTGTTGTGTTGGTATGTGTTGTGCTGGTATGTGCCTTGTTTGTATGAATGCAGGGTTTCTGACGACTGCACTTGTGAGGCATGTGTGTACCTCTGCATATGTAGGTTTACATTGGTGGTCTTTAGTGAGTGTAGTGCGTGGTGAGTGTGAGTCCCTTACAACCTATTTGCTGTATTTTGTGTCTTTATGTGAGAGTCTGGCCTCCAGTGACAATGTATAACTACTTATCTCACATAAATAAGTGACTGTCAGTGTACATGAGGAAATTGCTACATTGCCACAATATGCCCATGTCCACTAAGATGAAGACCAAACTGGTAGGAAAGTGCCCATATATGGATGCTATCAATGTACTTGCAAGGAATATGAGTGGTGAGTGTATATAAACAGAACAAGGTGGGAGGTTGCTTCAGTGGCAGGAATAACAATAAAACTGTGTAAGTTTAGTTCTTTGGCCATGAACCAGTAAAATGAAGTAAAAAATAAATACGCTACCAAACAACTTGAAAAGTGCCAGACAGGTAAACGAAACAAAAAAAAAAAACAAAATAAAAAATTGCACCTCTTCCTGGTCAGGGTACTTTTTATTGCCAAAACCCTGAGTATTGTCATTAAAGGTAACTATAGAACTTCCTCAAAATAGTATGATATAACTTTCTATCACTTTAGTCATAAAATGAATAGTCATTCACAAATAGTGCTTATAAATTATCACAAATTAAAATAAATGTCACTGCATAAAAAAACACATGAAATTGATTGCTTTGAACTTCCTACTAATTAAACTCACTGCAATACACTAAACACATCCATTCAAAATATAAAACATGCTTCATATATATGTGTGTGTGTGTGTGTGTGTGTGTGTGTGTGTGTGTGTGTGTGTGTGTGTGTGTGTGTGTGTGTGTGTACAGACTGCAAACAAAAATAAGCTTAAGAGAGTGTTTAAACAGCTGCTGTGATGTTATTCAAAGTTTTTCTTCATTGCTGTTAATAGATACATTTTTTTCTTTCTGGAAAAGATTGAACATAATGTGATGGGGAATTGGGAAGCTTATTTGGAATTTGGGGAATTGCATTAGCAGATCCTTTTAAATGCCGGATTGTTGTTAAAGTTGACACAACTCATATAATACTTGGATAACAACATGTTCTCCCTTAATAGCATAGGACTCTTGGTAAATCCTAACTCTAAGTGCTTTTTCAGTCTTGTCAGTGTAAAATATAGAGCAGGAAATGCATGTATTTACATGCAAACCACTGCAGTACCACAATTATCTTTGCCCTTTGTTTTAATAGTTGTAGGGTGGTCTACAATGTAATATTACTTGTGATGTTAATGGAATGGTATTATGAGCAATAACCACATTTGAACATACTCCAAGTAGAGTCTCTTTCTATTCTAACTTTTTGATTAAAATTGTACAAGCAGCAATCCATCTCCCCCCATTACCACCCATACTGTCAACCCTAAATACCTCAAGATCTTGACCATCAATACACAGAGTCTAAGAAACAAATTATCCCACTTCCATGCTTGGCTATCCCATACCCAACCTGACATATCAGCTGTCTCTGAGACATGGCTAAAACCCAACATTTCAGACTCTGAAACCCTACCCCCTGGATTTCAAGTACTTAAACAAGACCACCTAAAAAAGAAGGGTGAAGGAGTAGTCTTAATCTACTCTAGCCTACTCTCCATCACTCCCTACCAAGATCCTATTCCACAGTTCAACAATACTGAACTAGTCATAGGAAATCTCAAACTAAATAACCAGAAAAGCATTTGTGTTATAGCCCTATATATCCCCCCCTGGAAACAACATTAACACACTTGAGGAAATTCTTCTATGGGCCTCATATAATATCAAGCTTGAGACATACATCCTAGGAGATGTGAACATTGATTGGAACAAAATTACTGCCAATAACCCCACCATTTCAATCAATCCATGTAATTTCACTCAACTCACAAATGCTATAACCAGACCTAATAAAAATAACCCCCAGGCTCCATACTGGCTGGATCCTTGTCTCCCACCCAAACAAAATCTCCCACACTGGCACCTTACCAGACTCTATCAGTGATGACTTACCAGCCTTCATCCATAGACCAACCCCATCCTCTCCTCATCTACACCAATATATCCATACTCGGAATCTCAACAACTTTAACCCTACAACTTTTTCCAATTCTCTCAAACTGATAAATTGGGACACTCTAAAAACACAACCTCTGGACAGTGTTGTCAAATTCTTCAACTCAGCCTTCTTAGACACTCTTAACTCCCAAGCCCCTCCAAGAATAAAACATATAAAAACCAATTCCGCCCCTTAGATTAGTAAAGATACCAAAACACTCATGCAACAAAGGGACAAGACCTGGAAACTCTACCATTGTAACAGGCACCCTGACACCCTTCTTAAATATAAACAGCTCCACAACTTAGCCAAAAAAATGTATCATACAAGACAAAAAAACAAACTATATTAAACTCCAGTCTAACCACTCCTCTAACCCCAAACAGTTCTGGAAATCCATCAACTCACTTCTCAACCCAGGCACCAAACACAACCCTTGCCCTGACACTAGTAAATCTGACCCAGAAATAGCTTTCCAATCTTAACCTCTCCCAAAACACCATTGCCTGGTTCAGCAGCTACCTCTCTGACAGATCTCTGGCAGTAAAATGGAAGACTGGCACCTCAGCCTTCCTTCCCACCCCAACCTGTGTACCCCAGTGATCCATTCTTGGCCCTATGCTCTTCAATATCCTCATTAATGATTTCCATGCAGCCATTCCTAACACTAAGATAGTACAATATGCAGATGACTCAACTCTAGTTTGCTCTGCATCAAACCTCCCTGAGCTCCAAACAAAAACTCAAACTGCCTTCTCAACTACTGAGAACTGGATGATCCAAAATCACTTCTCTTTGAATGCCAATAAATCAAAGATCCTTCTATTTTCTCCCTCAAAATCTATCCACCTAGACAAAACCTCTTTCAAGATTACAAACCTTGCCAACTCCACTATAGAAGTTGTTCCTTTTGCTAAACTTCTTGGAGTTACTATTGACAAACACCTAAAATTTGATACCCATATTCAGTTAAATATAAAGAAAACCCATCAGAAACTTAGCATGCTGTACAGAAACTCCCACTTCCTCTCCCCCTCAACAAGACAGACCCTCGCCACTACCTTCTTACTACCTTCACTAATGTATGGTGCTCCCCTACTAACCAACCTATCTTCCTCCATCTCTTCTAAACTAGAATCCTGTTACAATAAAATCTCAAAGTTTGCCACCAATTCCAAATACTCCACTCACCACTGTAAACCGCTCCACCAGCTGCAATGGCTAGAACTCCCAAACTACCTTGACTACCTCCAACTCATCACTACTCAGAAGCTTATTTTCAAACCAACTATATGCCCAGCACTAACAAACATCTTAACATTATACACCCCAAACAGAACTCTAAGATATACCCACCAAAATCTAATCTCTGTTTATAAACCAAACCGTCCCACTGGTCAGCTTCTCCTATCCTTTTCCGTCGCCAAAAAATGGAATTCTCTCCCTCCCTCCATCTCTAAGAATTTCTGAGAACTCTGAACACTTCAAAACCCAGCTGCATTCTTACCCCTCCCAAAAATGGAAATGCAATTGCACTCCACCTACCTAACCTGCTTAATACATAAATACTTTATAACATACAAAGTTTGTTCTTCCTTACACACTATTTATTAACCCTATGTACTGCCTTCATGCTAATGCTACCTCTATAGCACTCTCAGAGGATTTAAACCTCTGTATTAATTTAACTCATGCTAATATTCATGCATAAAGAACTCATCCATGCTAATGTTACTAGTATATCATTCTCAGATGATTTAAACCTCTGTATTAATTTAACCTTATACTACTGTTCTTAACCATTAAACATGCAAATATGCTTTACATCCTTCTCCAAGCTGCTGTTTAACTTTTGTTTAGTTTTTGCTATTTTGTATGTAAAATTTGCTTAGTTTGTTTCTGTTTCCACTATGTATTGTACTTCATATTATGGATCTTGTACTATGTATTATTGGAGATTTTCTCCCCAGGCCTCCACTGAAAATGGGCTCTCTGAACCCAGTGGACCTCCCCAGTCATCAAACTGGAAATAAATAAATAAATAAATAAATCTTTTTGATAGTGTTAATTTCTTTCACAAAATTGCTATCACCTGAAAATGAAATAAATCCTTAATATTGATGTTAACCAAATAACAAGATGTACTGAAGGCCGTCTTGCCAATGGTACTCAAAAAATGCCATTTCACTATTAACACATGGGATATCATCCAAAATTATTGAGTCTGTGTTCTATATATGTAGCAATCAGTTCCATCTTGGATCCTCCTGCTGTAACAATAGGTCTCACTGGTGGATCAACCCATGATTCATGCACCTTGGCTATGCCAAGAATAGTTTTTACCAGTGGTTTATCAACCTTTGGATAATCATTGGTGTTATTAGTAAGGTAATTCTCACAACATAGGTCATTAAGCCATATGTCTTTTTTAAGATATGCTAAATTCACGTCCCTCATTTTGGAGACAGGAATAAAAATGAAAGTGCTCAAGTTTTTGCCAATAAAAGTGCCCCGACTGGAAAGAGGAGCATTTTATTTTTTTGTTTGGTACTTTGTGAATTAGTTTTGTAGTAGATTTATATTTAAAATAGTCGATAATGCAGGCTTTTACAATGGAGACCAATTACTTTCATTGATACAGATTACAAGATCTTTTGTAAAGGTATATGTGATATGCTTACTATGTGTTTTTGCCAAAAGTTTTATGTAGGGAGTTATGCCATTAAGCGGAAATATTGTTTGGACGTGCTGGTTGTATTTAGAGAGATGGAAGAGATTATTCAAGCTAATGCTTCATTGGGTTTTTGGTATCATTATATTTCTAAAGCGTTTGACTCTGTAAACCATACTAGTTTAAAGAATTTATTAGAATGTTATGGTACAAGTCCTAAGATCCTTAAAATTTACATGGGCTGAAAGATATACTTTTTAAATGGATGCATTTTAAGAAGAAGATTTGTGTTTTACATTCTTTGGCTTTGGGAATGTCGGTATTTTATGAGAAAGTTTTTTTTTTCAGTTCCCCAAGAATAAAGAAAAGATGTTGTTAGAGCTGTTCTTTAGGTTTTTATGGGATTCAAGTTAAACTCCTATATAGAGAAATGTTATTTATTGTAGGATTAAAGGCAGGGACTTGGGTTTGATTAATTCAATTGGGTTTTTGGCTTTGTGTCATTTAAATTGATTTTGGACAAAGTTTTTATGGATGAAACTGATATGCTTGGGTTTTTGTTATGGAAAAATATAATTTGGGAGAGGGATTTTTTTGCATAATAAAAGGAAGTAGTAAAGCATTTTATTATTAAAGTGTATCCTGCCAAGATTTTTTTATAGAAAACTCCTTTTAGCAACACAACACATACATTGGAGATTATGTTTTGAAACTGTTATGAATAATTATTACTACGACAGACCGTGGGTTGAGCTTCACATTAAATATCAGAAAACTATAGCTGATAAACGAAAAATGCTTAGAGGATTTTGGGATATAACAGATTTTTTGGTGGTAGTTATTATTAAATAAACTGCAAGTTAAAGATTCCAAATAATGGGCGGCGCAGTGGTGCAGCGGTTAATGCTGTTGCCTCACAGCAAGAGGTTCTCTGGTTCGATTCTCGGCTGGGGTGCCTTCTGTGTGGAGTTTGCATGTTCTCCCTGCATTTGCGTGGGTTTCCTCCAGGCACTCTGGTTTCCTCCCACATTCTAAAGACATGCTTCTGGAGCTTTTCTCCCCGAGCCTCCGCTGAAAACAGGATCTGTGGAACCTAGTCAGACATTCCCGGTCAACAAATGTTAAAATAAAATAAAATAAAAATAAGAGCATTGCTTGAGTGAATTGTATCAAGTAGAAGAAAAGTAGAAGAAACTGTGGCATATACATTTCTTGAAGGTCCGTGTCATATTACTTTTTCGAATACATGTAGCACTGAAGTTAATGTGCAATTGTTTTCATCTCTGACTTTAGATATGATCTAATACGGGTACTATGACACTGCAGTGCACCATGAGGGGCAATGCTGTATTCCAAAATGGGCTGTCCTTTAGAAAAGACTTTAAACTAAGGTCCAATCTACTTGAGTTGGTGGTCGCTCATGTAGTTTGCAACATTGACAGGAAGCTAGCTAATGTGCAATGGCTAATACAGCTAAAATGAGAAATTAAATTATAAAGGGTACTATCATATAGGCAAAGGCTTCTAGAAGTGAAATGAGGATAAATGGTTTTAAGGGCTGGGGGTGATTATGACTTAGGAGGAGGGGAGAAGGAGGTATAGGAGAAGAGAAAACATAAGTGAGAGTGCATGGAAGAATGGAGGGTTACAAGTTAAAGAGAGGCAAAAGAGATGAGAAAGGAGCAATATAATTTATATTAAAGGAAGTTAAAGTACAAGGAAAATGAGGAAGAACAAATTAATATTGTTGATTGAAAATAGTAGAAAGAAAAATAATGAAAATTCAAAATCACTTACAGACTGTAGATTATAAAAGTTATTTACGTCACAAGTTCGAAGCTTCTTAATATCTTTAATATCAAGTAGGACTGTTGCTCCAGACTGTTGTTCCAGAGAAAGCAACTTCTGTAGCTATGAGAAAAATGGTATATATTTAAGATGTACCTGTCAGTGTGAAAATTAAGTAGACAGTGAGGACACTAAAATCAAATATATTCACTAATGGAAAAGGCATAAACTGAGATTTTATAATTTATAAATGGAAGGGAGATATTTCATTTCAGAATGTCCTATTTCTGTTCTGTCTTTTGTGAGATGTGCACATTTTTGTACCAGTTATGAGACTTTTACTTTTATATATTTTATTAATTGCAGTTAAGTATTATAGCGTTTTGAGGGGAACAAGGCCAATAACTAAGAAGTCATCCATGAGCTTTGGGTTCAGGATAAGTTTGTAAGGCCAAAGTCAGATATGTTGTCACCTCTAGTAGAAACATAGACTTTTTAATCTAGGATGTTGGTTCTGATTAAACTGGTGAGCTGATGGGAATATTTAGTATTAGTTATGCAAGATTTCTAATTAATAACTATATAATTACTGTCACCCAGGATTACTCATATTTGAATTAATAGATTTAGAAAATAAATTTTCAAACCAGTTATCATGTCATCAGGATACATTGAAGATGGCCTACAGTTGGGAATAATGTTGCAATTGTCTTTAATTAGTATTAATAAGGTACATAGAATTTCCAGATTGGAAGTCTGGCAGATGGCATAGAGGTTTAAAGTTGTGAGCTGTAATTACTGTGGTACAAGGTTTGATTCCGTCAACTCACATTTACCAACTGTGAAACCATGAGCAAGTCACTTAACCAAACATTGCTTAGCGGCAAATGGGAAACTGATCTATGCTCTTAAATGGACCCTGGACTGCAAACCTAGTAGCTACCCATGACATCATGAAGAGTTTGAAATAAGGTAAGGGACACTAAATAAACATGAATATTTCCCTTCAGCTCTAAAATGGTCTACATAAGTGACTGAAGCAGACCCTGGCAAAGAGGGAGTGCTGTCAGTGCAATTAAACTAGGTTTCAGTAGCTAAACAAATATGTTTGTGTTTAAGTGCTAGAAAGGCCACATGATCATACAATATTATTGTAAGGATCCTTTCACTGAGTAGTACCCCCTTAGAAATAAGGTGTACTTTGCTAGGTTGTTTGTCCAAGAGATTGACCTTCATATGAAAAAAGCCTGAGGACAGGCATGTAGGGATGAAACATGCTAGCCTGTTCATCATCACCTCCAATGCTGACACACATTGGATTCTTCTGGAATGATACTAGTTACTTCACTAATTGTTAAAGTAAATTATTTTGTTTTAAAATTATATCATCATTCTAGGAGACCGCAAGAAACTATTGAAGGCAAGGGTCTTTTCATCTTGGACCTATGCATGTAGAGCTCAACCATATTTCACCACATCTCACCAGTGCTAGATAATCTAAAGTCATTTATTAATGTGGACAACCAGAAAGTTCCATTTGGATTTTGGTATGGAGGGACCTAAGGGCCCCTGTCATATCTTGAATCTTGTTTTTGAGAGACAGATGACTGTGCCTCAATCTTTGATCAGCCTGGTGAAAAAGACATCAGTGACTTTCACTGTGGAGTCACCTATTATAAGTACATTGCTATGTTTGGCCACAGACTCTGGAGAATTTGTAAATATGGGCTTGGAGCCTAAGACACTCTTCTTGGGTGTGTGTGTGGAGGTGAAAGTAATAGTGCATTTATGGTTATGATGCTAAGTGGTTGAGGTTTGTTTAAGTGGTGTCACTAGTGATAGTGGCTCTAGTGTCACGTGGCTTCAGTATGGTGGCAAGCTGCTTACTGACATATGCTGTTGATGAGATGCTATTCTCCAAATTGGGTAACACTCCTCTTGCAAGTAGTATCAGAGCTCAATATGAGCAAAGGATCACCAGTAAACACGAGTAAGTTGCAACATTATATCATAGTATATAGTGCAATCAGGCTAATAACAGAATGGGGCAAATAATACTGATGTTATACATGGGCAGTTTTGTAAGCATTTGCAACAAGTTTAATTATATTGAAGAAAAGATAGATAGCAGTAATTATCATTACTGAAATATAGTATAACCTTAAAAACTGCCCTCTGACTCTTCCATGATTTAAAGGTTTTCTTAACTTTAGAAATAACACTAGTTGTGAAGGCATATCAGTATACATCAAGCAGACCTATACTTAATTAGTTTTATTTTGCTGTGACCATTGTGAATTTCTTAATATTACATTATTATTGATTAAATATATGTTAAAATTGTTTCCTTCTTCTTGTAGCCCCATACAACTGACAACTGAGTTAGAGGATTTTGCTAAAGAACATATGACATGCTTGAAACAATAGAATTCAATTGAAGATGGAGAACTTAATCTACCAGATATTGTTTTGTAACCTATTTTTACTAATAAACAAATTTCTAAAGATATACTGGAAGGGTCTATGAGTAGCAACTTAGAACTAATGAAAAATCACTTGATGAAGGACTATACTTGATGGGGTTTGGGTAAAAAAAATGTTTGCACGAAATGTTATTCATTAGACTCATAACTGGGGAAATCAGGCCTCCTAAGTATAAACTGGTATATTTAATGAATAAACTAGTTAAATACAAGACTTTTTATTATGATAATTATGATGGTATCAATGTTGGTAATGTTTCTACAGCAATCATAATAGTCTACTTGATGAATATGTTCCCACAGCTTAATTACAGACCAAAAGCAACATAACCCACCATGTTAAAATAGGGATTTGTTATAAATGGTATACAAAGAAAGGCACCCATGGGTAGATTATCATGCATTTCAGACAGCTCAGAATTTGCTGAGATTTAATACAGCAAAGAAAGCACTTAGGAAAACACTAACAAAAGCTAAATCAAGTTATGAAAAGAAACAGGCCTGTTACACCAAGGGGAATACAAATGAGCTTTTCTAAACATTTAAGGTACTACAGAAGTGATGGGCTTACAAATGTTGCCTTAAACATTGGCATCAGCATAATCAGTAATGCTGGAGTGGTAGAAATCTTAATGAAAACTCCTGTAGAACATCTCCAACGCCCAAGTGATAACTGCTCTCTCCAAAGCAAAAAACACAGCATCCATGGGACCTGATGGTGTCCCCGGCTGTGTGCTCCACGAACTCAACGAGGAATTAAACCCACAGCTAGGACAGCTGTTTAATCATAGTCTTACCTCTGGATACGTACCCAGGGAGTGGCGCACTGCAACTGTGGTCCCACTTCACAAAGGCGGTGCCTCCACCGACCCTGGAAATTACCGGCCCATTAGCTTGACAAGCCTTATCTGCAAAGCCATGGAGAGGATCATAATGGACCTCATAAATAAAGACATAGGGAATTTGCAGACTTTGGATCCATCCCAGTTTGGCTTTGTCAAAGGCAGATCATGCCTTCTAAACTTGGTTGACTTTTTGAAACAGTCACCAAAGCCATTGATGAGGAAAGGCAGTCCATACAGCCTACCTCGATCTGGCGAAGGCCTTCGATACAATACCCCACTCGGGTATCATTGAAAAACTCATCAGCTTAAATGTTAACCCATACATCACAAGATGGGTTGCAAACTGGCTGAGTGACAGAACCCACAGGGTCAGAGTTGCTGGCGCCATGTCAGACTCAAAGCCTGTCACAAGTGGTGTACCACAGGGCTCAGTCCTGGGCCCACTCTTGTTTGGCATCTACTTTTCCGAAGTACAAGCAAACACAGGAGGGTTATGGCTGACAAAGTTTGCAGATGACTGCAAACTGGGCGCCATAGTAAAAAACACATCTGACACAGATATCCTTCAGAAGGGTCTCACAGAAACGGATAACTGGTGCCAGAGTCATGGCCTAAAGTTAAATGCCAAAAAATGCATAGTCATACCCTTCGGAAAAAACAAGGTTACCCCTAGCTACCAAATAGGTGGCAATCCACTGAGCACAGAAGAAGTTATCAGGGACCTGGGGACCCAGGTTGATAGTAGTCTGTCATTCGACACCCATGTAGCTAACATAGTTAGGAAGACCTTCTACACTGCCCACCTTATCATGAAGGGATTCTCATCTAGATCAAGGGAGGTCATAGTCTCCCTATACTCATCACTCATCAGACCAATGATTGAGTACAATGCCCCATTCGGAATGTATCTGACCCGACACTTGCAGCAGCTGGAGAGGCCACAAAAGTTCCTCACCAAAAGGATAAAGGGTCTCAAACATCTGTCCTATGCTGCCCGACTGAAAGAACTCCAGCTCTATTCAGTCGCCACCGCTTGCTCAGAGGTGACCTTTGCCTAGCATACAAGGCCATGTCAAACCCAGATTTGATGAATATGCTTCACCTCAAAAAATCTAGATCCGTCAGAGTCACAAGGGCGGGAGACTTAAACCTCGACACGGCTATTAATAGGACGTGCTGGAGGGATAGATTCATCACCCAAAGACTCCCTATGCTGTGGAATAAAATCCCGGTATATGTGAGGCAGAGCACCTCGCTGGCCTTGTTCAAGAGAAATCTTGACCAATGGATGGGAGATCGCAGATATACCCCAGGGATTACCTCAGTGTCACTGCTCAACAGAGGCACAGCAAAATAATGGGTATAGTTCCCCATACTAAAGGGGTGGCGTAAGCCACAAAACTATGGGCTAGGCTTGTAAATGCCCTCGGGCAGATAGCCTAGTATGAACCTATGAACCTATGAACCTATGAACCAACACACAAAATCAAAATTCAAACAACACCAAACCACAAAGACAGCAGTTCATTTCAGAGCTTAAAGAACTTTACTGATACAACCTGGTACCTCAGCCTTTCATCTTCAAAGGATACAAAGTCATTTACAAGCTCACAGTTTATAACAGGTGAACCCCCTCCACAATTAAATCAATTAGCCTCCTTAAATCCCCATGCAAAATACAATAAATATGCAAGTCATACAAAATATACAAAATTCATTAATATAAATATGTCATATTATAATATTAACATCTTAACAAACATATAATAAACTTTTAATACACATAACATTTAATGTTGTTAAACATCTTTAGTTTGCCGAGTTGATCTCTAGATTAAGACCCCCCTAAGATGTAACATTTTAAAATTCAAAATTAATTTAGGCTCTAATTCATTCCATTTTTTTTTACTAATGTCTCCCCTCTAAACAAAATGGGTTGTGCTAATATACTAAAAAAAAATGAACCAGCCTTTCCATCATGTGCAGCATTAAAGTGCTCAGCCACTGGACTTCAAGTTTTTATTACAGATGTCCGCAAACATTCCATTATTCTAACTTTTAAAGCCCTCTTAGTTTGTCCTATATACCATTGGATATTGTTGCATCCACACCCCACAATATAAATCACCCCATAAGACCTACAATTAAATCTTGCTGTGGAAATGAACCTATGCCCATTTACACTGGTACCAGAGATATTCCAATCTTACTACATACTTTACAGTGCCCACAAGCAAATGACCCTACTAGCTCTTGGGGTACATTGAATAATGCCATATTCAATAACTCCTTTAAATTCAAGTATGTCCCATATGAAAACTTAACAAATCTAGGGAATAAATACCCCACACATTCATCCATTGAAACAATGTGTTAAAAATCCAGAACCCCCCTTCTCATTATCACAGAAAAAAGGGGAATATTTCAAAACAAAATATAAATCCTTCCCATTATTAGTAGGAACCATTTCTTAATCAGCACGTCCTACAAAATCACCTCTGCTCTCCATGAATTGTTTAAAAGCACAACTTTTATTCCCAAATATTCTTTCCAGGGCATGATTTAAAACTTCCTCTTCATATCCCCTCTCTTTTAACCTCTGCTTTGCCTCCAACAAGAATCTAACCTTAAACTTTTCTTCTGAAGTATTGCGGGCTATCCGTTTGAACTCTCCATAAGGGAGTGACTCTTTTAAAGGGGGGATGCATACTTTCCAAATGTAGAAAATTAGTAACTGCAGTAGGTTGCCTAAAAGGCCTGTAGTGGATATCAAACAGGGTATCTACATAAAATCCAAAAACTGAATGAGATAATTACGCTCTGTCATAGAAAAGTTTAGTCTATGATCATTTATATTCAACTCAGAAATAAAACGGGCAAAAGCTGTTGGGTGCACCTTACAAATAAAAATCAAATCGTCAATATGATGATTATACATCACCACATGGCTTCTATAAAATTCAAATACATAAATAAACTTCTTTTAAAAAAAAAAACATATAAATAATAGGTATGGGCATATGCAGCACCCATCTCAGTCTCTTTCTTCTGAAGAAAAATGTCATTATTAACCCTAAAATAATTGTGCATCAAACAAAACTCAAGCAATCTAACAATGAAGGCAGTAGGGGTACCTTCACCCATTCTATCCCAAATAGCCTCCAAGCTCCATCTCAGATGAATGTTACCCTCCTGCCATTTTATTTTACTAACTATCTTCCACAAATGTTGAGTATTTACAATGTTTGCCAGAATGTTGGCTAAATATTCATTAAATAAAGAATCTAAAAGCAGCCCTACATTCTGCAAATAAGAATCCACCCCAAAGAAAATAAGTCTCCCTGGTGGATCTAAAAGATCCTTATGTAACTTCATTAAAACTTAAAAAATAGGATCTCAAGGCTTAAGAATATGAAGTTTTTTAACATCCTCCAATGATAGAAAACATAACCTCTCACCCCTTTCCAACAATTCCAAAAGTGCACCATTGTAAGCCATAATAGAGTTATGATTTAACTTAACATAATCCTCCTCTACAAACAACAGCTTATAGGCCATCTGGTCATATTTAATCTTTGACATACTAACCCAATTACCCCCCATCAGCATGCTTGAACACATATCTATCCAACATGGCTCTTAATTCATTGAGAGCCTCCCATTCACATTTGGTTAAATTATATTGCCTTTGTGCCTTAATAAACTTCTGAACTGCTGTCTTTGTGGTTTGATGGTAGAGATCTTCCCTAATATCATTTTTATCATAGTATTGCTAATAGTATCCTTAAAAGCCTGAATATTAACAAAGTGGAGAATTTATGCTCAATGTTAGAGAAATATATTGTTTTTATTTGACCTTAAAACTTATTAAACCAAATTTTGTAGTTTATTCAGTGGGGACTAATGGTCATTTCTTATTTGAAAAAAAAATCTATTCTTTCTTCTTACCTTACACACTTACATCAAATCATCTACAGGCTGTTTACATATCTGTTGACAATATAACAGCAAGTAATGTAGTAATTTTCAAAAGAAGGATTCTGGAATGTGAACAATTATAATTTAATTAAATTTAAAAACATTATAAGAGAGGGAGCTGAATGAGTATTGTTACAATTTATTCTTTTGCCAAAACAGCCATCCCATAATTTGTTTGTTTGTGTCTTTCAGCTTTTCCCAGTTATTGGTCGCCACAGCGGAACTCTGGTCCACTAATGATTGGCAGTTGATTTTTACGTACCGGCTTGCCAGGCCTAACGCACAACCTTCAACGAAGGTACACCCATTCATGCATGTCTCCATGCAGAAGACGCTCTAGCTGAGAATCGAACCGGACAGCGTCTTACTGTGAGGTGACAATGCTACTGCAGCACCACCACCGCGGAGCTAGCCGTTTATATTTTGAATGCTAATTGTTGCTAAACAAATCTTTTGAACTTCTATTCCGTATTGGGTGAGTCAGTAGATCTGGACTTGTCTGTTGATTAAATATAGTAGGATCTCACAAAAGTATTTGGGATAGTACCTATATATAGCTGGTTGGAAAAAAAATAACAAAGTTGTAGTACATAATGACATTCAATAAAAAAGATCATACAAAAGAGAACACCTTAGAATTCTGTAGACAAAGGGCCATTTATTTTTCTCCTCAGAATTAAGTCAAACTGTATACTTCTTAAATAACTGAGCATTACATTTTATATATCTTAAGTCCAAACATTTAAATACCTACTGTTCTTTATGTTTAATACTTTAACCCAAAACAACAAAAAACAAATTCAAGTAGTAAACAATGTGCATGTGTGTGCGCATGTGAGTGAGGGATCTCTGAGTTGCAGTTATGAACAACTTATTAAAAACATGTGAGCGGATGCATCTTTGTGTGTCAGCCCTGGGGTTCAGAAATGCTTGCTGCAATGTGAAAGTCTTAACTCCATAGTTTTAGCATTGCAGTAACTCTAAATGATTAAGATGGCTCTCTTGCAGATATTTTTAATTGGCAGTGCCCATAACAGTATCTCTGTCAAAACCATTTGCAACTGTGGCATTCCAGGAGAGTGGCTTTTGCAAAATATTCATGTGTACTGCCCTGGACGTGGCACTGCCAATTGATTATCATGCTGGGGTGACGGAGTTAATTTTTGTATCAAGAAAAAAAAATGAGGATTGTGTTTCCATACCTTTCACCCATTCACCTTTGTGGGAACGGTTGTGTATTACATCTCAACTACAAGTAGGTATCAAAGATCAAACGCCTGTGTTCTTGTCTGTGTGTATGTCTCTGCATATGTGAGATGTCAGCGCGTGTGTGTGTGTGTGTGTGTGTGTGTGTGTGTGTGTGTGTGTGTGTGTGTGTGTGTGTGTATGTATGTGTGTGTGTGTGTGTGTGTGTGTGTGTGTGTGTGTGTGTGTGTGTGTGTGTGTGTGTGTCCAATTGCCACAAAGAACTGCCTCTGCTATGGTAACCAAAGACATCACAGAACACTCAGAGGAAAAATAAATAAAAATTTTATTACAGTCATTAAACTCTTTCATCTTAAAATAAGATATCTTCAGAAACTGTCTGAAATGAATGCAGCTACACAGATTGTGTGTGTGTGTGTGTGTGTGTGTGTGTGTGTGTGTGTGTGTGTGTGTGTGTGTGTGTGTGTATTTGTGTTTCTGTGTCCATGCATTGTGAGAGCCTCTGCACTGCATATGTTTGTTTCACTATTCATGTATTTGCCTGTACACATGAGAGCGTCTGTATGTAAGTATGTATTCATGTAAGTATGTGTTTATGTGTGTGCTCATGTGTGTTGATGG
This sequence comes from Protopterus annectens, assembly GCF_019279795.1. Taxonomy (NCBI): domain Eukaryota; kingdom Metazoa; phylum Chordata; order Ceratodontiformes; family Protopteridae; genus Protopterus; species Protopterus annectens. Next base: position 591,099,066 of record NC_056732.1, read on the forward strand.
ATCGGTTGTGACTGTTTATATGAAAAGCTGTGTTTTTGTGTATACTTATGTCTCTTTTTTATGTTTGCATGTTTATTCTTGTGTGCATGCATGTTTATGTGCATGTAAGCAAGTGTTCACGTGTGAGTCTGTTGTGAATGTGCATGTGAGCAGGTGTGTGCATGTGTGCATGTGTATGTGTCTCAATGATTAAATGCAAAGTTTTCTTTGTATCTCTCAATGTAAGTGAGAGTGTGTGTGTGTGTGTGTGTGTGTGTGTGTGTGTGTGTGTGTGTGTGTGTGTGTGTGTGTGTGTGTGTGCTTATATGTGCTGAGAGTCTTTTGTATGGGATTTTGAATTTAAGCCTTTGTGAATCAAACAGTTGGGGGAGCAGAGAAGACACTATATATGCAACAAAAAATTCATAATTGTAAATCTATTGTTATGCAACCTGCATTAAAAGGATTGTAGCATAGAAGCTATTATCATAAAGTCCTCTATATAAGTTTTACTTTATTAACAAAACTGCAAAAATGAATCAAAATGCATCTAAAGTCAGTCAGTGCAATAATGCCCTCCAGGTGTTATAGGAAAATAATGGACCTTCTAGAAGTAGGGTGTCCCCTTTACAGTATCTTATTTTCCTATAATACCCAGTCAGTCAGGCGTTATTGCTAATGTGTCTTACTGTGTAAACTAGCTTCTTTCTATCAGGTTATTTTCACCCAAGGACTGTTAATAAAAGCTTCCATTTAGTCACATGTATTTTAGGTGAGCAGCCCTTAAAAGTCCCTACTTCAGTTTAAAAGGTTCATTATATAGGGGATGCATGGAGTACGCCATCTTGCCATCTGGAATAGGGATACACACTAATTCATGCTTGTCTCTTCATCATTATCTAACTACAATGTACAGAAAATAATGCATATTTTTCTGGTGGTTCAATATCATATTTATGAATAACAACATCTGATTAAAAAAATAGCCACACAATCCCACTGAGATTATAGATTAGGCCATAGTGTTACTTACTCAGACCACTCCAAATGTCTCTTCAAGTACCCAAAATCAGTTCATTGTTAAGGACAAAACCTTTGCTCTAGTAGAATTTGTGTCTGATTTGATAGGTGAAGTTTGTTACAAAAACGAATAATCCTATTTGTGCGTATGTGTTAACAGTAGAAGCTAAATGCTGGCTTTTCAAATATTGCCTTAGAAAATTATGCAGATGGTGTAAACTCTAAAGGTATAGAAATGCAAATGTAGGAAACTTAACATGAGTAAGAACTGCAGAAGAGTATAGAGCGGTTCTTTGACTTAGATAATGAAACATGTTCCTCACAGTTTGGTACATGCACGTAGTTCCAGCACCCTCATTAAAGTAAAATCCATGATTACTTGTCTAACGGATGCAGAAGGAAGTACCCTTCCTAGGGTTGGGAAAGAGCTTACATTTGGAAGGATTAGACACTAGCATATTCAAGTGTTTTTTTTTTATAAAACAGAAAAGTTTATTAATTAATAAAATACCTATAGTATATCATATTTATGATTCTACAAAAATCAAAACATCCTTCCCCAAATACCCATAATATGATCATTATTTTAAAAGAAATTCAAAACATTTCCATAAAATACTTATATTGTATTTATAATTCTAAAAAAATGTCAAAACATTCCCTTAAAGTCTATTTTCAGTAACTTTTGGCACCCATAGTCTCAGGCATTGTTTTCTTCTGTTTATTTCTTCATAGAATTAGATGCATAGCTTTTGTTTAATCACTGTCTATGAACATGGTGTCTCTGCTTAATGGCCTTGCAAATGTCAAGAGTGTAAATGTACTGGAAAACTTGATATGGAAACAGGGTAACAGGTACACCTTGGATCTTGCTGGAAGATAGATGTTAACTCAGCAATTAACTTGGTTACTGTAGCCCCTGGCACAACACTCCAGGTCAAAGTGATTCTTTAATAAACAAAACAAAGAAGCGACCACAAAAATATTTTTACAGTACTACTGATATATGCACAATGTAACACTGTACTTTTTCACCCTATGACAAATACTGTGTAGCAGATATTAGAAAATAAATAATTATATAAAATAGCAGTGTGCAACTAATTTCAAGGTATATAGCTAAAATAGATTGTTTTCTAACAGATTTTATTTGTATTCTACATGACCTTTGGCAACAGAAATTATTGTATTTTTTCAGCATGTAAAAAAAATCAGGTTTCTGCTACCTGGCTGAAAAACTCTTGCTTTGATAACAGTGCAACACTTTCTTTCTTCTTGTGTATTACTTTAATGATTGTAAGCATATTTTAGATTACTGGAGCCTGTCAGGTGCCAAAGAATGTAGACACAGCAGATGTTGTGTCTTTTCACTTTTCCCGGTTAGGGGTCGCCACAGCGGAACTCCAGTCCACTAATGATTGACAGTAGATTTTTACATGCCGAGTTGCTGGCCCTGATGCACAACCTTCAACGAAAGTACGCCCATTCACACATGTCTCCACAGAGAAAACGCTCTAGCTGAGAATCGAACAGGACAACGTCTTACTGGGAGGTGACAACACTACCGCAGCACCACCACCACAGTATAATGTAGACACAGCAGATAATAAAACATAATCTAAATACTAATCTGAAAATTAGAGAAAGTCATATGAAACATTTGAAGGAAGCCACAATGTAGGGATAATATGTAAGGCAAAGCATGTTGTGAAGTACAGTAACAACAAGAGGAAATCGTTAATTATGACTTTGAATGCAAGCCAACCGGTCAGTTGCTCTAAAATTATGACGACAGGAAAAATCTGTGAAGGGCAATGATATCAATGTGAGCACTAAAGTGAATAAAGACATTAGTGTTTGTCTATAGATATAAATATGTGTAGATGTCTGTTTGCATGCCTGTGTGTGTGTGTGTGTGTGTGTGTGTGTGTGTGTGTGTGTGTGTGTGTGTGTGTGTGTGTGTGAGGGTGTAAACAGTAGAGTTAGGAAGTTTTTTCAGTTTATGATCTTGAGATCACAGAGTTGATATATTTTAAGTTGTGTGACTATAGGATGAAGTGGATGGAGCAAGTCCAGATACAAAACATTTTCTTTATTTTGTTTCTGAAGTCATTGGAATGTGCTAACCATGACTGGTTTTTGATTATACTAGTCCTTGCAAAATTTCTTCTGTATCTCTCTCGCTCTTTCTCTGTCTCTATATTATATAGATAGGTAGATAGACAGATAAATATAGATTAGATATAGATATACAGTGCAGATGCATTGATATCTGTGTGTGTGTGTGTGTGTTTGTGTGTGTGTGTGTGTGTGTGTGTGTGTGTGTGTGTGTGTGTGTGTGTGTGTGTGTGTGCGTGTGTGTGTGTGTGTGTGTGTGTGTGTGTGTGTGTGTGTGTGTGTGTGTGTGTGTGTGTGTGTGTGTGTGTGTGTGTCCGTCTGCTGTGACCATCCATAATCCCTGCTTACTAATGGCTATCACCTGAAATATTAGCTCTGAGACAGTGTTTTCAGTAGACTTTGTTCAAACAGGGAAGATAAATATGGTGGGTAGGTGTAGATGAAGCAGCCACTCCTGAACACATGTTGTGAGACTGAGCAGACCATGATTGCTTGTACCATCTGATACATGCTTGTAGATAAGTTTTGAAAAATTTGGCTGAGAAAGTTTGTGGAAATCAGTGTGGTGCTAAAGAGATTCATATGAGATTTCATTTTTGTTGAGGATATAATACTGCCTTGTTAACAAAACAGATGGTAATCTCTTTGGGGTAAGGCTTAAGTTAAATCAATTTTGGTGTACTTTGTTATCCTGAACTGTAGCAAGTATACACATGAAGCAGTTCATGATTATAAAATAGAAGTAGAATGTAAGTAACAGACCTGGTACTGTGGGTCTAAATTACCTTAACAATTGATGAAATGAGCGAATGCTCTTTCATCGATCCAATAAGGTTGAAACACCTAAAGAGTGAAGACACGGAACAGCAATTTTTTTTCACAGGGAAAAAGAATCGCTGTTCCGCAAAAAAAAAAAAAGCAGTTTAAACACAAATTGAATTGGGGGGCCTCCACCTCCACACCTCGCCTACTTAAATATACCAACTCTGAGATCACACCATAGTGGAGGAAATGGAAAATTCCCGAAGACGGCTCACCAATTTTTTCCCTGAGAAAAAAAAAAATCAATGTTCTGTGTCTTTGCTCTTTAGGGGTTTCAACCTTGTTGGATCAATGCTCTTTTCATTGTTCGACAAGGTAATATAGACCTGGTACTGTTGAGGACAAACTTGGAAGTCTACTGTTTAGTTAAAGTAAGTAGGTGCTGTTAATGGGAATAACAAAAACATATCCAAAAAACAAGGATACTTCTAAAGATTCAGAAAAGGGCTTTGATAAATGTAGTAGAGTTTGTTAATCACTTTTTTCTTTTAGTTCTTCCTCAGAGTGTGCAAAATATTGCACTCTTATACAAAGGGAAAAACTATCACATTCTTAAATCCAAGCAATCATTAAAAGAGAAATCTGTTCACTTGTTTTGATAACAACCACATTGGTTTTTAGTGATATAAAATGTCATTCGAATTATTCACTTGAAAAATGTTTATGGCATTATAGGAGACAATGGGGGGGTGGGTGAGAGAGAAAAGTAGAGAAAGTGGAATATGAAGACGAGCTGAATTAATTTTGATTTACAGTGTTTTTCATTGTTCCTAGCATAGCTTCAGATTACTAAAGGCAATCATCTCTTTTAATGTGTAATAAGTAATTATTTCTAGTTTTGCTTCTAAAGTTAATGCAACACTTTGGCTGTTTAATTTTTCCCATGTAGAGCTGAATCCCAATGTTAACAAAATAGTTGTTTCTACAGTGCTATCCAGAAATATTTCTTATAGCACACTCTTTGACTTAGTATACAGAAGAGACAGTTTGAGAATGAAATTAGACTGTACATATATATGTAGTGCCTTAACAATGCCAGATGTTTGATAACATTGGTCAAGTATAATCAAAATGGTGCAGGAAACAGGGCTGTTTTGGAAATGAAGGTGACTGACATGTATGCTGGGTTGTGTTTGAGAAGTTTATGGGTCTGAAGTAAAAATAAATGGAGCAAAATAGAAGTTTATGGGTCTGAAGTAAAAATAAATGGAGCAAAGTTATTTAAAGTATTACAAAGATGAATTGGTGTAGATATTTATTCTTTTGCATCATATTTAGTAGATTTTATAGAAAAATGGGTATACATAAATATATTGAAACTGACCACAATAAGTCTGTCAACTTAATAATCTGACTGAAAAAATGTTGCTGTTAATGCTGACTAGAAAATTCAAAACTTAATGCAGTCAAAATGTTATAAAAAAAAAACAGCTTCAAAGGAGAAATCAAACAACAGGCTATTTAAGACATTTTCTATAGAGCAAGCCTCAGTGTACTTGCCCTCAAAACACAAATATAAGAACTTGAAAACTGTCCTCATATGAATAAGATGCAGCACAAATATTCCCTCTTCCCCAAGTCTCATTGTTGCTGTATTGAAATCCAAGGAGCAAGAACAAAGATCACATGTGGGGTACTGCAGTGCTTTCGCCTTCAAATACTGCACCAACTTATCTCATATCATTACATGGATGTGCTCCTTATATTATTACATGGGTGTGCCCTGAACATATGTATACCTCTTGTGAGTTCAGAACACAGCTGAATTGCACTTTTGACATAGAACTGTTCTGACATCATAAGATCTGTCAACTACAAATAATCTTAATAATAGTTATAGTATTAGTAATAATAAATAATAAATAATAAATAATATAATAATAATAATAATGAAAAAAACTAAAAGTCTTTCATTTTCTGTTGTTTTTTTCTCCTCAAATTTCTCGCCATTCTTGCTAAAACTGCCTTCACTGTAATAAAGAGTCCAGTTGACAAAGGGGAGCCCTGGGGGGTTCCTTTCTTTGCTTTCATATTTACTCTTGTCAGTGCTGGACTAAGTTATTTCTGAAATCTATAAAAAGACGTGAAAAATCAAAATCAATAAATGCATTTCAAAACAATTCACAGCAGTGAACAATGACAACTGATGCTCATGTCTTATCTTGTCTCCCTTACATTTTGTCATAGTAAAACAACCTTTTCTGTTTAATCCATCACTAAGTTTCTTTTTTGACCCGTACACTGCTTCACTTCACTAGTTCCTTAACTTACTGTCATTTGCTTTGTCTACTGTTCCTTTCTACACTATCCCAAATTATTTATAGTAATGCTGTTTCTTCCATTGCTCTTTTTATGACATAAAATTGTTACACATTTCAGTCTCCATCATTTATCTTTATTATTACTTCTAGATAATTTCTTATTATATTACATCTCAATAACCTTTATTATGTCACCATCAGCTTCCAGTCCTTTACTGAGCTGTAGGTGACATAATAAAGGTTAGAATTGCCAATATTTTATTTTTCTTCCTCAGTTTTCATAAACAACCTAGAAATATGGAGTTTCCGTGTTTCCTTTAACTAATTACCAGTTATCCTCCCCCGTTCCTTTATCACCTCATTATACACTTTCCTTGGCAACCCTACTCTAAGCATAGATAAATCACATCAGCTTTTATGAAATTATACCAGCCACTATCAACACTTCTTAGAACTAATATCCAAATACCATCCCTTCTTTCCATAGACTCTTTATATTACAAAATGACCAAGTGGCCAAACCCATTTCTTGCCCTAGATCATAACGCCCATATAAGGTCATGTGTACCTTCAGTTTGCATCCTGTCATTCCCTCCATGGTAGTGTTATCCTCATTCTCATTAACATTTCACTGTCAAGTACTGCATTACTACTCCCATCCTCCCTGCTATCATATCGGACAAACATCTATAATCCCCCTGTTAATCTATCGTATTTTCTCCATCTGGAAGCTGCCCTGTACCCTTTCCTTTACTATTATTTGGTTGCATTATAATTTAATGGTATTCACACCAGGTTTTAGTTGCCAAATCTAGATTTTCATTTGCCATTTTAGACCTGTAAATTCTAGTATTTATGTGTCCTCTGTCTGGGTAAGTTGCCTTAATATATATATATATATATATATATATATATATATATATATATATATATATATATATATATATATATATATATACATATATATATATATATATATATATTATAACTTAGAATGATTAAAAGAGCGAACGCTCTTTAATCGATCCCTGAAAATCAAAAGCATTAAATCCCAAACACACGGAACAGCGATTTTTTTTCCAGGGAAAAAAAATCACTGCTCTACAAAAAAAATAAATAAATAAAATCCAAACACAAAATAAAGTGGGGGGGAGCTTTGCCCCCACACCCCCCTACTTAAATATACCAACTATGAGATCACACCACAGTGAAGGAAATGGCAAAGTCCTGAAAATGGCCCAGTGATTTTTTTTCCCATGGAAAAAAATCTCTGTTCCGTGTGTTCGGGATTTAGTGCTTTCGATTTTCAGGGGTTGATTAAAGAGCGTTCGCTCTTTTAATCATTCGAAGTTATAATATAGACCCTATTTATATAAACCACCACCATTACTCTCCTTTCCTATTTCCCTCAGGCATGATCTAAGAACTCCTTTTAAATAACACTCCTTCTGTTCTGGGAAATCACACTCACTATTTATGGACTGGCAATACTGCTGGATATTCTGTATTACAAAGAAAACCAATATCTCTTGCCTTTAATAAGCTGCCACTCCATTGCAATCCCAAGGTCTGCTTATGGAAAAATCTTCCTATGTTCCTTAATCTTCACTAGTTATAAAAAGTAACTCAGAGATCACAGTACTTCAGAGAAACAGGGACAACCCCCCCCCCCCCAGAGAATGAGCAATCTTGGCCTTCGTGTATGGTAATCTGATTTTTGGCCATATGTTCTCGTTGATGTGAGACTCACACTTCTAAGTATCAGAAATCAAAATTGCTACCTAGTCAGCTTCTTGTCTCATAACTACATTTATGCTTTACCTTCCTATATTCTGAATGATCTTACTCAATTTTAATTTATATGTGATCCCTGCTACATTGTACATCATGAGTCTTAGTGGATACTCAATAAATCACAATTCCTTCCTCATATGAACCATTTCTATATAGCTACTAGCATTTTTACATTAATGCACTTCCATACTTCCACAGTCTAATTCCTTTTCTACATAATGTATCACAGCATCCTTTGTCATAGTCCGTTTCCACAAAATGTATTGCAGCACCCTCTGTCGTAGTACCCTTCTACATAATGTTTCACAGTGGGTCTATATCAGTTGGTTGAATGGCAATTCAGCAAATACCCATACATTGAATACCTATTTATTGAAGTCACTCTTCAGTGAACGGCAGAATTTCACTAATGCAAACAAAAGGTTGTGCAACTGAGTGACCTAAAAAAATAAATAAATAAATAACATTTCAAACCTGCCACGGTGGGGGTGGGGGGTCTGCACCCCCCACCCACTAACTAAGCATACCAACTACAAGATCGCATAACAGTGGGGAAAAGGGAAAACGCCAGACAGTGCCCTAGGGAAATCCACCATTCGCTGAAGAGCGTCTTTGATAAATAGATGTTTGACGAATGGGGATTTGCTGAATAGCCATTCAACGAACTGATATAGACCCATCACAGTACCCTTTGTCATAGTCTCCTTCTACAACATGTATCATACCACCCTTTGTCATTGACCCTTTCCGCAAAATGTTTCATAACAGGTTTTATCATTGTTCCCTTCCACATAATGTATCATAGCACCCTTTGTCATAATCCACTTCCACATAATGTATCATAGCACCCTTTGTCCTAACTGATTCTACATAATGTATCATAGCACCCTTTGTCATAATCCCCTTCCACAAAATGTATGATTGCACCCTTTGTCATAGTCCCCTTTACATACTTTATCATACCACTATTTGTCATAGCCCAATTCTACATAATGCATGATAGCACAGATTGTCATAGTTGCCTTCCACATAATGAATTTTAGCAGCCTAGGTCATATCCCCCTTCCACATAATGTATCATAGAACCATTTGTCATACTCCCCATCTAAATAATATATCATAGCATTCATTGTCAAAGTCCAATATTATATAATGTATTGTAGCACCCTATGTCATAGTCCCCTTCCACATAATGTATCATAGAACACTTTGCCATAGCCTCTTCCACATAATTTATCATAGGACCCTTTGACATAGTCCCCTTATACATAATGTGTCATAACATTCTTTGTCATTGTCCCCATCTACATAATGTGCCATGGCAACCTTTGTCATAGACCCCTTCCACATAATTTATCAGAGGACCCTTTGTCATAACCCCTTTTACGTAAAGTGTCATAGCACACTTTCTCATAGTCTCATACACATAGCATATTATAGCCTCCTTTCTCATAGTCCCCATGCACAAGCACCTTTTGTTGTAGTCCCCATGCACATAATGAATAATAGCACCCTTTGTCATAGCCCCTTCCACATAATGTATCAGAGTACCATTTGTCATAGTTCCTCTCTACATAATGTATAATAGCACCCTTATGGCATAGTCCCCTTTCATAAAGTGTGTCATAACACCCTTTGCCACAGTCCTCTTCAAGATAATATAACATAGCACTGTTTGTCATAGTCTGCTTCTACAAAATGCATCATAGTGCTGTTTGTCACAACCCCTTATTTATTTATTTATTTATTTGACATTTATTAACCGGCTTAGTCCAACTGAGCTAATAGTCCCTTTTCAGTGGAGACCTGAAGAGAAAAGCTCCAGTGTTAAAAAAATACAAAATTGCATTCCTAAACACAGAGAGAAGAAAATAGCATGCATTCAGAGTTTTACATAGTAGAATATAGGAAAAATACAGTAGTATAATATAATTTAAAAAAAATTTACAAATGTGCGAAACTGGCATCTTAGACAGTATAAAGCATAATGTTTCATAGCACCCTTTGCTATAGTCCCTGTCCACATAATGCTTGATAGCAACCTTTTTCATAGTCCCCTTCCTCATAATGTATCATAGCACCCTTTGCCAAAGTCCTTTTCCACATAAAGTATCAAAGCATCCTTTGTCATTGTCCCCTTCTACATAATGTGCCACAGCACCCTTTGTCATAGTCCAGCTCCACATAATGTATAATAGCACCCTTTGTCATAGTCCATTTTCACATAATGTATAATAGCACCCTTTTCATAGTCCAGTTCCACATAATGTATAATAGCACCCTTTGTCATAGTCCAGTTCCACATAATGTATAATAGCACCCTTTGTCATAGTCCATTTCCAGGTAATGTATAATAGCACCCTTTGTCATAGTCCAGTTCCACATAATGTATAATAGCACCCTTTGTCATAGTCCAGTTCCACATAATGTATAATAGCACCCTTTTCATAGTCCATTTCCAGGTAATGTATAATAGCACCCTTTGTCATAGTCCAGTTCCACATAATGTATAATAACACCCTTTGTCACAGTCCATTTCCAGGTAATGTATAATAGCACCCTTTGTCATAGTCCAGTTCCACATAATGTATAATAGCACCCTTTGTCATAGTCCAGTTCCACATAATGTATAATAGCACCCTTTTCATAGTCCAGTTCCACATAATGTATAATAGCACCCTTTGTCATAGTCCAGTTCCACATAATGTATAATAACACCCTTTGTCATAGTCCATTTTCACATAATGTATAATAACACCCTTTGTCATAGTCCAGTTCCACATAATGTATAATAGCACCCTTTGTCATAGTCCAGTTCCACATAATGTATAATAGCACCCTTTTCATAGTCCAGTTCCACATAATGTATAATAGCACCCTTTTCATAGTCCAGTTCCACATAATGTATAATAGCACCCTTTTCATAGTCCAGTTCCACATAATGTATAATAGCACCCTTTGTCATAGTCTAGTTCCACATAATGTATAATAGCACCCTTTCCCTTTGTCATAGTCCATTTCCACATAATGTATAATAACACCCTTTGTCAAAGTCCCTTTCCACATAAAATATCAAAGCATCCTTTGTCATTGTCCCCTTCTACATAATGTGCCACAGCACCCTTTGTCATAGTCCATTTCCAGATAATGTATCATAGCACGCTTTTCATAGTCCAGTTCCACATAATGTATAATAGCACCCTTTGTCATAGTCCAGTTCCACATAATGTATAATAACACCCTTTGTCATAGTCCATTTCCACATAATGTATAATAGCACCCTTTGTCATAGTCCAGTTCCACATAATGTATAATAGCACCCTTTGTCATAGTCCAGTTCCACATAATGTATAATAGCACCCTTTGTCTTAGTCCAGTTCCACATAATGTATAATAGCAACCTTTGTCATAGTCCAGTTCCACATAATGTATAATAACACCCTTTGTCATAGTCCAGTTCCACATAATGTATAATAACACCCTTTGTCACAGTCCATTTCCAGGTAATGTATAATAGCACCCTTTGTCATAGTCCAGTTCCACATAATGTATAATAACACCCTTTGTCATAGTCCATTTCCAGGTAATGTATAATAGCACTCTTTGTCATAGTCCAGTTCCACATAATGTATAATAACACCCTTTGTCATAGTCCATTTCCACTTAATGTATAATAGCACCCTTTGTCATAGTCCATTTCCACATAATGTATAATAGCACCCTTTGTTATAGTCCATTTCCAGGTAATGTATAATAGCACCCTTTGTCATAGTCCAGTTCCACATAATGTATAATAACACCCTTTGTCATAGTCCATTTCCACTTAATGTATAATAGCACCCTTTGTCATAGTCCATTTCCACATAATGTATAATAGCACCCTTTGTTATAGTCCATTTCCAGGTAATGTACCATAGCACCCTTTGTCATAGTTACCTTCCATATAATACATCATAGCACTGTTTCACTATTACTAACTACCTGTCCGATCCCTTCAGTCCTTTCTTTAATCCAAATCCATCTTATCTAACATCTTTGTGTTCCAACAGTATTGATTCACAGCTTTGCTTTTGCCTAAAAAAAATCACTCGAGGAATAGATGGTACAGTGAACCTGCTTCAAACATCATGCCTCAGCTATTTTTTATACTTTTATTCCTGTTTCAGCATTGATTACAATATGCTCATTTTAAAACGAATACACAGACAACATACATGCATTTATTGTTATTGTTGAAAAGATGAGGGCATATGATATGGTTGTTTGAAAAGTCAACACATTCTGAATTAGTGTAGAGAAGCCTTTTAAATTTGCCCTGAACACAGAGTATGAGGAACTCCTTTTAGATCGGATAGAAGTGATTCCATTACTTTTAGGACACAGAGAGAAGCTCCAATATGTGCAGAATTGCATATGGTTTGTAGTGCAGGCCCAGTTTAGGGAAGAGATCAGAGTTGATGATTGAACATCTGGGGTGTAAAATAACTGGCTAGAAAGGGAAAATTTCTAATTTCAGCAGTTTAAATATAACTGAACCTAGTGACAGCTGCTGTATTGTTTAAAAGGTAACTATTTAGCTTTCAAAAACTTATGACTATGGTATATTGTGTTTATATTTTTGTAGAGGGTGTTACCAATCTATTTGATTGATATGTTTAAAGCAGATTTTTTTTTCTCTGAAGCAGCAGATATAATTGGAAGTGTATGTTCTCACTTTGACAGAAAGATGTTTATGTACTACATCTCCTGCGAAGAGAATAAACAACACTTTTTTGATTTTTAGCCTTAGTTGCATTTACGTGGTGCAAAACATGTTCTTGTTGGTTGAGCCGTACTCCTAGCTAGTTGAAGAAGTATTTAAAATTGTTTTTGGTTGGTATAAAGGATGCATTCATTTTGGATTACTGCTGAGAGTTTTTGGTGGGTATCAAAATGCATTTTTTTTTTTGGTTAAGAGTAGATACATTTTTTTTTTTTCTCTAGCTATCTGAAAAGTAGGTGTAAGTCTTTTACTAGTTCCTTTTTGATTCAGGCAGTCAAACTGTTGGACCTATACATCATCCTATCATATGTATAAATGATTGGAAGGTGGGCAAAGTTAGTGGGAAGTCTGTTTATAAGACTGAGAAGAAAAGAGGTGATGCAATGGAGCCTTTTTTCATACCCATGTGGTTAGTGGGCTACTAGGTGATATTTTTTATTTTATTTTTTTACAATGAAGGTTCTGCATGAGATGAACTCTTCAAAGCAGTTAATGTTTGGAGGTTAATTCCTGATTCAGTGAATGTATTAAGTAATAGTCTGCGGTCAACTGGGTCAAAGGCTTCTGCTAGGTTAATGAATATTGATCATGTTAGGTTGTTTTTGTCAATATTCAGGAGAATATCATCTGTTACAGTGCAAAGTGCTGTCATTCTATGTCTGCCTGACAAAAAAATGCCTGTGCCTATCTAACAGTTTATATTTCTGTACACATTTATCACATTATTCTAACATACACAAACACTCAAAAATATATATTTTATTATGACGCAATGCACATCATCAAGCATTTATCACCAATCTGTGCGGAACTCTGCAACTGAAATTCAGCTTCAGTCTCACTATCACACATGCATGTGGGTGCATACAAGCATTTGTATTTTAACACCTGTAAACAAAATACAGATAGCAGCTTTAAAATTCACACACAAATCCAAAAATACCACCATATAAACCACAACCAAGATCAAGAAGGTGATTTGTTTGTGTCTTTTGGCTTTTCCCGGTTAGGGGTCGCTACAGCGGAACTCCAGTCCGCTAATGATTGGCAGTAGATTTTTACGTACTGGCTTGCTGAGCCTAATGCACAACCTTCAATGAAGGAACGCCCATTCATGCATGTCGCTACGCAGAAGATGCTCTAACTGAGAATCGAACAGGCAACGTCTAACTGTGAGGCGACAAGATCAAGATCAAGAAGGTGATATTTAATATAAACTAAATGAAATAAAAAAAAAGTAAAAAATAAATAGCCCTACAACTATAATTATTCCAGTGGAAAATGGTATTATAGGCAAACTGGCCCCCAAATCTGCTTGGTTTATAACAGATGTTTGTTCCTATGGTAATGGTGATGACTATCTATGACAAAAGTCATTATATTGGCATAAGTGACAGGTCTGTGCTACGACTGTTAACTGCAGACTATTAAATTATGATGAGATGCTTGTTACATGTTTACTTGTACATGTGTACTTCATTATTTATTTTGATGTCAGAATATATTGCATCAGTTAAATGGTATGAATGGTTAAATACATGACAATATGATGAAGCTAATCAATTAACCCTTACCAGACTTCCATTGCTTTTAGCATTACTCACTGTTACAAAGCCACAATTCATGGTCCTGAAAAGCACTGGTGTGCATTAGTGTAATTTTGTCACCATGATATAAACAGGCAATATTATCAATACTTTTTAAACAATAATAATTTTTGTTTTAAAGTTCCAGTCTGCAAAATTTAGATTAATTAGTCCAAACAATGCCATCCCTTTGTAGCTGTCAGGATTATGTTGTAGGGCACTCTGATCTCTTCTTTGCTTACTGTCTAGTTACTTACATTAAGGATTCCACACTTGCAGGGCCTCAAGAAAATTGGATAAGTGTTGGCAAGGTCAGAGCAGAAGATTGGAGAGTGACTCCATGACATGGGAGGTCACAGACAACAATGATTGCAGACAATGTAGTAGGTTGCCTGCGCTCTCTGGAGAGGTTAGATAGATGTGTTGTAGATGAATGCTTACATGTCTCATTGTTGCAGAGGCCACACAGTCAGGTAAATGGACTGTGACATCTGGAAGGTAAATGATACCTGAAATTGAAACAAAGTTAACACAAAGTGTGATATTTTTATAACTGGATATCGTGTAATGGGATGCAAAGAGAACAACTCTAAGTTTCATGATCCTTCTCACATTACAGATTCAGGATAGAAAACCACTGTGCATTATATCTACTACAATTCCATCTTTTTCAAAGGATTAAGGTTTAGATGTTGAATCTCATGAAATCTAAGTCAAGTGTCAAATCACATTCAAATATATACTCTAGGACATTACTTATATTTAGATTTTCAAAGAACATTTGGATGAAAACCTTGAGAGAAATCTCAGTGTTCCCAAACATGGCAACAGATGTCATTATCTGGAGGAACAATGAAGAGTCTTCTTCCCTTCATAGTGGACTTTTAAAGACAGAATATACAAGTAAGAATAGATGTGGTTAGAATTAAAATGTGTCGACATTTTATTTTGTCTTTTTATGGCCTAGGGAGTGAAAGTTTTCTACAACAGATTGCTAAGTCAACCACAGGTAACCAATACTCTTGATTACAAGCTGAGCCTCTCAATCATCATACTGCAACCAGCATAAGTAAATAATGTGGAAGCAGGACTTAGCCAGGACCCTTTGATAGGAGGCCTGGGTAAGGCTGTATGCATCTTAGGCCATCCCCTTGGCGTGGCTAGGAGAAGGGATCAGTATTATACTGATGGACAAACATGGAAAATCAGTAATGATATTCCATCTCTCTCTCTTTCTGTCACACTCCCTCCATTTGCTTGAGATAACTTTCAGAGAAAAGGAGCGGAGTAACGTTGCCAGCCTTACTATAGTTCTGAAGGTTATCTCTAGCATTGGCAGTGAGTGTGACAGAAAGAGGGAGGCATCCCAAGCCAAACTCATGCTGCACTGCTATCTGAAGAGATACAGTGTGCAAGTGCAGTACATTACTGCCTCCTTTATTTATTCTTATATCTTTTTTCTCCTCCATTCCTTGTTTACTCAAGGAAGTGCATTTCCCCATCATTGTGAAGCCATCTGATCATTAATTGTTTATTCCAAAGCCATTATACTTAATCAGCATAACTAGTGCTTGCACAAACCTTTGCACACTTCTTTTGTGTCACAGTTTCACTTGCTTATTCAAAATTATTTCAGTATCATAATATTTGGGCAAGATGTGAAAATGTGTTACTTATAAAATATAGGAAATTTGATTATGTTGTGATTTCTAGAAAAGACAGAACATAACAAAGGCATAGTGAAATACAAATAAAATAATTCTGCATTAAGAGATACAGTACAGGTGAACAGTATGTTAGCTTTTAGAATAACTCTGGGCATTTGTCCTGGCCCCCCCTTTAAATAAACCACACCAAACACATAAAGTAATTTGACGACCTTTATTGAAAATTATTTTATAATGAACTTTATGCGCACAAAACAACATCAATTATCTTCATCAAAAATGATCTCAGGGCAGCGTACCTACTCACCCTGGGACCATTATACCTTTGGGCAGTGTACCTACTCACCCTGTTACCTTCTCCCCCGGGGCAGCATACCTACTCACCCACCACACTTAACTAGGCAGCATACCTGCTCACCTGCTGACAAAACAACCATTAACCAATGAATAACCACCTTCCTTAGAGGGGGAACAGAAGAGGACAATCCTGTCCGTCTTCTCTGCCACCAGCCTGATCCCCAGGCTGTTCCCCCTCCTAAACCCTAGCCTCAACCATACCCTCTAAAAACAGCTTCAAATGCAGATTAAACAGATCAAATCCCACCTCGTTCAAATGTACCTCATCCAATCGGTACCAGGCCTCCTCTGCATCCCCAAAATCTCTGTATTCAATGGTATGCATCCCCAAAATTCTTAATTGCCTAGCCAATCTCTGATTGATGAACTTTCTGACTCTTTCAATCGCCGTATAACTATAAGCATTATTCCAACACAAACGAGGAACCAACTCTGACCAAACAATTTCAATACCCGGGTACAATGTCTGTAATCTCAACAAGTCCTGTAGAATAATATCTACTAATTACTTCTTAGAAACAATGCCCAGATCATTGCCCCCCCAAATGAATTACTAATATGCAAGGACACCCCACCCTCAATTTAACCTTATCACATTCATGCAGCAACCTATTCCACCTAAGACCCCTCACCCCATGCCAAGTCACTGACCACCCTAAATGTGATAAACTCCAGTTTTTCCCATCTTCCCTGATTAATGCATGCTTCTCCACCCAGTGGGATGTACGAATGCCCCAAGATGATAATCTGCTTCCCTTAAAAAACAAAGAAGAAAGGAAAGTTATTAATGAGGTCAACAACTCTATTTAATATATGATAAAAATGCATTTGAAGACCACCTCCGTAATCTCTTAATAACTTCAGTGGAATTACCCTCTCTAGCTAAATCTGAAGCCCTGCTGATTCAAAAAGAGTGAGCTGCAAACGTATCCACTGGAAATCTCATGCAAAGTAAAACCCTCCTAACCAAACATATGAATCTACTACTTGACACCACCTTCCATCCACCGAACAAAAAATTAACTCATCTACAATCCTCATCCGCCTCCTCTTGAATTCTTTGGCCCATGTTACTGGACAAAGGGTAGGATTCCTGTCAGGCTTAATCACTACCATGAATCCCCTACCTAGTTGATCTGTATTACTCTTCCTTAATGCAATAGTAACCTCTCCCTCACCTGTGATATCATCCTTCCAACATAACAAACCTAACAACTCAGAAACATGGAAGGTGCCAAAATATAGCCATGTACACAGCGTGCCCAGCATGAAATAATCCAAAGACCCACATTGTAATAACCCTAACCCTCTCAACAAAACCTTTAATACCACCCTTCATAAGCGGCCATTGAATATCCCTACATTCCACCACCGCTCTCCCCCAACCCCTCAACATCCACCCTAATGTCCAGGACTTTGTAAAATCTTGCAACCTCGCTACCTTAGCGAAAATGCTAATAGCAGCCAAATCCACCTTGACCATCTACAAAGCATTATCTATCACCCAAGCACGAGCTACATATCACAACTATAATTCCTTTGAACACACCCACTCTTCTTCTGGCAACTCTAAAACAAACTGATTAAAATCAGAAAGAGCCCTACCGTAAGCCTTCCTCATAGAAGGAGCCCAGGAATGCCATACCAACATCCTGGCTACCTCAACCCAAGATTCCGCACCTCCTCTGGCAGGGTTTCTGGCACTTCCTTCGCCCATGGAGCCAACCCTCGAAACCTGCTAAACTAAAATCAGGACAAGCTATCAGCAATATAATTCTTTATGCCAGGCATGTGGATTCCTGTAAAGGAAAAATTTATTAATAGGCTCTGCAAAACCAAGTTAAGTAATACCAACAACAACAATCCCGACTTATAGGTTCATAGGTAGGTACTAGGCTATTGGCCCTAGGGCCTATATAGGCCTAGCCAAAATGTACCCTGGCTTTCATCACTCAAGAAAATTATTTTCCTGTGCCCCTATCGAGCAGAGCCACAGAAGTGATCCCTGGGGTGAATTTCCTATTTCCATCCAGTCATCAAGATTTTTCTTGAAGAGTGCTAATGAGAAGCTCTATTTGACATAGACAGGTAGTCTGTTCTCTTATTTTGTAATACCCTCACCACCGCCATATTTTCAGAATGAAAAAATACTCATTTGTCCCTTAAATGTTCCTCCCACACCATGGAAGTTGCCCATATAGGGAAAAATGCTAGGAAGGCCAAATCACACCTCCATTCCTCATTCCAATCCCCGAGGCCATTCAGCCGCAAACCACCGACCCCCAAAGTAGGCTCCCATACCAGTGCCTCCAGCTGTATCCATAAACAACTGAAGTTCCTCCTGCCCCACCCAGTCAGACTGCCAGAAAGAGATCCAATTAAACTGCTGCACAAAACCATCCCACAACACCAAGTCCTCCCACTCCAGTTTGGTCACCCTAACCCAATGGTATTTACTCCAGCCTCCTTTCAACATATAAGCCACCGACCTATAAAAGAGATGCCCTGGGTGTACAGCTTGACAGGCAAACTTTTAAAGCCCCAACAACTCCATGGCTGATCAAATCCATATCTTATACTTGCCCAGCACCAAACGTATAGCCATCCGAAGCCTCTCTATCTGGTCCTCGGGTAGAGAAAACAGTTACCGCTCCACATCTAACATTAATCCCAGAAATTCAAAGGTTCTCACTGGAACTCACCTCTTATGCTGAGCCAATGGTACCCCAAACTCCTCGCGCATACTCATAAACTCCCGCAACCCCTCCTGTGCTCCTGCCCTTCCTTCGCCAACCAGCAAAAAATAATCTAAATAATACACTGCCTTTTGCGTTCCCACTCTCTGCTTCCAAATCCAATGTAATATTGTACTGAATTTCTCAAAGGTTGCACATGCCACTGAACAACCCATAGGCATAGCTTTATCAAAGTAGCACTTATCACCTACCCTCATCCCCAGTAATGGCCAATCCTCACTCCTAATAGGCAACAAGCAAAAGGCAGACTCAATGTCAACTTTAACAAGCCATGGCTCCTGAAATTCCCTGATCACTTTCACAGCATCATCCAAGGATGTATAATGCACTCTGACCTCCTCATCCACAATAAAATCATTCACTAAATTCCCTTCTGGATGCAACAAGTGATGTATCAATCTGAATTCCCCCACCCATTTCTTTGGCACTAACCCCAAGGGTGACACCTTGTAACTACTGAAAGGCGGACTGTCAAAATGATCCATAAATGCCTCGCCCAACCCTCCTTTTCCACCAAAACCTCCAAAATGTCCACTTTACCTTGCAATGATCGCAAGTACTTGCAACCCCCCACCCCCTCCCATGGTGGAAGTAATGGGAACCCCCCACTGAAACCCTTGTAATATCTCATTTTTGATTGCAAGGCCAGGAAACTGCCAAAGCATACCCCACAGGTCCTCTATCTTAATGGGGAATGCTGCCCCTTCCCCTATTGCCGCTAAAGAACCCAAGTCCCAGGGACCAACGAAAATTACCCCTACCCCGAGCCGGTTGAAACCCCTGCTAGGCAATGAATCCACCCTCATGAGCCATAACATTGGAGTTCCATGTGGAAAGGTCTTGCCGACCACAAAAAAACAGCTGAATGACTCCCTCCACATCTTGAGCAAGTGTGTGCAAATTTGCACCCTACCCATGAACAAGAGCCACTATTAAAAGACCAATATACACCTGCTACTTCTCGCTCACTCTCCTGTTAAAGCCACCATAACTATCCATTATCATGGCTAATCATATATCCGGATGACGCACCTCCAAACATAGTGACTGGTCCACAGCCTTCCTTTTGCAGAAATGCTGATCGTACCAAAGCCATACATTCCCCGACCTTAACTGTTGCTCCTCCTGAATGGTAAGGAAATATCCTAGAAGAGGCAAGGCCAATGACCTGTCCTTCTTCAGCTGCACAGCCATATAGTAAATAAAGCTGACCACCCAATTTTCCCATGTCCTAGGGTGAATCTTACCTACCCTCTTCCTCCCCAATGCCACTAAAGCTGCCAGCAAGTCCTTGCTATTCGACTTTGCCTCCACTAACCGCTGGACCCCTTCCACATTGATCAACTCAAACACATCTACATACTCACCATTCCAATTTTTTTCTTTCAATGACTCTGGAATGTGTGGAGTCAGAAAGAACACTCTTGCCTCTTGTCCCAAGGCTTGGGTTTCTAACCAGTCCCCTGGCTGTAGCCCAAAGTCAGAGCCTACCTCCAAGTCCAAAATCAAACTGTCCCTGAACCTACACCCACCCCAGTCGCATTCCCAACAGGGTACTGGCTCCCTGTGCCAGCCCCCTCTGAGCACCCTCTATCACTTGCCATCCTCCCCTGAGATCCCCACCTAACAGTTCCCCTTCATCCCCACCCCCCCCACAATCCTCAACACTCAGTTCCCCAGCCAACGCTGATGAAGTAAAACCATTACCTGCACCTTTGTCTTGAGATGTACTAGGAGATGGTGTATCCACTGCAACTACCTGCTTCGCTGTCTGCTGTATTTTCAACCCTGAGCTGGGGTTCTCACCGTGGTGCAGCACCTCTTCTGACCTGAAGCTTGTTCCAGTTCTGTTACCACCTCGGACGTCACCACCTTCTGAAATAACTCCTCAGCCTGGGCCACAATAACTTGCTATCACTGATATAATCCCGGTAAGTTAGCCAACTGTAAGAAAAAAAACACATAACATTAATGCTGCTCCTCGGACTACACTGCCCTATTCCACCCCCAACCTCCTTTTTATGTCACCTTGCCCCATGCAGTACCTCCCTCATCTGACTCACCTACCTCCTCTACCCTTCAGTTGAGGGGAAAGAAAAGAAAAAAAAAACAGAGACCAATGCCCTTAATAACACCCCCAAACAGAAGTCCCAAGTGTTGAACCTCTGACCCTGAACATTAACAGTAAAGCAATATACCAGTACACCAGCTGATCTGTGTAACAGAAATAGCACTTGCTGGTCTTGAACCCAGACCCTGCTGACTATAGTCACAGTACTTAACCCTAAGCCATCTGAGCTTTCCTTGTCATTGAACAGCTGCAGTAATTGAACTTGCCTTAACAGGCATTACCTACTGGTCAAGCTCCTATGATTTTCTTTTTTTTAATTTTATTTTATTCCTGAAGGGTAAAACACGCCAATGTTGTTGTTGTTGTGTCTTTCGGCTTTTCCCGGTTATGGGTCGGCACAGTGGAACTCTGATCCGCTAATGATTGGCAGCAGATTTTTACATGCCAAGTTGCCGGCCCTGACGCACAACCTTCAAAGAAGGTATGCCCATTCACGCATGTCTCCACACAGAAGATGCTCTAGCTGAGAATTGAACAGGACAACATGTTACTGTGAGGTGATAACGCTACCACAGCACCACCACTGCAGTATATCAGGCAAAATCTGGACAGTCAGTGAATCCGGACAGTGATCAATGAGCCTGGAATCCCTTACTTCTCCCTCCTTTGCAGGGAAAGCATTATCCAAACTAGCTGTAATAGCCGTTGTCTTCAAATTGCATGTACGAAACCACCTGCCCGAGCCAGATGACCTCAGAATGGCCAAAGAACCACACAAACCAACCAGGGAGCACTAACAGATTCCCCCAACCACTAGCCCTAATGCTAACTATTCAGGAAATGACAAAACAAGCCATAACTGCCTCCCACAAAAACCAGGATGTATGCCATTCAGGCTGCAGAGCCACATGGCTGCCACCCGACTGCATGGCCCTATCACCCCCCCCCTTCAGAGCACCAAGACTGAGATGGGACCAAAGAATAAAGTAGAGCCATCACCGGACCACCAGTGAGCATCCTCAGCACCCCCACACACCACCAGACCACTGGGGAAGCAAAACCAGCACCACAGGTAAGCCAAGCACTACACTCATACATACACTACCCGCCAACCACACACACAGATCCCCTCTCAGCCACAAATTCCTGCCATTTCCATAGATTCCCCAACTCTATTCCCCCATCAAATTACCCACTAACGCCAAAATGTACTTACTTCCCCTATGTCCTACCAGTTAAGCCTATTATAAGTCCCTCCTTCCACTACATGACTTCCCTTAACCTCTCCCTTTCTCTTACCTCTTTTACCACTACAATCCCACTATCTAATCTACATGCAAGGACTCCCATTAACTTCTAACAGCTATACCCCACCTTACCCCTTGCTCGTGGGACCGGGATAACTTAGTTTGTCCCAAACTACATATATGTGTTTTCTTGTGAATCGTTGGTTAAAATGCTATAAGCCTTGCTGAACTGTTTAAGCATTAAAGAAAGGAAATGTATTATGTAACTGAAATTACTCTTGTACTTATTATGTGATTAAGAGTTATAAAATTAAAATACATTAATACTCTTGCTAATCTAAAAAATGCAGAGAGACAGTTAAAAGGCTTCATTTCTTATCAACATTCTACTGTATATTTAGTTTGCTTGAATTTTTGAAGCATACTGTACTCTAGCTGAGTAGAGTTTACAAAACAAAACTTATATAAAAAGGCATTGTTCTCTCCACATCTCTTCCGTGGCTTTGAATAAAATGAAGTAACAGTGCTTGAATAAATATAGGTTGTAATTCTTTGTACTCAGCATACCCTGGATTTTATAATGAAATGAATGCATCTGACAAAAGACAGCACAGCGTTTCAGGAAGAATTCCTATTACAGGGTACATCAAAAGACTTCATTCTTACATGATAATATAGCCTATCCTCATTAAAGCTTCCAGTACTGTGTGTTATTAATTTAAAGATGGAGTTAGTCAAGCTATAATTGTGGCTAATGTGAGGCTGGATAGTCAGTTTGAAATCTGTTGTCTCAGCAGGAAGAAGATTAATTTCATTGACTCTTTTTCTGTCTTACTGATTTCCTGACTTCTCTACCCGTTATCTCTTGTGAGTCAGTGCTGTCACATTCGATTCACGTTCCACTCAGTTATGTGTTATCTGAGGATCTCTGCACGCACTTTCCCTAAACCACAGATTGACTTTTTTTCCTGAAGGACCTATGAAGCTAACTGCATAAAATGTATTCAGTGTATTCAAATGTCAGATATTTTTCAGGTTTAAGAAAACTGAACATTTGCTACTGAAACAAATTCTATTGTTTGAATATAAAGAAGAAATTTTAAAATTTAAATAAATGAAAATGCAACTATTAGAATAATTATTTTAACTTCCATTTAAATGACATAGCTACTCTTTACTTGTCTGTTGTAATAACTTTTAGTTTGACAAAAAGTATCTACCTGCTTTAAATATCAATATAACATAATAACATTTGTTTTCTAAATTTTCCATGAATATTTTTGTGATCAGAGCAATACATTTTTCATTAGAGTTAATTATACTTTTAGATGTCAATCCATTCATAATGATCTCAAGGATATGTCATTTTTCTCTGGTTAAAAAAAGAAAAAAAGAAAAAGAAACTGAAATAGATTTCTCTGTGCCTAAGATGAAACTCCTAACATGATTAATATTTTAAAACAAGAGTCTTAATTCCATCATGTAAGCATGAGTGCATCATGGTTTTAGCTAAAAGTAATATTTGACAGCAAAATCTAGGCTTCATAGTGTCATCACTTTGACAGTTAAGGACTCAAGGTAGATATATATTTCAATTGTTTAATTAACTCTAGTCTTCCAATTTAAAGCTAATTTCAGATTTAAAATGTTTTGGTTTTTTTCCCTCTTTTATTTATTTATTTATTGATTTTTGGGTTGTTTGTCCAGACACATGGTTAAATTCACAGTCAGTCTGAAAGATAGTGAAACATTGCTGGAGAGGCAGCAATGCCCAGAATTCAGATATAGTATAGAGATGTTATAATTGTCACACTGTTAGTGTTCTCATTGTCTTTAAATATGATGGAAACAACTATATTACTCTGACTGTTTGCATTTTAGTTTAAGTTCGACTTAATATTTTACCTGGTAAAGGAAAGAAAAGCAGACATTTTCCCTACCAAATGCTCCATATAAACCAACTAAATGGTATAATACTAACCTTTTCAAGGTGTGTGTGCTGCTATGAGGAGTTAGATAGTAGTCAGGCTGATCATCAGTTTCAGTGATACACATAATACATGTGGGATAATGGTTTGAGTATCCTGGCTTAGCTATTATTGATGTTTTTCACTGATGGTCAGTTGAAGAAACTGATTTTGACTATACTGAGGACAAGGACTTAATCTTGTAGTAGCTCAGTAAGAGAGAGAGAGATAACTGCATTTAATAAATGCCTATTCTCACATAAAAACCCTCATTTATGCAGTTAACAGAATGTCCTCCTGGCTATTGTTTCCCCTAAATTACACTTTCTTTTGTAACTGACAACTTCATGACAACTATACTGGCCCTCTTGAAAATAGAAGAAAAGGAAGCATTTAACACTGATGTACTAATCCACAAATATTTAAAGAACTATCTCAGAGAAATCCTTCAAGTATTAGGCAAAAGCTAATGTTCTAAGAAAAAAGTTAGATTTCCTATCCTCCAACAATAATTTAGGTTTTTCTTTTTGCACACCAGCATATCCTATCTCTTTTTGATTTACGTAGGTACTGTAAATTGTTTAAATCCATAGTAAATGTACAATGATGAACCTAGACATAGTCACTGTAGTGAAACAGGGATTTGTGCTATGAATGACAGTTTTATTTTATATTTGGAGTGTTGCTGGAGTGGATATGCCCATTTCTTAACAGTGGGCTGTAGCCAACCACTGAGATCAAATTCCATGGCTTTTGTGAGTTACTTTATAAAGTGAGTTCTGGGAGGAGTGTCATAAACTTAATGTGCACTGTCCAAAGACACAAACACACAGATATGCAGACAGACAGACCCACCCACACACACACAAAGACACACACACACACACACACACACACACACACACACACACACACACACACACACACACACACACACACACACTCCCACACACAAATAAACGTGGACACACACACACGCACACACACACACACACACACACACACACACACACGCACACACGCACACACACACACACACACACACACACACACACACACACACACACACACACTCACTCTCTCTCTTGCTATGCACCTGTCAGATCTCAAACCTTACATTCTTCAAGAATAACATGTTTTAATGCAAAGCTACTGGTCATATGATTTGCAGAACAGAGATTTACTGAATTTCTGTTCACAGAAGCTAACTTAGTAAAAGTGGCCTTTTTTTACTGGAAACTATATATTTATGAGATGGAAAATATATTTTCCATTTAGAAAAATGATAAGAAACATTTTTTGTGCATGTGAGTCTGAGTATTCTAGTGCTGTAACACTGCTACAATGAGGTTGCAGGGGCAGTAGGGCAGTATTCCACCTACTGACAGCTTGCAGTCATAGCTAACACATGGTGTCAGTTTTCTTTGCTTCCCTTAAAAATCATTATACTTAAATAAAAAATCAGAAGAGCAAAGCTGAATTAAAATGTTATCTGACTTGGAAAATTGATCAGCTGAAGGAATATATGTCTAAAGTTTTAGAAATTGTGATTTAGATATACTATGTTTAATTGAAATGCACTTCAATGTCATTCTGAATCATCAAAAGTGGGAAACAATTAGGAACCAAGGGGATTGTTAAATAGGCTGCACCTGCCATTGAAAAAAAATCACTTTCTCTACCGCTATTTTTGTCCAGGGTTGTATAAATTTGGACTATATTATTACTTTTCACTGGAAAAGTGAGTATCTCAAATGTACATTTGTAAATAATCTAAATGCCCATGATACTAGTAAAGGAACCTAGGGAACACCGATATGATGAAAGTGATTAACCATTGCACAAAACAGAAACGTGGCTTTAGAGAAAAAGAGAATAAGCAAATGGTGAGCAAGACAGATCTCAGCAGTAATGGACTTACTGTAGGGCAAGTAATGCCATACACAGATCATAACAGCCTTTGGTTAAAGAGATCTAGGACAACTTACTGTAGGGCAAGTACTGTCATGCAAGATCATAACAGCCTTTGGTTAAAGTGATCTAGGACAACTTATTGTAGGGAAAGTACTGTCATACACAGATCATAACAGCCTTTGGTTAAAGAGATCTAGGACAACTTACTGTAGGGCAAGTACTGTCATACACAGATCATAACAGCCTTTGGTTAAAGAGATCTAGGACAACTTACTGTAGGGCAAGTACTGTCATACACAGATCATAACAGCCTTTGGTTAAAGACATCTAGGGCAACTTACTGTAGGGCAAGTACTGTCATACACAGATCATAACAGCCTTTGGTTAAAGAGATCTAGGACAACTTACTGTAGGGCAAGTACTGTCATACACAGATCATAACAGCCTTTGGTTAAAGAGATCTAGGACAACTTACTGTAGGACAAGTACTATCATACACAGATCATAACAGCCTTTGGATAAAGAGATCTAGGACAGCTTACTGTAGGGCAAGTACTGTCATACACAGATCATAACAGCGTTAGGTTAAAGAGATCTAGGACAACTTACTGTATGGCAAGTACTGTCATACACAGATCATAACACCCTTTGGTTAAAGAGATCTAGGACAACTTACTGTAGGGCAAGTACTGTCATACACAGATCATAACAGCCTTTGGTTAGAGAGATCTAGCACAACTTACTGTAGTGCAAGTACTGTCATACACAGATCATAACAGCCTTTGGTTAAAGAGATCTAGGACAACTTACTGTAGGGCAAGTACTGCCATACACAGATCATAACAGCCTTTGGTTAAAGAGATCTAGGACAACTTACTGTAATGCAAGTGCTGTCATACACAGATCATAACAGCCTTTGGTTTCAGAGATCTAGGACAACTTACTGTAAGGCAAGTACTGTCATACACAGATCATAACAGCCTTTGGTTAAAGAGATCTAGGACAACTTACTGTAGGGCAAGTACTGTCATAGACAGTTCATAGCAGCCTTTGGTTAAATAGATCTAGGACAACTTACTGTAGGGCAAGTACTGTCATACACAGATCATAACAGCCTTTGGTTAAAGACGTCTAGGACAACTTACTGTAGGGCAAGTACTGTCATACACAGATCATAGCATCCTTTGGTTAAAGAGATCTAGGACAACTTACTGTAGGGCAAGTACTGTCATACACAGATCATAACAGCCTTTGGTTAAAGAGGTCTAGGACAACTTACTGTAGGGCAAGTACTGTCATACACAGATCATAACAGCCTGTGGTTAAAGAGATCTAGGACAACTTACTGTAAGGCAAGTACTGTCATACACAGATCATAACAGCCTTTGGTTAAAGAGATCTAAGACAACTTACTGTAGGGCAATTCCTGTCATGCACAGATCATAGCAGCCTTTGGTTAAAGAGATCTAGCACAACTTACTTGTAAGGCAAGTACCGTCATACACAGATCATAACAGCCTTTGGTTAAAGAGATCTTGGACAACTTACTTTAGGGCATGTACTGTCATACACAGATCTTAACAGCCTTTGGTTAAAGAGATCCAGGACAACTTACTGTAGGGCAAGTACTGTCATATACAGATCATAACAGCCTTTGGTTAAAGAGGTCTAGGACAACTTACTGTAGGGCAAGTACTGTCATACACAGATCATAACAGCCTTTGGTTAAAGAGATCTAGGACAACTTACTGTAGGGCAAGTACTGTCATACACAGATAATAACAGCCTTTGGTTAAAGAGATCTAGGACAACTTACTGTAGGGCAAGTACTGTCATACACAGATTATAACATCCTTTGGTTAAATAGATCTAGGACAACTTACTGTAGGGCAAGTACTGTCATACACAGATCATAACAGTCTTTGGTTTAAGAGATCTAGGACAACTTACTGTAGGGCAAGTACTGTCATACACAGATCATAACAGCCTTTGGTTAAAGAGATCTAGGACAACTTACTGTAGGGTAAGTACTGTCATATACAGATCATAGCAGCCTTTGGTTAAAGAGATCTAGGACAACTTACTGTAGAGCAAGTACTGTCATACACAGATCATAACAGCCTTTGGTTAAAGAAATCCAGGACAACTTACTGTTGGGCAAGTACTGTCATACACAGATCATAACAGTCTTTGGTTAAAAAGATCTAGAACAACTTACTGTAGGGCAAGTACTGTCATATACAGATCATAACAGCCTTTGGTTAAAGAGGTCTAGGACAACTTACTGTAGGGCAAGTACTGTCATACACAGATCATAACAGCCTTTGG
Source organism: Protopterus annectens (assembly GCF_019279795.1). Lineage (NCBI taxonomy): Eukaryota > Metazoa > Chordata > Ceratodontiformes > Protopteridae > Protopterus > Protopterus annectens. The sequence continues at coordinate 591,127,715 of NC_056732.1, forward strand.
TTAAAGAGATCTAGGACAACTTACTGTAGGGCAAGTACTGTCATACACAGATCATAACAGCCTTTGGTTAAAGAGATCTAGGACAACTTACTGTAGGGCAAGTACTGTCATACACAGATCATAACAGCCTGTGGTTAAAGAGATCTAGGACAACTTACTGTAGGGCAAGTATTGTCATACACAGATCATAACAGTCTTTGGTTAAAGAGATCTAGGACAACTTACTGTAGGGCAAGTACTGTCATACACAGATCATAACAGCCTTTGGTTAAAGAGATCTAGGACAACTTACTGTAGGGCAAGTACTGTCATACACATATCTTAACAGCCTGTGGTTAAAGAGATCTAGGACAACTTACTGTAGGGCAAGTACTGTCATACACAGATCATAACATCCTTCGGTTAAAGAGATCTAGGACAACTTACTGTAGGGCAAGTACTGTCATACACAGATTATAACAGCCTTTGGTTAAAGAGATCTAGGACAACTTACTGTAGGGCAAGTACTGTCATACACAGATCATAACAGCCTTTGGTTAAAGAGATCTAGGACAACTTACTGTAGGACAAGTACTGTTATACACAGATCATAACAGTCTCATTGCTAAGAGTCCACACATATCAGAACCTGGTTAACAGATCACCAGAAAAGACCACGGACAACAAAACTAATATCATACAGCCCCATATATCACCATAAACTTCAGAGCAACAAAAATTACAAATACTCAGTCTTGAATCTCCCTCCCTCAAAACACACACACACACACACACACACACACACACACACACACACACACACACACACACACACACACACACACACATGCACACCTGTTTCTTGTATATACTAAGTCAGACATATCAAAAAGAGGAAGATAACATTTACTAGCATGCGATAGCATGAGTTTCACTTTCTCATTTTTAGCAAGATTTCCTTGTCAGCTAGCAACTGATTCAATCATACTGCTTGAGGATACGTAGTTATGATCAATACCACCATTCAATAAGAAAGTCATTCAGTGGGCTGGACTCAGCAAATTGATGTTTGATCATTGCATCCAATAGTTAAGTGTTGTATGTACATGCAAATTGCAATGAATTCCAAAGTGAGAAGTTGGAAAATCGAATTTTTGGGAATCCCAGAGGACTACTTAAAGTTCTTAAATAGTCTTCTAGAGTGTTCTCAGTGAAGATGATGACATATTCCACAGAGGTCGAAGGAATAAGATGAATGTGCCCCACAAACAAGTGCTGGCTTTCTTTCCCTCCTTTCCGACACATTCTATTAGCCTGTATGCCACAGAAAGTCATACTCATTTTCATCCTCTATACAAACATTATCACACTTAGAAGCCATTAAAACCAAAACAATTTTTATTTAGTGAAGTGTTATCTGGCCACATCTTCCATTCTTGTTGCACTATAGTGTTCCATGAAGAAAGTGCTGAATTCAATGGAGAAGGCTTCCAACATGCTTCCAAATATTCTTGAGTCTGCAAAGTTGCCATCTTGTTTGAGATGGAAGTTGAACTAAATGGAAGAAGTGATGGATTGGTCTGGAATGGTGACCATATCATTCAGTTCATTTACCAGCTAAAGCCCAAGATGGTAAAGATAAGTACTCTAAGATAAAAAGAATAGAATATTTATCCACTGAGTAGCCACAGAGAGCAGAATATGGTTACAGGAAAAAGGAAAACTGGGAGAGGAATGACAAATGATGTACCAAAAGTCACACTATGAAGCATACACTAGGCATTCCAAAAGTCTCAAGGAGGGCAACCAATGGTCACAAAAGATTATAAAGATTGATGGTTAGAAGAAAGCAGTTGAATAATCAGTCAAGCATGGACTGATTCATTTTTTTGCTAAACAAGAGAACCAAGATGAGCTGCTCTGCAGATTCACCGGAGTGCCATGACTGATCCTTATGTGAGGTCTGGACAGGTGAAAGATGGAGGTGAGAAAAAGAAAAAGCCAAGGTTTAAAACAGTGGGGAGACTGGACAAGAAGTAGTTATTAAGCTTTGATAACTGCAGTAAGAGCTAGGTAAATTATGCCACAACATGACATAACTAACATGCGTAGGGTTTTGTTAAGGGATGCAGCTTCAGGTTGCTGTATTGTGGCCAGTGTAAGTATACTAGATAAGCACTACATGGAATACACAGGATGAGTATAACAGGTTAAGCTAGAAACATCTTGATGAAAGGAGTTGCAGGTATTGACTGATAATGAAGCAGAAAGCAGGCTTTGTGATGTGTGTCTCATGACCTTGAAGGCTGAGTAATATAGTGATGTGAAATAGCAAGAAAAAGCGAGATAGAGACTATATGTTCTATATTGTCCAAAAGGAATAAATAAAGATAGATACAAAGGCAGTTTAAAGGGCTCAGTAAGCTTTTTGAATTGGAGAAAAAGTGATAGGTACATGGCCTAATATTAGAGCAGATAAATTCAAATTGGAAAATTAACAATTTAGCAAATTATCTGAAGGACAGGCTTGTTCCTGTTGCCAGGAAAAACTGTTAGGGGTCTGGCAATGCAGGAGGTCATTATACTAGGTACATATTCGGGTGGTCATAAAGGTGATTATTCTAGGGTGCCTTTGACAGTGAACATTAACAGGAATAGTATATAAAGGTAGCAGTTTGTCCGGTACATGCAGGCAAGTGCAGTTTATACGCTTCCGGGGGCAATGTCGTGAGAAGGCAAAGAGAAAATTTCAAGGTTCATCCAGGAACCTCATGTTTCCAACTATCATTTATTATATTTAAATCTTTTTTAAGGCTGATCTGGCTAACCCTGCTATAACACACTTCCACTTAGATATTAACTAAACCATACCAAGACCTTTGCTCTACGTTCCTGGGACCGTATGTAAGAAGACAGGAAAGGACCTTAACAGGACTACTCATTCAGAAGAATGAGTGTCCACCGAAGTTCAAGTTGATTCAAAATATTAGTTCATAAGAGAATGGATTGATTTTATATTAACTGGCATTCCTGGTATATCTTGTATTGAATGTATAGAAAGATTGAAATGCACTTTTTGCATGAACTCCATTTTGTTTAGATCTATTACAGCAGAGAAGAATGCATAGTCACATGGATTTCAGTATTGCAATCAGTTTGCAATCTGACCCCAATCAGCATGTTGGTAGTTTCCTATCTGAAAGGATAAGAGTGCTAAGGGAAAACTCAACACCTATCTGTCCAGAGGCTCTAGCTGGGCCAGTGGCAGTGATGCCAGTACAGTAAGCAGTAGTTCTTGGGTTCAAGTCTCAAAAGAGAGCAAACATTATCCTTTCACTTCTACGATCCATTCTGAATATGAATAATAATAGACAAAAATATTCTGACTGGCGAACCTATTTTGAATGTCTAAGCACACATTTATGTTTCTCATAACTAGCATAATATTGCCATATAGACCTCTTCTATCAAACTGTTTATGCTGATAAAAGAAAGTTCCACACTGACAGCAGAAATTCTACCTCATAATTAAGTTGTTAAATTTAAAACTTTTATAGCCTTCTTCTCACTATTAATGTTTGACACACACACACACACACACACACACACACACACACACACACATATATATATATATATATATATATACATTCATCTCCTAATTACATTTTATTCCTGTATGTATAATCATACTTCACATACTTTTCAATATAAGAAAGCCAGCAGAAAGGAGAATATACTGAAGCAATGTCCAGTCATATCACTCAAGTCGAATGTCTCCAATCTCTGGATTACATTCAACATTTGTTTGGACTGTTTTTCCACTGTAAATTTTGCTGTGGTACTATTTTCTCTTCCCAGCTGCCTCCTCATTCCAGAAACAATTAAGTTGAAAATGCACATCTCACATTTTTTTTTAACTTTGGCTCTTTGGAAAGTTTATATATTAAACTCACTATTTAAAAAAATATAAATGATCATGCTAAGGAAACCCCAAGAATATAAAGTGATGTACATACAAAAGCTTCCCTTTTTTCTCTTTTTCAGGCTCCTTCACATGTAGATTATGTACTTTTAAGTGTAAGGAGTGACAATAAATTTTTATCTTTGTAGTTCCATTGCCTGATAATGTTTAGTGAAGGAAAAAAAGCACTGGTTAAAATATTAAGACTTAGTTCTCCCATTCTCCTTTACTATCTTGACTTCATGGATTTTCACCATAAACAGTGGACCACCTAATCCTCCCCAGTCAAGATATTATCAACACTGATAAAGGCATTTGACTTGAAACAAGATAACTTCTCCATATACCTGTTAACTGCCATAAATATATTATTGACTTCAGAAGTCGTGTTTAAGTTATTGCATATTTGATCTTGATGACATACACACACACACACACACACACACACACACAAAGATATATATATATATATATATATATATATATATATATATATATATATATATAAAAAAACTGTTTAGTAGCATTTACTAAAAACGTAATGAATTCTGAAAAAATATTGTCTGGATCATATTAAAAGCACTGAGCTCTAAGAGTGGAGAAAGATATGAATATAAGTCTAGATGTTTAAGGTGCATAACTGAATAGTATCTAAGGGCATAACTGTTGGCAAAACAATATGAGCTCCAGTTTAATTCCTCCAAGCCTTTTGGGTTAATAATACCATGATGGTAATGGACACCATTCGTATGTCCAAGTATGATTAAAGATCAGAAAATTGGTATTGTTTGAATCTTTGATGTTCGCCAAAAATGATCTTCTCTGCAATGTACCCAGAACTGACTCCTTCTGTAATTCATATGGATTTAGATATATCATTGCATAACTAATTATGACTGTAAATTCTTTTTATGAGACCCTTTGCTCCTACTGCTATTGGAATTGTCTGGGTATCCTTCTTCCACATTGCCCTCATTTCTGTCTGCAAATCCTGGTATTTTATGACTTTGTTCCTCTCTGTATGTAAGACACTGTAATCACTGGGTGTAGCAAGTTCAATGATCGATGCTACTTTTGTCTACTTTTCATGGACTCCTATATCTGGTTTTCTCACTTCTATTTTTTGAACTGTTGGTAATGGGTGATCCCATGTGATATAAACTTCATTATTCTCTATAACGCTTTGGGGGTCATGTTTCCAAAGCTTCTCAGCTACTTCAATATTTTAATGCTTGCACAATACCCAGTGCAGCAGTCTTGCCACAGTATTATACCTTTCTATATACAGGACCTCTGCCATTTGTATATCATACCCAGTAAGAAGATGTACGACTGTTTCCAGTTCTGTTTTATAGAAATTGCATTTGTCTGTTTCATCTACATGTTCAATGTACTTTGTAAATCAACACGTATGTGGTCCACTATCCTGGGCTGCCTATATTAAACTTTTATCTTTTGGTTTAAGTTCACCTCTCCTTAACAATTCCTGCATCAGGTCATGATCAATATGAGTTTTTCTCAGAAGTTTTTTGTACTTCCAACTATGCTTATGCATTTTCCACATTTCTTGCCTTCTCATCTGATTCTTCACCTTATATTGGCACATTCAGTTGCTGCCTGATTTTTATATACTTCTGGTTTGATTTCCATTCCTGCTTTGACACTGACATGCCTCTATTAAACTAAGCAGGTAAGTCATTTTAGACCTATTCTCCTCATATTTTAAAACTTTCACTATGTATGATTCTGATGAAGTCAGTAGATATATATGCAGTCTTACATTTGCAGATCTATACATCTAATCAATTTTGAGGAGACACATACCTCTTTCAGAACAAGGAATATATATATAATCTCAGTATATACTTTTTTATATATCATTTGATAAGCATGAAGGATTTTTCTTGTTTTCTTGTCCAAATGATCCAATGCATTTTGGGGCTAGTGAATCAACCCAAAACTGTAAGCCAGAATAGGAAGAGCAAATTGGTTTATAGCTTAGTCTTTGTTCCTAGATGTCAGGGTTGTTTTCAAGGTTTTATATTATGTGATTGAAGAGTCTACTCTTCCAACACATAATCATCAACAAATACACAGAAAATGCTGTAAACAGCTATAAACTGTGAATGGCCACATCCGCAAATTTTTTCCTCCTTTAAAACACTAATCAAGTGGGGGTCTTTGACCCCCACACCCCCTGATGTGGGGGCTGTGACCCCCCCCAACTAAATATACCAACTCTGAGATCACTCTACATTGAAGAAAAGGGCAAGTGCAGATAATGGCCAACTGAATTTTTTCCTGAGGAAAAAATTTGCGGATGTGGCTGTTCGCAGTTTACAGTATTCGCTGTGTATTTGTTGATGATTATGTGTTAGAAGGGTTGACTCTTTGATTGCATAATATAGACCCATTTTCAGTATTCATTTTAATTTTCTAAAATATTCCTTACCGAATTCTGATCACATCTGCTAATGTTTTATTGTTGCTCCTTCATCAATTCCAAAATAGTTATACACTTCTTTCTACTCAAGTTTCTTAATATCACATTCTTGTCCTAGACTAATATTTTCTTTCTGCTGCAGCTTTCCTTCTTTAAATGTTGCTTTTGAATATTATCTAGACCAAATGACATTCTTATATCATCTGAGCAAGTTTTGACCATTTTGCAGTTGTAATTTCAACTCCTCATCTGATGAACTATATAGTTTTAAAATCATGCACAAAAAGAGGGTTAGAAGTCTTTATACTTTGTTCTTTTCTTTGAGCCATATTGTAACCATGGCCTAATCTGTGAAGTAGACAGCTTCCTGGGTTAAGGGCAACACAAAATAGCAGCAGTGGCAAAGAGTAACCCTGGAATATACCCCATATAATTTTTATCCCTATAATAATAATTTGTCCTTTAACATAGCATACCTGCAAAGGGGTCTGCCACAGTTTCATGGTCACTGCAATGTAACTGATCAGTGTTAGTTATATCTTATACATCTGTAAGTACTCCTTTATCCATGAATATGGAATGCTATCAAATATTTTTGATAATCTAGCCATGTTGCACCTAGATTCTTTCCCTTTTTAAAATTCTCCACAATCACTGTATTTAACAAGTGATCCTTTGTTCCGTATGACTTTCTTTTGTAACCCTTTTACTCTATTGCCATGATAGAGCTTTCTTCTAAATGACCATAAACTATGTCAGAATTAATTCTATTTTATAATTTATACATCACTGGAAGGCATGTCATTGGTCTATAGTTTTTATGATACCTTGCAGGTTCACTTTAAAGGATTAGTATCATTTTAACCAGGCTGTGTCTATTTCGGATATGCACATAAGTAGCTCTTACTCAGGCTAAATATCTGTGTAAAGACATTAATACTTTAGCCAGAAGTTAGGTACTACATGTGGGACTGGGGTTTGCCATTTAGGAACTTTTCTTCTTTTTTTTTAATTTCTATGGTCATTATTTCATCCCATTTCTTATCCTGTACATTTGAACTGCTTGCTGTTTCTTTTACCTTTTCTATCTATTCATCATCCACAGGATCTTCACATATATTTCTCCAAAATGTTTCTATTTTTCTTTTTTTCTAAAAATTAAATGTTTCTATTTCTTTTTTTTTTTTTTTTTTTTTTTTTGGCATTTCCATTTCTTTTGCTCTGCTTCTCAATTCCATATGAAATTTTTTGTCTCATCAATGAATTGTTTATTTTGTACATTTCCTTTATGTTCATGTGAATATCTGTCATATATGCAAGAAATAAAAACTTATGTTTCCTTAAATTGTAGCAAACTGCTTGCTATACCTGTAACTAGCTGATGCTACAGTTTATATCACTTACCAAGATTTCTTTAAAAAGCAAAAAAGAAACAAAAAGTCCTTTTTCTTTTAAACTGTAGAACATGTTTGCTACAAATGTAGCAAGCAGATGCCAGCTTATACCACATGTGGAGTTCTACAGTGCTCATTTTTGCATTAAAACACAAAAGACAAAAGAAAGAAAGAAACAAAAAATAATATAATTTTTCTTTTTAAACTGTAGCTACAGTTAGACCACACACAGAGCACTACAATTCTCAGCTTTGACTGCAAGTGCAATTCAGGCACTTAAAAGCCAGTATGCACTGTTAATAAAGAGGGATTGCTATCACCCTATAGTGCTCCCTAACGTTTTGCACCTGAGGCAGCTGCTTCTATTGCCCCCACCCTAGCTGCATGAATAGCTCTCCAACAGATATTTGGACTACAGAGTTAGCACTTACTGGTTGTATCCCAGTTTTGTCAGCAGATACTAAACAGAGAGTGCTAAAAGCTACTGGGGGGCTACTTTGAAAAACAATATAAGAAGAAATATGAGAGAAAAACCTACCTCATTTAAAATTGTGATAGAATGTTTTATAGATCTGGAGAACAATTTAAAAACTGTAATGCCTATGGTGAAATAATATATGGAAAGGCCACAACAGGCACAAGAATGATAAGAAACAGAAATGCTCATCTTATAGACATTAAACCAGGAGATAAAATACATGTTCGAGTACCACCACCCCTTCCCCCAAACACAAACACTCACTACTGAAAATAAGTTCCTTGCAAAGCGGTATGAACCTATGATTGAAGGTCATTATTAGACTACCCTGCAGTCACCTAAATGGAGATGGGCTGCCCTGAGCACAGATCCCATCTGCAGGAGCTCGCATCAATATGTTCATGCTAAGTAGGGTCTATGTAACATTGTAATGGCTACTTAGGGTTGCCATCTTTACCAATGCCCAAAGTGGGACATTTGTGGTACAAACATCGGATTTGGAAGGGTGAAACATACCTACGGCCAGTACAAAGGACAGAACTTCACTTTTTTGCCTAAATAAAAGCTTATTCTTGTAGCATTTTAGTTGCTTATTCTGTTTCTTATAACATTTAGGTGTTTCAGAGGCAGAATAACTGTTTTATGCAACTATTACACAAAATATAGGAAATAATTTTGTCCTAAAATCTCAGGACATTTTTTCAATTCTTTTGCAGGACACAGCTGCCCAGCGAGGGACTGTCCCTCGCAAGGTGGGACAGGTGGTAACCCTATGGCTACTGAGAACTGTTCCCTCAAGGATGCTAACTACAGGTGATACCTTAATGATGGACAGATGCGAATACGTCTGCTCAAAGCCCAGTACCTTAACACCCAGCAGATTAGTGACCTTTGGATGTGAAAGCATCCTGAGAGGACCCTGGAAGGAAGTACATGTACCAGAATGAAAGATATCTAGAGAGTGTTCATGTTAGCAATACAAGCTGTTATACTAAGAGGATTAACTAATTAGCTATATCTAGGCCTGTGCAGAAGTGGAAGGAAAATATAATTCAGTTTATCCCTGACATTATGGAAATGCAAAGAGAATGAAGATACTCGTTCTTAATTCTGCCTTTGTAGTATCTGTAAGTTCTGTATAAGTGTTAATAGTTAGCTATCTTGATAAATGCTTAATGTGAAGCGACCATTACTAAAAAGATGTCTGGCTAATTTGCTTAATTTCAGTTTTAGAATAAAATATAAACAAAAAAGTAAAAAAAAAACAGCTCTAAAAGTAAAAAATAAAGAAGAATAAAAAACTTAGCAAAAGAAATGCAGAGAAGATAATTTCAGAAAAGCATTTGAGGGTCGGTTTGCTGATTCCTGCTATGTATTCTGGTACCTAATCATCTCAAACTTTTCCTACAATAAAATGCATTTGTTAGATATTTAAATAATGCAGTGGAGAAACAAGCAGGAAGCACCTCCCAAAGTGATGAAGATAACAATATGTACTACATTAGAAATCAGTTACTTTTGAAAGAAAGAATAAAATATTTGCCAGAAATGTAACTTACAGCAGTTGTAATTTCTGCTGACAGACAAAAATTACAGTGTAACCCTTGTAAAAAATAACAAATTCTGAAATGTAGCCTTTTATTTTACTTTTAATTTTTTAACTGGAGTGGAGCAGTGATCTCACTGGACCTACTTCAGTCTCAGCCTGGGGATACACGATCGTTACATGACATTATATACAGAGCGAATGAAAAAATGCAATATATAGGTTGGTACTAAGCTATCGGCCAAGCCATAACAATTCCCTGGCTATTTCTTCCCACAATATTTACTTCCTATATATATATATATATATATATATATATATATATATATATATATCAAACATACAAAGTGAATATCATGGTCAGCTTGAGGGAATAAGGGCAATAGATGAATGACATTATATCAAGAGTGAGTGAAAAAACATGCATTATATATGCAGTGGAACTCAGAGTGAGCATTCTGAAAGAATCACAATAAAAAATAGAGTCAAAGCAATGTATTTAGATGGAAGAAGGGAGTGAAGATATTAAGTTATATGACCAGAGAGATAGCAGTTGCATTTTGCTAGAGTCTTGAAACGTGCTTTTATTTGTGGCTAGAAAATGGGGCAAGATTGATGATTTTTAAGAAAAGAAGGGAGATATTCTCACAGTGTTGGATCAAGGACTGAGGAAGCATGGTCTGTGTAGCAAAGCCTAGTTTGGGGGGTTTGGAGGAGAGGATATCAGTGGTTAAGATGGCTAAAGTGATATATTAGTGAATCGCTGAGTAGTCTGGAAGCTATTGAAGGGAAGGTGCCATTCTTGAAAAGTGTACGTAGTTGAAATGGACTGATTGGAAATTACATTTAGCAAGAGACAGTATTCTAGCTGAGCCAGTAAGATACCTTTATCTATAATGTTTCTAGATGGTCTGGATAGAAAAGGAGCTATCCTAATAAGTTAGAATAGGAGAGAGTTGATGTGTGTGTGTGTGTGTGTGTGTGTGTGTGTGTGTGTGTGTGTATGTGTGTGTGTGTGTGTGTGTGTGTGTGTGTGTGTGTGTGTGTGTGTGTGTGTGTGTGTGTGTGTGTGTGTGTGTGTGTGTGTGTGTGTGTGTGTGTGTGTGTGTGGCAGTGTATGTGTGTGTATAGTGTTGGTGGAGTTGAAAATTTAGGAAGGACCCAACCAAATACCTAGGTATTTGAATGAAGTGACATTTTCAACAGTATTATTAAGATGATCAAGGATTTCTAGAGGCCTTGAAATAGAAGTGATATTTTGCATAGTGGAAAAAGCATTGTTTTTGTTTTATAGCATAGTAGCAATTGTTTATCACTGACCCACTGAATAAGGGCATGAAAATCAGCCTGAAGTTGAACTTCAACAGAAGTGACAGAATGGTTGGAGCAGAACAGGACCATGTCATCAGCATAATGCAGGGGCAGAAGATAGAGTAAATCAAGAGAAAGCCTGTTAATGTAGATAGAAAAGAGGAGCGGTGTCAGAATAGATCCTTGGGGGCCAACCTTCTGCAGAGGGACTGATGTACAGTTTGATGAAATGAAATGAACTGAGAAGAGAGGTGGTTAAAGAGGTAGTTTTTAAACGAAAAAAGTATTACACCTTTTGCACTTCCCTCTTGAGGGCACACACAAGGGTGCCCACAGGCAGGTGAAAGGGGATACACTTGCACCCCCCTGGAATCGGTTGGCCAGGATATTAATCTTCTCGTAATTAAAAAAATACATTTTTTAAGGGCGTTCTTCTTTAAGAATGCCCTTTGCATCCAGTTGCCCAGATGCTTCTACATTTTCATCTTCAGCACCTGCATGGAATTTGAATTCCAGAACACATTTGGACTGTGGATGAATGTACAAGTCAGAGGTAGGTGTGTGCATGTGTGTGTGTGTGTGTGTGTGTGTGTGTGTGTGTGTGTGTGTGTGTGTGTGTGTGTGTGTGTGTGTGTGTGTAAGAAATAGGTAAGGGTGTGTGTATGTAAGAAGTAGGTAGGCAGGGGTGTGTAAGCGTGTATGTAAGAAGCAGGTAGGTAAAGACAGTGTGTGTGTGTGTGTGTGTGTGTGTGTGTGTGTGTGTGTGTGTGTGTGTGTGTGTGTGTGTGTAAGAGGGAGGTAGGGGTGTGCATCTGTGTGTGTGTGTTTGTATGTAAGTAAGAGGGGGGTAGGAGTGTCTATAAGAGGGGGGGGTTTATACCTCGCAATTACACAGATTTTTGCCTCATATATTTGGTTCGTTTCTCATAAATTTGTGTTTTCTTGCAAATTATTGAGGCTGAACTCAGAAAATAATGGCAGGCATGAGTTTTAGATTTATTATCCTGAGAAAATGCAAAGTAATGCAAACCTTGCTGTTCTATTCACTTTCTAAGGAGGTAGGGGGATGCATGTGTGTCTCACACCTCTCATTTTTATAGATTTTCACAGAATGTCCAGGTTTTTGCCTTATATTTTTGGTATGTTCCTCATAAAAATTATGTTTTTTTTTTCAACAAATCACTGGGATGAGCTAAGGATTAAAGTTACTAAATAATGACATGCATTACAGTTTCAGACGTCATGTCCTTCAGAAAAATGCATTCTAACACAAATTCTGTTATTCTAGCAACTTTCTAAATGTGTCCCTAGTTTTGGACCTCTGTCGCTAACATTATAATAGGCTTCCTCCAGTTTTCTTGTGCTAAGAGATTCAGAGGTATGGTGTATATGTGTGTGTGTGTGTGTGTGTGTGTGTGTGTGTGTGTGTGTGTGTGTGTGTGTGTGTGTGTGTGTGTGTGCGTGCGTGCGTGCGTGCGTGCGTGTGTGTGTGTGTGTGTGTGTGTGTGTGTGTGTGTGTACTAGAGAGAGTGAAATGCCCAAGTTAGAGTTAGCAGGTGGAATTTATTTTCAAGTGCATTTTCAAGGAATTGTGAGCTTCGAGGGAAGAGAAGTTTACTGCTGTTCATGCCAAGTCTGCTTAAAATGTGCAACTGTTTTGCTTAGCAAATGGTATCACTGTTGTGTTATAGAGTTTTAAAGCAATTTCAATAGCACAGCAGGTCGCATATTTTTATTTTGATGTAGAGAGCTGTAGGTTCTACTCCCACAGCATGTAGATTTGTATTTTAAGGAGGTGGGGTGCTGCAGTCCTGAACATGTCCTCCTTTGGATGAGATGCCTAGTAACTATGAACCTGTTTATCAGCTTGCCCACTGCAATATACCAGGTTACCATTTTTTTTAATATAACATAGGCAATTTATTCTTAAAGGGCAACAGGCACTGAATTTGTAGATGAAACACTAAAATATAAAGGTGTTTTCCTAGCAACATCCTCCTTATTAGTTTCAGATCTCTTTAATGTGGAATTATTCAGATAACTTTTACTTCATCAGAGATTATACATATTGACTGATATTGGTGGATTGTAATGACAGAAGTTTGCGTGCCCTTTTATGGTTGAAATGTTCTGAATTGGGCAGTTTGTCATTATTGGTTTGTATTTTGTTTCATTGCTTACTGGAAAAAACGTTCTAAACTATACATTTAAAACACACTCTAACAAGTGATGCTGCATTATACAAGGGATATAATTCAATTATTATATATTATAATTAATACAATCAGGAGGGTGAATCAAAGAACTTTTGCATCATCCTAAAAATGTGTGCAAAGGACCTATGATTTGAAAACAGCCCAAAGGTAAACTTAACCTGCTACTGGCCAGATGCATTTTATTTGAATGTGAGTTTCAATGCTGTTTCAGTGAATGTGAGTTTCACAGGTAGAGAAATTTTAATACTAAGTCTGTTTTCATTGTAAGACTATTGTTTGGTTTGGTACATGTCTATCAGTGTTTGTGCTATAAAATTTGAAATAAAAGTTGTAAATTAAATCCAAATATCTGTAATCATTGAAGAAGTAAAGCATAAAACAGTATGCACACTGAGAGTTTTGAACAGTGTTTATGGCAACTTGGGAGAAATTGCCAAGTGATGGGACACTGGAATGGCTGTGTGGGGGAGCCTGAGTGGGGGGGGGGCTCTGGGTTTGAACCCTCCTGCAAAATATCCTGTGGGCTGCCCTGGGCACACACCTACTAATTATATACCCTAACTCTGAGGTCACTTTTTCTTAGAGAAAGGGAAATACTGCAAGATACCACTGTTGCAGAATTAGTGTATATCCCCTTAATCTTATTCAAATGTTTCACTGTTCCAGGAATTTCTGTTCAGATCCTTGGACATTTCAAAGGAGTGAGCTCTGAATATCATGCCCAACTGCCCAAACTGATATACAGTACACACCCTGTCTAATAAGTTTATTTGCAAACATATTATCCAGGATTCAGAAAGGAAGGTGTGTAGTCTTGTAAAGGTAGGTCAGTTTATATGATCATGGAAAAAGTGATTCAGTGATAGCTTTAGCCTCAATAAGGAAGACCTCATTATCATGTAATCTACGTGTTTCTGAATCACAAGGTTTTATCGCTTGTGTGTTTTATTCATTGTGGCTGTAATCTCTTCTGGCAGTTTAAACATTGGATTGGGACATGCAACATATCTTTCAAGTGATCAGAAGTTTGCAGAACATCCCTGATGTTGTCACACATTTATTCTGACTCCTAAAAGTTTAAAGTTTTTATTAAATCACTGAAGTTTACAAGCAGTCAGAACTGCCAGACATTAGAATTTAATACTACTTATTGTTTATAAAATGCATTTCAATGCAAAACCCATTGTTCTATTAACTTTTAGGTGAATTAGAGTGTAATTTAAAAAGTGCTCCTGACATGTATTGCCCAATTATGTTTGCTTTTGTCAAGATGTCTTTTGCAAGAATGTTGAAATGAATGACAGGTGCCCCCACCTACACGCACAGACACACCACATTCAGACATTCTTATATATCCGCACAGGGACATTTGCAATCATTCCCAAATACACACAGACATTCAGTCAATATCACACTCTGACAGACTTGATCAGACACACGGGCACACCCATTCAGACACACACACACACACACACACACACACACACACACACACACACACACACACACACACACACACAGTCATTCAAGTCCATCCAATGCTTTGCAGACATGCATGCATGCTCAATGCCATTCACATGCACACAAAATGAAACAACATTACCTCTATATCTCTGATGAACTTTGATCTTCTTACCTTCCCTGCAATTTCTTCCATAGAATTGATTGAGTTACCACAGGCTTTTGGGCAAGATAACTTTATTTATTTATTTATTTATTTATTTATTTTAATTATCTATTATAGTTGTTGACTGGGATAGTCCAACTGGGCATGGCCCATTTTCAGTGGACGTCACGGGCAAAAGCTCGAAGTTTGATGAAGTATTGATTGTACAATATAGTTAATAACAATAAGTGAGTTCATTAAAATTATTGCTAAAGTAAAAATTTGGTAGGAAGAAAGAGGAGGTAAGAGGAGGAAAGGAAGAAGTGATAGAGGAGATAAAGAAGAGAGTGTGAGAGTATAGAGTTGTTATATTCTGATTAATGTGAGAGAAAACATGAGAGTAAACAAGGCTGTGAGTATGCTGAGAGGACAGGGTAGTCTGTGATGGGGTTGATAACAGATCTGTAGATAAGAAGTTTCACAGAAAATTGTTAGAGAGCGCAGGGGCAAGACCATTAATTTGGAGATGTGTTTTTAATATGGTTGATTTATTTATTTATTTATTTATTTTTTTTTTTGGATTACCTTCATTTCTAAGGTCAGATGTATTGGTATTCCATGCTTTGGCAACATGGACATCAAAAATGGAGTCACCGTAATAATTACTTGATCAGAGCAACAACTGAAGATTCTGGGATTAAGAATAGTGATTTCTTTTAGGAGTGTATTTGAATACTAGGTTGGTAAAGAATGGGCTGTTGCCTTCTTAGTGAATTTTAGTTGGTTTAGTATTAAGTCCTGGAATTTAACCAGTTAATGCTTCTGAGAGCAACACATCCATGGATTCAGCTTGTAGTTTTAGCTGAAAATTTGATTTGTAGGTACCTTCATAGTTTCTGTTTAGAATGACCATAGATAGCAAATAAAGGGAAAAGGTCACAAATGGATATTTTCCAGTGCTAGGGACTGAAATATCAAATAGGTTATGCGATGATGTTGGAGGCTCAGCCTTCTCAAATGAATTGATATTCATCCACACAGTTAGTTGGGAGTCATAAAGAAAAGCATATTAGAGCATAAAATGTTTGTCAAACCAGATTATTTTAACAGGTTAAGGGAATTGAAAGGTTCCAAGATCATATGCCATTGCCTAAGTTGAACAGGCAACTAGCTTTGGTGCTATACAATTGCTAAATGGGATGCGATGATTAATGTATTACTTCCAATTAATATTGTAAGGGAGTTTTTATACATTTCTGAGAAGTGAATCTAATTGGGATGTAACATAACAGATTAAGGTTTGCAAATGATTAGACCTGTCACATAAAGTGAATATGGGGATCAGTGCTTATGCATGGCACATCTGCACCTTCCAAATTAAAGCATTGCAGGAATATGGAGTTACTAGTCATAGGTGAGGTAAGATGTATGCTGTGTATGCAAATCATGCACTTAAAAAAAATATATATATGTATACAGATATACATATATATATATATATATATATATATATATATATATATATATATGTATATGTTATTTATTTTAATGATATATGCAAAATGTAGAAAAAACATATTTTTCACAGTTTTAAGGTTACATATTTTGTCAAATATACTTTTCAAGTATTCCTGGTTGACTAAATGACAGTATATAGTTTTTTCATCATAGAAAAGTTATTGTGGCTAGAAACATTAGCAGTCTAAGGTTGTGAGGGCTACAATTGTAAGAGAAAGAGGCTACACTCTTGTACCTGGTGTATAATTCTAAAAATAATGTCTACTCCTTTCATAACAGGTAACATAAAAGAAATGGTGGAAAAATATCATATTAAATCCTCTAATTATACCAAAATGTCGAGACAAATAACTTTATTCTAGATCTTCATGAAGTCTATCAGCTTATCCCAAAGGTGTTTTAAATGCTTAGTTAAAATTGAGTTAATTTATTTGTTCAAGCATTTCTGTAAGAATATTGAAGAGGCATTGTTTGTGTAATGAAAAGAGTAATCTTTTATACATTAAGATTCTGTTTTACTTGACTAGCCACAAGTACCTCTATTTGCCCATGTTAATTAAGAGATATGGCAGCAATCCAAAATAGGACAGAAGACTGACCAGCATTAGAAAATTCATGGAGGGAGGACAGATATAGAATCATACAGATTGTGACTATCTTTATCCAAGTCTGATAAAATCACCAGCCTCAAAAAGATATGTCCTGGGAGATAGTTCATATCCAAGGCTCAATGCTGTTGAAAAAGGGGTATGCGTGCTGGGAATGATTGGTGGTCAGCCTTGTATTTTGCATGGTGTAAGAAGTAAATAAGGGAAACTGTGATGATCATTAATACATTAACTTGACGGAAAGTATATTGAGTTTGGTTTGCTAGCAACATCTGCTGGAGGGAATCCAAAATCACATGATTTCCATTCTTTCAGATCACACATGCTCATTGTTTGAGGTCACAGTTGTTTGTTTGCTGTTGTGTTCCTCTGCTAGGTCTAAGAGCTGTGCAAATGCATTGCATAAGCATTCCATTTTATGTAGGAGGTTTAAAAAAATGTATGTATTTTATTTATTTATTTTATTTTACATTTGTTTACCAGGAAAGTTTAACTGAACAATAATTGCCCATTTTCAGCAAATTCCCAGGGAGAAAAGCTCTACAAATGACAGACAAATTTAATATATGCAAAAACATGTGATATGGTGAAAAATATACAACAGGCTAAACAATTTCAGAAAGATAGTTTTGAGCAATCAAGTACCAAATATAAAGCTCCTTCAGACATATCTAAGCAGGAAAACAAAGTTTGTTAATAGTCTGAAAAATCAGCTCATTTATGTGTAAATACATACACACCTTCAGGTCATTCAGTGATGCTAAATACATATATTTACCATGGGAATCTGTCTTACCATTACTGTGTAACAAGTGCAACTATAGCTTTTGAATAAATGTTCCAAGAGTTTGGAATTGAATACTATGTAGTCTTCTTCATTCAAAGCAAACTCAATGAATTGTGACATGCACTTTGAGAAAAATAAGCCTATATCTCTGTCCTCTGGGAATGTGTACATATGGACAGTATAGGGGAAGACTGTGTCCCATTTTAGGATGAAGGCCAATGCCAGTAATCCACCCATCTTGAATGAGATGCTTCCTGTAAAAAGTGAGCTGAGGTTACATCCATTGAAAAAAAAAGTTTGTAATATAAATCTTATTTTGAACTATAATTCATTTTCTGTAAATAGTTGCACACAGTTTTTGGATGTTAAATTATCAGCACTTTTCTTTTCATCTTATTGGTTGCTGGACTTCATATGATTATGTACATCATGTAAATGAGGCATCTAGTTTGCAAACATTTATTCTAGAAAAGCCGTGGTATAATAAACATGACAAAAGCACTAAATCCATTTTATGGTCTGATATCTTCAGGTTCACAAATGAGTGCCTCAGTCTGGAGTTTATTTTCATATTTGTGGTTGAGCTGATTTTATTTATTTATTAACTTACTTATTTTGCACTTCAGATAAGCATCGGCTTATACTTATTTGAGCCAAATTCAGCAAACAGACAAAAAAGGGGAAAGTTATTTTCTGTGTGAAGCAAGCTCCTCCCACCACCCTCCAAAAAAAACATTCCTTATGTTGGAGGCTTTATCCCTTGCAATCCCTTTTGTAATATAACAAGCTCACAAGCTGCATAATTTTAGGGAAGTTTATAAATTCCCTACTTCATGTTCATACACTGAGTCTGCATTGTACTGTCATGTCTTTAGGAAATCAGCAGTTGTAATCATTACTCCTTTTATCACAAAATGGAAAGAGACCTGATGTGACAATGTGCTGTCCCCCAGAAGGAAGACCCTTTCATCTTTTTACAGTATCTTTCTTGTTATAGTTTATAACAAACTACAGTGCCAGGACCCTGGACAGCAGTAGTAATCATGCTATTTCTAAAGTCTTCCTATAGCAACATGGAAGAAGCCTGCCTCCCTTTTCATCTTGCTCTTCCATGTTGACCTTTATAACCATCTGAGCCTTTCATGAACATGATCTGTTTTCAGCATAAGTGACTGCCTTAATTCTATGCCACTGCATCAGCTTAATGTTACTGATCTTGTTTGTGCATGTGGTTTGAGCCAGATTTGTTCTTAAGAACAGCAAAATAATAAAAATAAGATTGCAGTTCTATCTTTTATTTGCTGGATAATTTTGCTTTTAGTTTCATTATCTTTGAAACAGTAAGAGATTATACCAGTGTATCTGGATATGCCTGACATTTAGAATATTTATGGGCAGTTAAGTGAATAATAAAAGATGAAGAAGGGGTTGCGTATTTTGTAGATAGATTGTATTAAATGAAACAAAATGTGTAAACAAATATGGTAACAAATAAAAACCTGACAGAATGCATACACTTATAGGAGTGTCCTTATGTAGGTAACATGCAGACTGTGCTTTGGTGCAAATGGGGAGACTGTAGCATATGTAAATATACCTGCAATTCCAAACATCTTGGGACAGCTAAGAGAATAATAAAATAAGAGGGAAGCCGTCATTCCAGGGGTGTATCTGAACAGTATTTAATGCAATACAAACTAGGGAATAGTGGTTAGGGAATGTTAGGATTTGAAATATTAGCTGCAAGTAGGTACACCAGCTAAATGATAAATAGGTATTTGTGTATGTATGTGACTAATAAATAAAATATATATTATAAATATGCATTGAAATGAACAAGTATTCTCTAGATGTCTGTATTCTAATTTGGCCATTTTGGCTCAAACACAGGAAACCAAAAACTATGTAATTGTAAACTATCAAACATAGGTAGGAGTTAAAAAAAATCACCCTGCACTCACCAAGGTGTTGCGGCCAAATATAGCATTTTGCCCAAATGCGAAAAATGCATTTCAGAGACATATTAGTCACAATGAGGAAAAACCTCATTATCGGCTAATTTGCATGTCTGTGAATTGGGTTGTGTTACCATTAGTGCTAATCAGCACTTTTCTGCTGTAATCACATCTGGCAGCTCATGTATTATGTTGGGGCAGGCACCTCCCTCATTCATTCATGCACACAAATACACACACATATGCATGCACACATGTACATACAGGCACCACCATGCCTCTTACTTGCCCCTGAGTTCACAGAATGCCCTTAATATAGCTTCATATTTTCCCCTGCCCTTTGTACTGCGGTGGTGGTGCTGCATAGCATTGTCGCCTCACAGTAAGACGTTGTCCTGTTCGATACTCAGCTAAATCGTCTTCTGTGTGGAGACATGCATGAATGGGCGTACCTTCGTTGAAGGTTGTGCGTCAGGGCTGGCAACTCGGTACGTAAAAATTTACTGCCAATCATTAGCGGACCGAAGTTCCACTGTGGCTACCCCAACTGGGAAAAGCCAAAAGATACAACATTTTCCCCTGCCCTTTGTAATTCAGTAATGTCAGATACTGGAGTTTCATTATTTTTATTGTTCAGAAACTGCACTGTAGTGCTGAACCTGTGCTCTATTAACTTTTTAAGCAAATTCAAGTTATATTTCTTCCTAGAGTGAAATAATATTATCAGGAATTAGCTTTCATAGTTTTTATTGTTCAGAAAATGCATTCTGTGGCAACACCTGCTGCTCTATTATATACACAGTTACTGCAGGGATTAAAGAGCTGACTTGTTAATGCTCTCTGGAGCTTTTCTCCCCAGGACTCCATTGAAAATAGGCTCCTTGTAGCCCAGTGGACTATCCTGGCAAACAAACTGCAAATAAATAAATACATAAAAATATTTAAAAAAAAACTCTCTCTGGTGTTGTCTGATGTTCTTCTTGGATTTAACTGGAAGTCTTAAGCAAAGCCATTTAGAAGTTTGGTAGCCCCCACAGGCACACAGACCTAGACACTGACCATCCCTCTTAATAGTCCCTGATTTTACAGAACATCCCTGATCTTTTATTTTATATCTTCCCTGTCCTTTGTTAATTGTGGACCATTAGAGTGAAATATAATTATCAGGAATTAGCTTTCATAGTTTTTATTGTTCAGAAAATGCATGCTGTTGCAACACGTGCTGCTCTACTATATACACAGTTAGAGCAGGGATTAAATAGCTGACATGTTAATGCACTACTTCTTGTATAGGCTTCAAATTCTCTTTATATTGTTGCTAAACTTGTTCTTCTATCGACTTTGTAAGTAGGTTAATGTAATATTGAAGTGTCCCATGTGTCTAGTGTCCCTAATCTAATGTTGTTTTAGTAACTTTTTAATTGATTTAGGGTAATATTTAACATTCTCTGATGTCTCATGTCCCCCAAGTAGTGCAAGATTTGCTCATTAGTCTAGGGGAGTTTAGAGATATGACAGCTCTTTCACACATGCATTTTAAGGTACACACACACACACACACACACACACACACACACACACACACACACACACACACACACACACACACACCCTCATGCCTAGCTGTACTCTAAACTCCCCAGCCCTTACCTCTAATCCAATTTTGCACATTGAAAGTAATAGTTGATAGTGATCTTTAATTAACTTGGTTGGCTGTGCCATCTTATACTGTAAAAATGCCTTACCATAGGCATTTCCGGGAGAGAGCACATGATTAATTAGCACAGGACACTCCCCTGGAATGTCTCATTAGCATATAACTCTTTGGTTCTGAGATATATGCCTCATTAGCATATGGCTCAGAACCAAGGAGACAGTCTATTGTGATGATTCTATAGCCCATGTAGAATCATGGCAGACGATGTGTCTGAATCAGAAAGGTCAACCGTCAGCAGGAAAATTACTGTGTTCATGCTTACTGCAGGCACTCACTATTTCTACATCCCAGGATAATATCTCAAAACACAGTCAGTCTTGCATACTGAGACATTAGAGAGTCAAAAAACCATAGCCAGCATCATTATGTAACATCTATCCCCATATAAGTAATGCACAGCAATGAGCAGAATACAGAACAGTACTCCATGTACAATCTATTGAGTCCCCAGGTGTATACAGTAGATCTCCATAGGAAAAGAGTCATCCAGTTTGTAAGCAGAATGCAGAGTGGGAGACTATGACTTAGCTCAGTTGTTAGTAGCACATCCTAACCCCACTGTAAAGCTTAGTAGACAGATCAAGGGATTGTTGTTTTATAAGCATACATGACTCATGCATTGTGAGAAGGAAGGCATTACTGTGATTCTGGATAAAGCAACCACTGCCTATCGCAAGACCGTTCTCTAATCATATGTAGAAATGAGGTCCAATATGAACAAGCATATGTCGATTAATTACATGTGATTATGTTCAAGAAAAATGTCTTTAACTTTGTCATATTGCAAGCTCAAAATGGGGATAGTGCCAAGGTAATGAAAAACAGAAAGACGTGTTTTTTTATTTTTTTTATAGGTTCATAGGTGTGTTCTAGGCTAATGGCCCTGGAGCCTTTACAAGCCTAGCCCATAGGATTATTCTAGCATTTTGCCACCCGACATTAGTTCCCAGTGCCTCTGTTAAGTAGAGCCACTGGAATGATCCCCGGGGTGAATTTTCTATTTCCCATCCACTCATCAAGATTTCTCTTGAAGAGGGCCATTGAGGTGCCCTGTTTGCCATGTATGGGAAGTCTTTTTCATAGCATGGGCAGTCTCTGGGTTATGAACCTGTCCCTCCAGCATTGATGTGGTAATTCATGGGAACTGCGTTTTTCCCAAAGGAGATGACGACACATTTTTTGGCATTGAGCTTAAGACCATGGTTCTGACATCAGTCATTGGTCTCAGTGAAGCCTTTCTGCAGGATGTCAACATCACTTGGGGAGTTAATAATAGCCCGCAACTTGTAATCGTCTGTGAACTTTGTCAGCCACAGTCCCTTCATGTTGGCTTGGACTTCAGAGAAGTAGATACCAATCAGGAGATGACCCAGGACTGAACCCTTTGGGACTCCACTTGTGACTGGTTGGAAGTCTGACATGGAGTCAGCTACTTTCACACTGTGGGTTCTATCTGTCAGCCAGGTTGCAGCCCACCTAGTGATATAGGGGTTGATGCCTTGCTTAGTAAGTTTTTCTATGTTTCCTGAGTGGGGAATGGTATCAAAGGCCTTGGCCAGATCAAGGCAGGCTGTATGAACTACCTTGTCCTCATCCACAGCTATGGTGACTGACTCAAAGAAGTCAACCAAATTGAGCAAGCATAATCTACCCTTCACAAAACCAAACTGTGTGGGATCCAGAGTTTGGAGATTCTCTATATCCTTGTTTATTAGGTCCATGATAATGCTTTGCATATCATCAGGCGAATGGGGAGATAGTTCCCAGAGTCTGTAGTCGCTCCTCCTTTATGGAGAGGGATGACTGTAGCAGTGCACCATTTGGTAGGGACAAAGCCTGAGGTGAGGCTGTGAGTGAACAGGGCACACAGGTGTGATGCCAGTTCACTCTATAGTTAATGTAGAACACAGCCAGGGATATTGTCAGGTCCCATAGAAGCCATATTATTGGCCTTGGACAGTGCTGTTTTAACCTGTTCAGCAATTATACTGGGTGCCTGGCAATCTACTGGTATTGTGATTTGTCCTTTGGGGGGGTACAGTTGGCATTGAATCTGTCAGTTAGTATATTGGCAATATCTGTTGGCTTGGTATAGGAGGTACCATTGTGCAATAGTTCAGAACAAATCTGGGTATTGCCGTGGGGATTCTTTATATAAGTATAGAAGGCCTTGTGGTTATCTTTACTATCTGTTTCCTCTGCTATCAGCCACCCATTCAGATACCAACTGCACCTTTCCCTCATGTTTGCTTTCTCCTATACACTTGCTACTGAAGGCTACCACCAAGAGATTGCTTGTTTTTTTTCATAAGAGTCTATGTTTCCTTGTATACTTTGGCATGAAGGTGAGCCCAAATACCCCTAAACATAATATATTAACACATAGGTCACACAAATGCAGAAAAAATGGAGAAAAAAAAACAGAATTCACCTTCTTCCTCTTCTCTGAGTCTAGCAAACCACAGCTTAGAACACAGTGTGTGACTTCCATTGCTAATGTAATGAAACATTGACAAATGGAAAGAGACTACATTACTGCTTTAATATTTCAATACATAACTAAGCAGGATGTAACAAAGCATAGGCTTCCGCTAGGCGAGAGACCCACCATGCAAACAGTTGAATATGTTAGGAACTATATACTCTGACATCAGTCCATGAGTTTACTGCAGGACTAAGTTTTTTAAAGCACAATACCTCACACTATATAATCTTATCATTGTTTTCCTTCGTGACTATTGTCACTGTAGCTGATGAACAATAAGCCTATTAATTCCTCTGTATGAATCACTTTACTTCAATATGGTCAGTACTCGAGTCTTCTGATACAGCCATCATTCAGGCCATAGTGAGCATTGCTCATGCTCCTAACAGCATCCCAGCATTCTACAGTGCAATCCAAATCACAACCTATGGGTTGGAGAATGATGAGTCACCTGCCTCCCTTCAGGTACCAGCTGCACCTTTCCCTCATGTGTGCTTTCTGCTATACACTTGCTACTAAAGGCTGTCACCAAGAGATGGCTTGTTAAGCTGAAATCCCACCCTCAATGGTATTTATTTCATCTCACTTCCTCTCTATGAGGGATTATGATAGTTTGTATCCATGCACGTCTTCTCCCTCTCTATCACCTCCTCTCCCAGGATGGATATCTGTCCATCCTCCCCTGCCAGCAACATCAAGAATCAGAGCCATTAATTGAACTCAGGGTGCTGGGATGGAGTAGAGTATTTATCTCCCTGTGTCACTGGCACTTACTAATCTCAACAAGTTTTGTGCATGATAGGTAACCATTCATCTCAGAGTAGAAGCCATAGTCTTGCCAAGATGGTGAACACATCTTATCCATAGAAACATATCAAAAGTAAGGCTGCATTCAAAGGTCAGTTTTATAGTTTAATCACATCCATTATATACTGTTTCTCTAACAAATAAAAAAAATAGCATTGTTATTAGTATGAAGTTTTATAAAAATAAAGATTTTGCTCAATTTTTATTTAAAATTTTTCATAATAAAAGTTATATATTTACGCAGGATGTTTTCTTTAACTCAAACCATCATATCAAATTATAAATGTGTTCCAGCTCCAGGGTATAGAAATAATAGCAGTAGATGATTCGGACAGCTCCTACTCTCAGTCAAAGTAATAACAGAAATGCCCACAGTCTATCACTCGTTTCTTTAACAAAGCTTAGAATAGCTTCTGAGCAAACTTACTACATTATCACACCCACAAAATGGGGCAAAGTGTCTGACATTAACAAAAATATGATTCAGAGATAAGCAAATCTATAAACTTTTACTTTACAAGATCATGAAATGTAGGAGGCACCAAAAATAACACTTTGAACAGTATAGAATAAAGTGACTTTAGCAGTACTTGTACTTTTGTTTGACAGGAAAGTGCAAATAAATTAAACCAGGTGCAAAACTGCAAATGCAGCCAGATTACCATTTGACATATAAGCTTCACAAAATTATTTCTTCTTTTCTACTTTACAACAAAATATACTTTGAACTGACTCTTGCTTCTCTGTTTTTCTTGTTGGTATCCTTCAGTATCAAAAATACACAGTGCAGTTTAGCCTTCCCTACATACCACTTACGTTGCATGTTTGTGTGTGTGTGTGTGTGTGTGTGTGTGTGTGTGTGTGTGTGTGTGTGTGTGTGTGTGTGTGTGTGTGTATGTGTGTGTGTGTGTGTGCGCGCGCGCGCACGCATGAGTGACACTGTCACCATATCTGCCGTAGTACTGTAGTTCAATCAACCCTACCAAATGGCCTTGAATTTAATATTTAAATTAAAATACCAGTCTGATGCAAATATATTGAGTTTGGTTTTGCAATTCTAATAGATAAAATATTTCTGCACTTATTGCTTGCTCTAAGCCACTCAGACAAAAATTCATCGTGATTTATTATTGTCAGTCTAACTAGCTAAAAGCTTTATGACTTGCCGTCACCTTAATCAGTTTAGCATCATTCATTGCATTTCATTCCTAAACCATGTTAACTCAATGCATTTAGCATTTCTTGATATTGTGTACCATCCATTCTGCTGCTGACAGGGCAATGGTTTTTAGCCGTTCTTTTTAGCCTTTATTTTATGCTAGATGACAACAGTCATTGCTTATGATACATTTCCACTGCATGTGCAAGCAACAGACTTCATCACACTGCTCATTTGAAATACATACAAAACAAAAGAGAATCATGGTTTTTCCTTCCCTAATGTTTTGCTCTGTTGAATACACTTCAAACTACTAATTTTTTTTCTCTTTGAAGATGGTTACCATTATGCATATTTCTAACACGTGTTGCAAGTATTTTCACTGTATTTGCAATTTGAGTCCTTCCAGCTTCTCAGACATGATGGATAATAGAAATAATAAAATAAAATGCAGAAGACAAAATACTAAATAACTAATGCTACTCTGTAATAAAGCTTGTAATGCAGTCTCTTGGATTCACCCTAAGCAGATTTCTAACCATATGTGTTAGTGTGTTTAAAATTCCTTTAATAGAAGAATATGGGGTAGATGAAAAAATTGTTTTATTTTTCAAGCATGTTAAAATGGAAAAAAAAGGCAATGAATATGTTGGCTTTTATGTCACCAAGTTAACACTGGACCAGATTCAGAAACCTTTGCTGCATTGTGATAAAATAAGAAAAAACAGTGATGCTGCCACCATTCCAATAACATGAAAAGCAGATATTCCGGCCATGAGTAGGGTGTGTGTGACTCACAGATAGATGCGCCACAAGGGTTAATTGAAAATCATTATGGCTGGGTGTGATATATATTAATGGTTGTATAATGACATAGTAATGAGGAATAATATTAAAATGAGCGTCCTGGTATGTAAATGAAGGAAATCAAGATGGTGGCATGATTCCAAAATGCATAAGTGCACACCTTGGAACTCCATGAATTTAATTGGTCGACAATGATTCCTGGAGCTCATATATCTTTTCTCAGTTCATTTTAGCTGTAACCCTTAAAAGTTGTGTTTTCAGCTCTAGATAGGGTTGCCACCTATCTGTTTCCTTTTCTTTCTGAACTATCTAAAAATCAGAGCAATTGTCCAGTAGTCTTGAAAACATTGTACAAACTGCATTATTCTATTTTATAAAGCAAACAGACTGATGGAGTTTGATAAATCTCCAATTCTGCGTTGTGTTTTTTAAAGAAAAGTGATTATGTCTATGACTAGGAAAAGATAATAGTGAGCATCCCCCCGATTTGCCCATGATGTCACAAAATGGGCACAGGACTAGCTAAAGTGGGTCAGAAAAGATTAGATGGGTGAAATTAGGGGAGGTGCAAGGGGTGTGGTTTCAGTCCAGTGTTAGATACAGCAAAAGGTGGCAACACTATGTATAGATGTGACATACTAATACAATAAGTATGTATGCATTTTAACATGTAAAAGTTTAAAGATAGCTTACCTGAATTGAGGTTAAGCAGTAAATCAAACATTTGTTAATCTCATTGAAGTTACTGCTGCTCCATGCCTTCTTTCATAGTGAGATGAGAAGCAAAACGTTTCCCTTGGCTTATTCTGATGGCTGGGTGCAATTTTATGCAAATGAGGGCTCACCAAACATACAATTTAGAATCACTCAGTTTTTACATTATGCTCACTAGCTAAATTTCCTTCTGATTTATCCACATCATCATAAACACACCTGGGCACCTGTAGACATCAGTGCACATGTGCAACTCATTAGTAATTCCAATTAATACATACTGACACTAGACTCACTGGAATGCCTAGCTCACTACCTCCATACTCCAGGGATCAAGGCTGACATATTTCACACCTCCAACTTCTACATTTAACCATTGTCAAATATTAAGTATACTGGGCTTTTCCACCAAAGGCTACACAAATTAGCTGTATCCTAATGTGCAAAACTTGGTTTATGCAAAAAAATGTGTACCACAAAATTGTATCCATTGTTCTCAGCAGACTACTACAGTGGCAATTATAGAATCAGAAAATTATGTCCCTGAAGGACAGATGCAGCCTGTGAAGGCTTGATGTGTACAAACCTATATCATAACCATAAAAGTCCCAGGAGTATTTACATATCAGCAAGATTTTTGTAAACATGGGTACGTTTGACTAATCTTATAAGGCCTTTTAGACTGATAGCCCCATAACAGCCTATGAACCAAAGAACATATGAGCACAAAGATGAGGCCCAGAAAAGCCCAAAATCTTCTTCCACTTCCTACACCAGCATTATAAGCACAGGCTCCTTCAGTAAGACTACCAAGGGTCTCGATATAAGATGAAGATCTGGAGCAGCCTGGCACAGGAGGTAACATGTGTCATGGGCATATCAAGAAATGGTGAGCAATGCGGCCACTATTACAATGACATAACAAGGAGAAATTCTGACCTCCTAGGCTGATGAGAGGCCAAGGTGAGGAAACAGCCACCAACAATGTACTGTAAGTCAGCCATGGAATACCCATCCACATGCAAACTGCCACTCTCTGACAATGTCTAACAGGGTCCCATTTCTTTCTCCAGACCCCCAGAACAGATTATAGAAAATGCACACTTGTATAGAAGGAGGCTTGAGCACCTCAGGGAGTGCCAAAGTGGGTACACTTGTTTCAGGTAGTGTAGCTTGACATGCCAGTAATCCCGATAGATGTCATATCAGTAGTCAGGGTAAGTATATTTGTTTCTCTGGGGTTGCCAAATTATCAAATGTCCTTTATTTTTGTATATGTATGATTTGCCAGCAATATCCTAAGTTGTAGGTAAATTGTTACCATACAACTTGTATTTTGCACTGTCAGTTGTTTACGATCTATCTTATAATATTATGATGCTAAACTAATAGTTTACTGCAAGTAAGACAAGTATGTCCAAAAATAGTTGTTGCCTTTCTGCTTTGGGCCATTTATGATTTTACTTGTTATTTGGAAAAATATATCTACCCATATAAGCAAATGTTTAGCATAAACCAAATGTAATGTCATTCAAACAGAAACACATATGTCACCTTCCAAACAAAATTGAGTGGCTCATCAAAACCTGTACAAGTAGCCTCCAAATAAAAAAAAAAAAAAAAAATGAGTGCAGGGTACACTTTATTAAAAGCAGGTTGAGTGCAAATCACACTTTGTTGGGAACAGATTGAGCACTTTCATTCCGTGGAACCGGAACTTCCTCAGAATCTAAACTGTTACTATAGCTTCTCCCCAGCCCTCTCTTGGAACAAACTCCCCCTGGTTATCAGAAGTATTAGGCAACCTAAACAATTCAAAACTACAACCAAACACTTTGTAAGAAGCAGCTGTATCTGCAAATGAACACCGCCTCCTTAACTGAATACCCTCACCTCCACAGCTGTGTCTTTACCTCCTCTCCGTCTTGTTATTTTCTTCCTCATTTTACAGCCCTAATCTGTTGAAACTGACTTATAAATAGCTCAGACTACCTACTCTAACTTTCTACTCAGATGTTTTTTTTTCTTTAATATTGTTTAACTAAATATCAAGAGGTTAACGCTTTCAGGCATTCCTTTTCTATGTTTTTATGTTAGGTATTTTCTTCTGGATACTGGCCAGGGCTCTTGCCACCCCTATAGTTCCTTTTTTAGGTGGTGTTCCAAAGACCAAATTACCACTGTAACAGAGGGTCATGCTGCTCAACACCAGATGTCTAAATCTTAAAATGCACTCACTCAAAGCACTACTTGAAATGGAGAACGTCGACATTTCTGCTGTAACAGAGACCTGGTTCAAGGCAGCAGAAAGCACTCCTGCACTACCAGGCTATAACTCATTCCACACCTTTCAGCCCCAGAACCTGGAGCAAAGCTCCAAAGGTGGGTGACATCTCTAGACTGGTAGCCCAACATCATGCATCAGAGATACTTCAGGTGCAGTTAACATTGGGTAAGACAGCGATTCAGGTCGTAGCCTGCTATAGGTCCCCAACCATGTCCCAAGACTCACACTCCATGTTCCTAAGCACCCTGTAGAATATTAGGGTCCAACCTAACACTCTCATACTGGGCAACATCAACTACCCCTCCATTAACTGGGAAAACTACTCATGTACCAATACACTTGCCCAACATTTCCTGGAATTCATTAATTCCAATGCCCTGGATCAGCTCATTCTTACCCCTACTAGAGGTAGCCACATCCTTGACTTGGTCATTACTAACATGGGTGACTGTTGCTGTCCACCATTAGTCAACTCCTCCCTGGTTAGATCTGACCACAAACTAATCAAATTGGAAGTCCACATCCCTCTCACCCGCCCCGCAAAGGTAACCACTATGAAAACTTTCTCCAAAGCTAACTTTGGGCTCCTAAAAACAGAGGTGGCTAACTTCACGGCACCCATTCAAATGAAGAATAGTTGCATGACCACTGAATCATACACCATTGCACTGTACGCACACATACACAAATGCATGGATTTCGCCATACCCAATAGAACCAAGACGCTCTCCTCCAAAAAAAGAAAGCCAATGTTGTGGTCCCCTGCCATAGACAAACTCTGCAACAGAAGGAAGAAACTGATGCATAATAAGGTGAAGTCCCAAGAATGGAAAAACTCCCTTATCAGCCTCAACAAAAAGTCGAGATCCCTCATCAAATCCTCTAAAGCTAGCTATAAAAACAGCATTTCAGCAGATAGTAAAGACAATTACAAGGCCTTCTATAGTTATGTAAAGAATCTCAACGGCAATACCCAGATTTGCTCTGAGCTGCTGCACAATGGTACCTCCTATACCAAGCCAACGGATACTGCCAATATACTGGCCGATAGATTCAGTGCCAACTTTACCCCTCTCTCCCCACCAAACAACCAATCACAACACCAGTAAATTACCAGGCACCCAGTATTACTGCTGCACATATTAAAACAGCACTGTCCAAGAGCAAGAATACAGCTACTAAGGGACCTGACAATATCTCTGGCAGTGCTCAACATGAACTACAGAGTGAACTGAAACCTCATCTGTGTGTCCTGTTCAATCACACCCTCAACTCAGGCTTTCTCCCTACCAAATGGCACACTGCTATAGTCATCCCTCTCCACCAAGGAGGAGTAACTACAGACCCTGGGAACTAATTGCCCCATAGTCTGACAAGTCTGATATGCAAAGCTATGGAATGCATCATCATGGACCTAATAAACAAGGATATAAGGAATCTCCAAACTCAGGATCCCACACGGTTTGGTTTTGTGAAGGGTAGATCATGCCTCCTCAACCTGGTCAACTTCTTTGAGTCAGTCACCAGAGCTGTGGATGATGGCAAGGTGGTTTGTACAGCCTACCTTGATCTGGCCAAAGCCTTTGATACCATTCCCCACTCTGGAATCATAGAAAAACTCACTAAGATAGGCATCAACCCCTATATCACTAGGTGGGTTGCAAACTGGCTCACAAAACCCACAGTGTGAAAGTAGCTGACTCCAAGTCAGACTGCTGACCCGTCACAAGTGGAGTCCAACAGGGTTCAGTCCTGGGTCCTCTCCTGTTTGGTATCCACTTCTCTGAAGTCCAGGCCAACACGAAGGGACTGTGGCTGACAAAGTTCACAGATGATTGCAAGTTGGGAACTAGAATAGGCACACACATTTGTGGAACTCAAACTCATGCCAGCCATAAGTAATTAATTTGTACCTCGTTGCAGTATTTATTAAACAGAGAATCATCACAAAAGAAAGGAAGAGACCTGTCTGCTTAACAAGCTTTCTCTTTTGATGTAATGGGTAAAGGTATAGTATCATATTCATGTCATATCTACTTGTCGGAAACAATAATAGAGGAATACAAAAAATGGACTTTGGGTGTACCTTCAGCAATCTAGGTGACTGACACTCTAACATCTGTGATATACAATTCCAGGTTTTACTTTTTAACGTTAAGATTGTAGTATCTCAGGAATTTTTCTTATGCAAAAGATAGGTCTTAGAGTTAGTATGTATAAGTAAAAAGAAGTATCATGGGATGCAGCAGTCTAAGATGGAGTGTTGCCTTTTCATTTCTTATTTCTTTAATGTCAAATATGGCTGGCTTTCAACAATAACACTCTTTTATGACTGAAATTATTAGTGCTGAGCACAACAAATGAGTCATGCTTTTTTCATGAAGCTAAAAAATAATAATAGACATTTCTTGTGCCAAGTAAAACGATTTGCCCACATTCCTCGATGTAGTTCTGAATTCTAATCATAAAATCTGAAGTTAGCACATTTTCAAGAAAGGTCTTATAATTAGGCTCCCATTATATTTTATAAGGTACATTCAATAACCATTTCTCTCAAACATAAGAAAGCAATAAACCTGCAGCTTTTATAATAGGTTCCACTATAATCAATCTCAGAATTAAGTTAAAATTTGACCCTTAATTTAGGATAATTACATAGTCCAATATTAAACATGTTTATTTTAACTACTTAAACACAATATTTAGACAATTAAATGTTGTGATTTTGACTGGTAAAATATAGGAAAGTTGGTTGCATATACCTATGTCAGGTTGTTCATTGAGCTGAGTCATAAAACACACCAGGTTGAGTTTGCAACCTTTTATTATATAACAGTCAAGGACAACCAGTAGTGAAGCCATAATCAATTCATATGCAGCATATCAACAAATACCATCGAGCCATCACCTCAAGCCAGTTGGCATACACCCACCTGTTCTGGCAAAAACTTCAAAAAAAAAACGGTTGGATATTCTTAGCTACTTTGGACCTGGTGGCAAACCTGTTTAACTCATAGCTACAAGCCATATACCATTTGATATGGTCACCAGATAAAACTGAGTCCACCTTAAGGAGAGCTGAGGCTGCTGAACAAGAATGGGGGGAACACAAGGGGGGGTGAAGCTGTAAGACCACCACCTGACCCTACTTGGGGGGGGGATTGGAAGGAGGGACAATATGCCTGCTGACACATTCTGCAGGCAAGAAAAGCAGCACTTCCCTTAAACAGGGAGTGTTCACCTGCTCCCACCTCTGATAATGACTTACACTTGTGGATAACAGGCCATTACCACAATAAGTTGTCCATGCCCACTGAGGTGAATCATAAAACACACCAGATTAACTTTGCAACCTTTTATTATATAACAGTTAAGGACAACCAATAATGATGCCATAATCAATTTGTATGCAACTTATCAACAAACATCATCAAACCATCACCTCAAGCTAGTTGGTGTCCAGCCAACTCTTCTGGCTGGCACCTCAGAGAGAAACCAGGTACGTATTCCTGGTTACCTCAGACCTGGTGGCAATCCTGTTTATCTCATACTTGCAAGCCACATACCCCTTGATATAGCCACCAGTCAAAACTGGGTCCAGCTTGAGGAGAACTGAGGCTGCTGAACAAGAACAGGTGGCAACACAAGAGGAGTGAAGCCATAAGGCCACTGGCAAAGCAGCATGATATGCTGTCCCCGCCCAAATCAGTGGCCTCACAAAAAATTATTGGTTATAAGAAAAAAAAGTTACTTTGAAAATGTTTGAATAGAAACAACCATATCCAAATTAAACAAATCAAAACCCATGTTATTTAAATGATCATTATCTGAATCATAGAAATTGTGCTCCAGTCTGTCTATATCATTTTGATCAATAACTTGAAAACCAATTTGGCTAACAACCTGCTTGACTCTGTGGTTTATAAAAACACCTCACTCACTTAATGGCACTAGGACTTCTAGCACCCTTCTAGTACAGTCTAAGGATAATGGTTGACCAAAAGAAAGCTACCTTCAGATATATCTACTGCAAGTGCTCCATATCAGATAAGATTCTGGCCAACAATATTTTCTTAGAGGCTTGACCCAGATAATTTCTCCTGAGGTGAATTATCGCAATGCTGGGCAAGGCTTCTTCCATTGTAATCTCTTGCCATATTTCTCAAAAACTGAAAACAGCTAAGAACCGGGAAGCCAAAATAATGAACTGTCCACTGGTTGTTATCAAAAGCACTTCTGTGACCAGCTGGAGTGGCCAAGGCCAGAATAAAAGAATAACCCATGAGCCAAATCACCTCCTTCCCTGCAACAGAAATAAAAAGTAATGCCTTGTATATGACAAAAAGGCATCAGAGACCCACCTTCCTATTCTTTGAATAACCTGCACAGATTGCCCTTCCATAGCCAAGTCTGAAGTACAGCCTGTCCAAAATGAATGGGACGAGTATCCCGGTGAGTGAATTCCTTTCCTTGCCAAGGCCTGCCTAAGAAAGTCATTAATCTCTGATAGGTTAAAAGGCCTGCCGGAGGTGTGCATGAAAACCAAGCCTGACCTTTTTCCAAAGGGGATAATATTAAATAGCAAACTAAACCAATGCATGGGCAGGTGACTAGCCCACTGATTTTGTCCAGGTGCACTTGCTGACCATTACCAGCTTGATCAGTCTTGGACTGTTTTTCAAACAAATCAAGACA
The DNA here is from genome assembly GCF_019279795.1 of Protopterus annectens. Taxonomy (NCBI): domain Eukaryota; kingdom Metazoa; phylum Chordata; order Ceratodontiformes; family Protopteridae; genus Protopterus; species Protopterus annectens. Next base: position 591,162,191 of record NC_056732.1, read on the forward strand.
AACTCCCTGTGGATGACAAGATCCTCCCAACAAAGGTAAAACAGAAGTTCATTGGCCTGGAAAGCACCTGCAGACAAAGAGGTGAACAGAATGGCTATTATCGACAAACAAGTGATATTCCCCAATGATCCTGTAAAGACCTTGAATAACAAGGGAAAGCAGTTGTCGCCCAGTAGCTTTTCTGGAATCCAGGGATGGTCACCGTATGTTCGCTAGGCCTTTAAGTATACACCCAATGTCCTGACACAGCCTGAAGGCTAAAAAAAACACTCCAATCATCCTAAAGCTGCCAGATGTACTCTGAGAGTCTTAGTTCAATCCCCCACTGTGGACCTAACCACTAAATCTTGTAGCAACAATTGCAGGCCCCCCCATGGACTTGGACTAGGGATCAAAGACCTGTAGAATGTCTTGAAAACTTGTAGAGATGATGAGTAAATGTTCCTATTGTTGCTGGCCAACAGTGCACTGTACATCAGTCTTGTTTTCTCCCTCTGTTTTTTTTTTTTTTTTTTTTTTTTACTATTTATTTCCTCTCAATACATATACATATCTCTCTCTCTCTCTCTCTCTCTCTATCTATCTATATATATATATATATATATATATATATATATATATATATATATATTTATACATATATATGTTTTGCTTTTTTAAATCAACCCCCTCCTCCCCCACAGGCTGCCTGGCATGAGCCACAGAACAACCCACAAAGATCCTTCCTATTATTTTTATTATTTTATTATTTTTTAAATAAAAATTCCTATGACATACCAGCCCTGTACAGATGACTAAAACAGTCATTATATGGCTGGAAAGCCCTTACAATGACCCTGGACCCTGCCGCTGCCAGCTGGCTTCATCCCGACATGCCTGTTGATGGATTCTGCAGGGAAGAACAGCAGTACTTCCCTTAAATAGGGAGTGCTTACCTGCACCTGCCCTCAATGATGACTCGTGCTCATGGACAACTGGCCATTACTGGGTAAGTCATCTCTGTCTTATTAATGCCTTAGCTACTAGTATTTTCAGAGAAGACATTCATGTTATGACAAATTTGTGAAGCATTCATGCCACCTTTCTGACCTATAAGATAACTTTACTTTTCTTAAATGACTATAAAGATTCTGCTGTAAAAACTATTTCTATTCCTGGCATAAAGGTATTAGATTAAGTATCTTTTTTTGGAATTACTTAATTAATTAATTGCATTGAATTACCAGGAAAATCTAACCAGGCCATTCCTAACCCCTTTTCTTCAGAGGCCAGTGGAAAAAAGCTGTAGAAAAATTCACAACCAAATAGTAATAGACATTGCAGAATATATTTTAAAGCACACTATAATAGGCATTCTAAAAGCAATGAACAGCACACCTCAATGCTATGCATGTAAGACTATGTATAGTAAAATGAGTTCAACTATACTGAGGTGGCAAAAGATCCATTTGTATTACAATAAAATATAGACTGAGGATGATATTCACAATATATATATATTATGTACAAAATGATGAGTTCAAAGTTATGCTTTAATAAAGCCTTGCAGTGGACTTTCATGGACATGTCTGTGAAGGAAGCTGCAGTAGAAAAGACTAGCCAGGTCAGGCCGAACAGTGGTTTAGACTCCTTTGGAGAACGTGAGTGGGCAGATACTTTTTATAAGTAAAATAATTCTCAATTTGCATGAGAACAAGAAAGGTCAGGTTTCAGAATTTGGCGACATTATGTGAGAAGAATGAATGTCCATGTGAGTTATGAGACTTGTCTAAAACATATTCATAACATTTTTAAGCTAATATGTATACAATCAAGCCAGTTCTGAGAAACATAAAGCTTAAGAATTGACAAACAAGTTAATATAGATTTGTTGCTGAATTTTAGTGAATTGATACATATAGGATTGTTAATTTCCATAAGCATGTCTTTTATCTCAGGTATAAAATTATGTATCTTGGATAAAAGAATGCCACATATTCTTTTAGAATAAGTGTAAGATATCCATATCTGTGGAACCACACTTTTTGCATCTGTTTTGTATGTGCAAAAAGTATTTCACTATTTTTGCAGGAGTAAGGAAAGCATTGCTCAAAATCAAAAACTGTGAAAAAATTAGTTTCTTAAAATGAATACATCAATCATTAAAAAATGTTGCTATGTGGAAAACAGTATCAAAGAAAATCACATCAGAAATTTGGGAAGTATTACTGACGATTTTTTGTTAAAAGCAGTTTAATTTTTAGACATAGATGACAGGCTGGATTCATGATGGCTTGCATGGAGTGTACGAATAGAGTAAGACTCCATGCAGCCATCATGTCCGACGAGCGATCCAGGAACAGCCTGTAGGGGCATGTAAGAGAGCTCCTAAAACGTCTCCTACACGGTCAGGGCTGGGATATGCAAATGACCTCACTTGCAGCCGAAAGGCATGCAAATGAGGTAAATTTGCGATCCAGGAAGCACAAACCTGTCCGAGTAGGAGCCGTGTTAGCTGCAGAAATGTACTCAGTTGACAATTGAGTACCATTCTGCAAATAGCACAATGGAGCCTTGTCAGCTCCAAATAAAGGTTGCATATGGTTGAGGAAGCATGCCAATGGCCAAATATATGGCCATTGGAAATGTTCCCAGATGCAAAATTAAAATAAAAATACTTTTTTTTCGGCGATTTCCAATGTTTAAGCGTAGCGCAGCACCACGCAAACGGGGTGCGCTATAAAAATCATAAAATAAGAAAATAAAAGCCACAAACATGGAATTTATGAAAATTGTTAAATTACAATGTAAGGGAATATCAGGCTGAAGACAACATGGCCACTGAGTAGGGGTTGCTAAGGGGAGAAGCCCAGTCTAAGACATGTAACCAAGCATTAATAGGCAATCCTATGTAAATGAGTGTTAGGATAGTGAATCGCACATTTACATAGCAAATGAGCACAGTCAATGGAGTGTAGGAGTAGGATATGGGGAGTTACAGAGTAGGAGATAGGTGACATCACAAGGGGGGTATGTATGAAAGTAGTGAAGCTCATTGGAGCAGAGTGGCATGTGTTAGCTGTCAGTTAGACATCTTGGAAAGAGGTGTGTCGACAGGTAGGCCAGGGAAAGCCAAGAAATGTAAAGTGTATACTGCGGATAACACCAAAGTTTCTTGCTGAGCGGGTATGTGCGCATGTGCGCGCACCTGTAAACTTGAGTAAGACAGAGTGCGCATGTGGAAGCGTGAGTGCGTGCGTTTAAGCCGGAGTAAGCATGTATAAGGCTGTTTAAAGACATGTAAGCATGTTTGCACTGGTGTGCACGCGTTTTAACCTGAATAAGCAAGTTTTAGTCTGTCTAAGCATGTGTGCATGCATGTGAGCTGCTGTGAGCGTGTTTGCGCTTGTATGCGCATCGCTCTCCCCTGAGGAAACAGAAAGGAAAAAGGAAGCACAACAAATAGTAGGAAGCTACCAGGGAATACTAGTAGAGCTAGCAGGTGAAAACAATCAGAATCAGGCAATTACACAGGCAGAACACTAGCCCAGCCCAGCACATAAAACTCTGCAAACAACAGTGCAGTTTGTTTCTCTCGAGAGACACTGCAACAATGGAGTAAGCTACTAGAACTGAAAACTGAAAAAGCTTCACTCAGACAAAAAATGCTAGAGGCTGCCATTGCTGTTATAAGGTGACATATGCAGCATGCTGAGGGTGGTGACAATGCAAATGCTGCTGGACAACCCACAGTGAGGAGACGGAGAAGAGTGTACAGGCCCAGGGTCACCTACCAGGGGTTACATGAACTGGAGATAGTGGAGTGCTATAGAGTGGACAGAGACCTCCTGCAGCAAATTGTTGAGCTGTGCAGGCCACGCCTCACACACAGAACCAACAGAGGGGAACCCATCCCAGTGGAAACCAAGGTATGTGTTGGCGTAAGAATACTAGCAACAGGTACCTTCCAGAGGCCAACTGGTGATATGATGGGGATAACACAGGGCATCAGCATCCAGGGTACTGCACCAGTTCCTGGATGCCATGTCAGCACATGTCGGTGATCATATATATTTCCCCAATTCCCATGATGTATTGGCCAGCAATATGCGTCTCTTCCAGCAAATAGCAGAATACCCTGAGGTAGTGGGTGCAATAGACTGCATGCATATATGCATCAAAGCACCAGCCAGTGAGCGGGGTAGGGCCTACATTAATCACAAGGGCTTCCCCACCATCAACTGCCAGGTCGTGTCTGATGCCCAGGGCATAATAATGAATGTGTGTGCTGGCTGCCCTGGAAGCTATCATGATTCCCATATCTGGCATCTGATGCAGCTGTACCAGATATTTGCCAATGGGGACATCCCACATGGTCACCTAGTGGGGAATGCTGGCTATGCACTGGAGCCGTGGCTGATGACACCCATCAGAAATGCACATACAAACACAAAATGAAATCGAGCATGTGTTTGGGTTGCTCAAGTCACGGTTCTGGTGCCTGGACACATCTGGTGGAGCCTTGCAATACTCACCAACTGCAAGTACCCAAATTGTCATGGTATGTGCTATGCTACATAATATGATTCTGCGAAAACAGCTGCAGCAGGACCAGCATAGGCCTGGGCCAAACAGCCCCCCACCATTGCCAAGGCCATCACAGGCAGAGCGTTACTTGGAGGAGGAACAACCTGAGCCTGCCCCAGTAGGCAGAAGGAGGCATGCCCAGTATGCCTTGGCCTTGGCAAAGAGGCAACGCATAGCACATACACTGGCTCAGTAGGAACCCTGGAAATGATACCTCTCTCTGACTCCCACATATAGTGAAAGGGATGCCTAAGTTGACACAACCTGCTTTCAAACATGTGCAGGGAGTGTAGTATGTGCATCTGACATAGGCAGCCCTGCAGCACCACCTGAGGCATGATTGCCATGTGTAAAGCAATGTAAGGTAGTGCTAAACAGCATTTACCACGATGTAGTATATGCAAACTTGATGACCTTGAGTATCATCCTACCCTCACCAAGCATGATGCCACAATATGAAGACAAGATGATCAATTACAACAATTGGCTTAAGTATTGGTGTCAGTGAAAGGGGATCCAATGCCTGTCAGCCTGGGATGACATGCTCGACAAGACATGATGCTTCGCTAAGGTTCCTAGAATTTATAAACCCAAATGCTATGGAACAACTTGCTACCACTCCCACAAGAGGGGAAATATACTGGACCTGATCATCACCAACATGGGGACTCTATTCCCAAGACCAGAAGTGTATCTCTCACTGGTAAGATCAGACCATAGAGTAATCTCACTGGATACTCACATCCCAACCCCAGCCCATGGCCAGAAAACCACAGTGAAAAAATTTCACTAAAGCAAATGTCACACTCCTCAAAACCGATGTGGAATCCTTCACAGCCCCTGTGCCTGTGGAAAATATGGCCCAGACCTCAGAACCCTTTATAAACGCATTCTATGAACACCTTCAAGAATGCATGGATCATGCAATCCCAAATAAAACCAAGACCCAATCCTCCAAAGGCAGGCATCCTGTCTGGTGGACCCCAGCCATAAACAAACCATACAATACAAGGAGGAAGCTACTATATGATAGAGCAAAATCCCAAAAAGGGAAGGCATCTCTGATCAGTATTATTGAAAAACTACGGCCACACATAAAATCTTCTAAGGCCATCTTTGAGATAAAAATTGTACAGGACACTAAGGATAATCACAAGGCTTTCTTTATTTATGGCAGGAACCTAGGTGTGAATTCCAAGATATGCTCAGAATTAGTCCAAAATAAATAATACACCAAACCCACAGACATTGCCAACATCAGAGCTGACAGGTTCAGTGCAAACCCCCCCCACCCCACCAAAAGGGCAAATATCTATCCCAGCAGAGTGCTGCCCCCCTGACATCTTAGATGCTCAGGTAACAGCCAGCCTCTCCAAAGCAAAACACACAGCATCAATGGGATCAGACGGTGTCCTGGGCTGTGTCCAACATGAACCTCAAGAAGAATTGAATGCAAACATAAAATCACTGTTCAATCTCAGCCTTACCACAGGATATATACCCAAAGAGCAGTGTACAGCAACAGTGGTCCCTCTCCACAAAGGTGGTGTCTCAATGGATACTGCAAACTATTGCCCCAGAAGCCTGACTAGCTTGGTCTGCAAAGCTATGGAAAGGATCATCATGGACCTCAGAAATAAAGATATTGGGGACCTACAGACACTGGATCCTACCCAGTTTGGCTTTGTTAAGGGCAGATCCTGCCTCTTAAACCTGGTTGAGTCATTTGAAGCAGTCACCAAGACCATTGACGACTGGAAGGTGGCCCACACAGCCTACCTGGACCTTGCAAAAGCCTTCCATACAATACCCCACTTGGTCATTATAGATAAGCTCACCAGCTTCAATATAAACCCCTATGTCACTAGATGGGTTGCAAACTGGCTCAAGAACAGAACCCACATGGTCAGAAATGCTGGAGCCATGTCAGACCCCAAACCAGCTACAAGTGGCATCCCACAAGGCTCAGTCCTGGGACCTCCCTTGTTTGGTATATATTTCTCGGAGGTACAGGCCAACACAGAAGGACTGTGGCTGAATAAGTTTGCAGATGACTGCAAACTGGGCACCATAATTGACCCTCCAGCTGACACAAGCATCCTACAAAAGGGCCTCATAGAAACAGACAACTGGTGCCAGAGCCATGTCCTCAAGCTAAACGCAAAAAAAGTGTATAGTCATCCCCTTTGGCAAAAACTAAGTGCCCACAAATTACCACATAGGTGGTAACCCATTAAGTACGGAAGAAGTGATAAGGGACCTGGGGACCCAAGTTGATAGCAATCTCTCATTCGACAACCACGTGGCCAACGTGTTTAGAAAAACATTTCATATAGTCCACCTAATCATGAAGGTATTCACATCTAGATCAGGGGAGGTCATCGTGCCTCTTTACTCATCCCTCATCAGGGCCATAATTGAGTACAATGCCCCTTGTGGGATGTACCTTATCAGACACCTGCAGCAGCTGGAAAGACCACAAAAGTACCTCACCAGGAGGATCAAAGGGCTCAAACACATGCCATTTGCTGCCCGGTTAAAGAAACTGCAGCTCCACTCAGTGGCATACCGCCTGCCCAGAGGCGATCTGTGCCTGATGTATAAACCATGTCCAACCTGGAATCAATGGACATGCTGCACCTCAGAAAATCTGAATCCCATCAAGCTACGTGCTCAAGAGACCTGAACCTCAGGACTGAAATAAATAGGACATGCTGGAGTGACAGATTCATAACCCAGAGACTCCCTCCACTCTTGAGTAAATTCCCACTCCAGGTTAGCCGTAGCCCCTCATTGACTCTATTCAAGAGGAATCTTGATGAGTGGATGGGAGATTGTATGTTTACCCTGGATATCACTTCTATGTCACTGTTAGACAGAGGCACAGTATACTAACCTTGAAAAATGTCATGGCAAACTCCACTTAAAACGTGTGTTGAAAGCCAAACACACTCTGGCTAGGATTATAAATGCCCTAGGGCAGATAGCCTAGTATGAACATATGAATAGAATCATACACACCAGCTAGTACAACTGTGGTCAATGTGTAGTAATGTTTGGCAATGTCCACCCAAGTTGGTGAATACACAGCAATGTTAGACAAGCCTGGTTTAAGTAGGCCATAGCTGAACAAAATGCAGCATGCTCATAGTTGCCCAACTTGCCCTTAACCAGTCTGGTCAGTATGAACATTTAAAGCAGTGATGGGACTCAAAAACATGATACTGTGCACCAAAGTGAAAGCACTGAACCACTACACCATGACAGCATTGCGGTATTCAGCCAGTATGAAAGAATGTTGACAAGTCTTTGCAAACTATCCCATGGAAACCCTGCAGGCACAGCATAATCCCTGTTAAGTTATGACACAAAGGAGTCTGGCAGTTAGAACACAACATGACTTCCAGCACACACAGTATAAATGTCAATATTGGTTATGTTCACACACAACCACAAATGTAGTGGACTTCAGATCACAACATATGGAAATGTCACACTGGGCATGCTCACACACTTGGATAAATGAGACATATGTCAGGCAACAAACCATGGAAAGCCTGAACTGGGCATGCTCACACACTTAGGCCATTTCGGAGTATAGCAGTCAGCCACACATATCTGGCAGTTGTATGTGTTAAGCCAGGAACCTCCCACGAACCAGCAATCCGCCCTCTGCACACAGTTAAATGACAACAGACCCATATATTAATATACTGGAACCCTGTCATGATCAAACATGTTACGCAGATACACAAGTTGTTCATAGAAACTGGGAAAGCTACGGCAATAAAGACCTGCAAACAGTATCAGCAACAGATATTGTGCATCCCGAACATAAACATAGGTGCAGACGTCGATACTAGGCTGTCTGCCCTAGGGAATTCATAAGCCTAGACAGAGTGTATTTGGTGTCCGCCTCCCCAGTAGAGTAGCCTACTGTGCCTCTGTAAAGTAGGTCACAGAAGGCACCCTTTAAGGCTAGTTTGCTGTGCCTCTGTCAAGCAGGGACACAGTGGAGATCCCAGAGGTGAATTTGCAATTTCCCATCCATGCGTCTGGATTTTGCTGGAAGAGGGTTGGCGAGGGGCTATGTCTAACTTTAATTGGGATTCAATTCCAGAGTGAGGGGAGCCTCTGGGTAATGAATCTGTCCCTGCAGCATGTCCTATTTAGTTTTGTGCTGAGGTTTAAGTCCCTGGAGTGTGTAGCTCTAAGGGTCTTGGATGTTATAAGGTGGAGCATTTCCATTACTTCTGTGTTTGACATGGCTGTGTACGTCAGGCATAGATTACCTCTGAGTAGGCATTAAGAAACTGAGTAGAGCTGGAGATGCTTTAGTTGAGCTGCATAGGACATCTGTGTGTGGCCCATGATCCTCTTGGGGAGGTACTGTTGTGGTCACTGTAGTTGCTGCAGGTGTTGGGTAAGGTACACCCCAAAAGGGGCATTGTAGTCAAACATGGGCCTGATGAGTGACTAGTAGAGGGCCACAATGACCTCCCATGATCTACATGCAAACCCCCATATGATAAGGAGGGCTATATAAAGTTCTTTGCAATGACTCTGTCAATGTGATTACCAAAGGAGAGGTTACGATCTATGTTGGTCCCCAAATCTGTAAATACATCTTCTGTACTTAAGGGATTACCACTTATGTGGTAATTTGTGTGCACCTTGTTTTCCCCAAAGGGGATGACTATGTATGTCTTAGCATTTAGCACGAAGCCATGGCTCTGGCAACAAGCATCCATCTCTGTGAGACCCTTATGGAGGAAGCATGTGCCAGCTGCAGTGTTGCTTATGGCCCCCGGTTAGCAGTCATCTGTGACGTTTCTTAGACATATTCCCCCCGTGTTAGTCTGAACCTCAGAGAAGTACATACCGAACAGGACAGGTCCCACAACTGAGCCCAGTGAGACACCAGTTGTAACTGGTCTGGAATTGGACATGTCACCTGCAATTCTGACCATGTGGGTTCCATCCCTGAGGCAGATAGCAACACAGCTAGTGATATAGGGGTTGATATTTAAGCTGGTAAGCATATGTATGATGCCTGAGTGGGGTATTGTGTTGCAGGCTTCTGCAAGGTACAGGTAGACTGTGTGAACTACCTTGCCCTCATCCATGGCTTCAGTAACCGTTTCAAAGATATGAACTATGTGTAAGAGGCAAGATCTGCCCTTAACAAAGCTGAATTGTGTATGATCCACTGTCTGGAGGCTCACAATGTTTTTGATTATGACTTCCATGATAATACGCTTCATAGCTTTTTCTACCACACTAGTCAGGCTTATGGGGTGATAGTTCCTGTGGTCCATTGTAGCACCACCTTTGTGGAGTGGGAGCACTGTATCTGTATGCCATTCACAGGGTACATATCCTGTAGTAAGGCTAAGTTGGAACAGTGACTTAATGTGAGTGTTCAGTTCTACTCAGAGCTCGTGTAGGACACAGCCTGGGACACCGTCCGGTCCCATACATATGCTGTGTTATTTGCTGTGGAGAGGACACCTTTCACCTGTGCATCTGTGATATCAGGGAGGTTACATTAATTTGGGATGGGCATCTGTACCCTTGGGGGGTAAGGGGGGGGACATTTGTGCAGACTCTGTTTGCCAGGGTGTAGGCTATGTCCGTAGGTTTGGCATATTTTGTGCTGTTATATAACAATTCAGAGCATATCTGGGTGTTTCCACACATATTCCTGACATAACTAAAGAAGGCCTTGTGATTATCTGTAGTGTCTGGTCAAGTTCACTGTCAAAACGTGCAAGTGATGATTATATGAGGGATTGAAGTGTCTTGCCAATACTGTTCAGAGATGTTCTCCCTCTGTGGGATAGTGCTCTGTTATGTAGTAGCTTCCTCCTTCTGTTGTACAGCTTATATATGGCCAGGGTTAACCAGACAGGTCTCCTGTTTTGGAGGAGTCATGGTTTTATTTGGGATAGCATGATCAATGCATACCTGCAGGTGCTCATACGATGTGTTTGTAAAGGATTCTGCAGATTGGTCTGTATTATCCTCCAGCATGGGGCCTTTGAAGTATTCCACCCCAGTCTTCACAAGTGCAAAGTCTGCTTTTGAGAAATTCTTTACAGTGATTTCCTTGGCTGGGGGTAGGGACGGGATTTGGATGTCCAGGGAAAGTTGTTTATGGTCTGACCTTAACAATGAGTGTTCTACCTCTGGTCTGGAACATAGAGTCCCTGTGTTGGTGATGATCAGGTCCAATATGCATTCCCCCTTGTGGGTGCGGTGACTGGTTGTGCCATAGCACATGGATTCACAAATTGTAGTGGCTGTAGGGTGATGTTGTTGAGGTCTGAGTAGTATCCCCAGTCAATATTCATGTACCTGAAGTCAACCACTGTAATGGTGTGTGTGAAGACCTTCATATCCTACACTGTTCCCAGGAAAGCCGACTGCAGTTCCTGGGTATGGGGGGGTGGTCTGAACTACACACCAAATCAAAAGGCAGTTTTGCACAATGGTAGTTGTATATGTATGGCCTGTAATGCTTAGTGCAGTGGTACCAACCCAGAGGTGTGTGTATCTGTGATGTATATGGATACACCCCCTAGTTGTGTTGTGTGTTACAAGTCCTGTGGTCATGAAGCATGGTATAGAACATAACCTGGCAGTGCCAGTGTGCATATGTGACCCTGAACTAGGCGTCTGTTAATGCACAGATATTGTTATCCCCCATACTGAGGGATAGTAAAATATGTACATTCCTCTTTGGAAAGACTGATGATGTCAGCATCGTATAAATACAGCAGGAGAAGAGAAACCATCCAGTAATGCGGATAGTGCACTGCACTAATGCATGTCTCTCTCAAGTATCATAACATAATTAGGTAGGGGTTTGAATCCTGCAAACTGTGTGTGTGTGTGTTGGGAGGGGTGTATGTATGCAATTCTCTTTGAAAGGAATGGCCTTTTTGAAGACTAGGATAACACACTAAAAGATGCAGGTTCCTCTTTGGAAAGACTGATGATGTCAGCACCCTATAAATACAGCAGGAGAAGAGACATCATCCAGTGATGCGAATAGCACACTGCGCTAATGTGTCTCTTTCAAGTATCATAACATAGTTAGGTAGGGGTTTGAATCCTACAAATGCCATGTGAGTGTTTGTTGCACAGTTTGTCAATGTGTTGTGTCTTATGCTTTTCTTATTGTATGACATATTATTATAACAGTAATTTCAATGCACACATCAGGTATGTGTGTGCCACATACAGATGTGTACCTGTGACCTTTAATAGTGCCTATGTGTGAAGCCTGCCTCATATGAATACAGTTGTTACCTTTGCCAGCATGTGCTGCAGCTTCCCAGACCTTAGGCTGTACATGTATGTTGGTGGCAATGCAGGCTACTGCGGTGATCTGTGTCCTAGGCCAACTATGTGACACACACCCATGAAAGATTTGATAGATTAATGTGGGTGAGGGCTCATGTCTGTAGTATATGTCAGGCATGTTAAAACACAGCAAAGTCTGTGAGTGATGGACATCCAGTGTAGGTGTATGGCAACTGTTGCCGATATGCATACAGACACCTTCTTGCTTAGGTGATACACCGAGGGACTGCAGAATACCTTTGGAAATGTGAATATCACAGGATAGACAAGATAACACTTGTCCACATGTACACACCATTACCCGTTCTACATGATGGGTGCTACCACCTACATGGTACTGTTGGAATACTATGTTAAGTATATGATGATGACAATGCTACAGTTGCGTTACAGCAATACAGCATGGCTTGGACAACAGGTATCTGTCTGTATGATACCCTTGTGGTGTTTAGGTGTGTCATGTGTAGAATGCATTGTAGGCCACTGTATGCATTTGCAGTCGTGGATGGACATATCCGTAGTGTGTTGGCATGTACGTGAGACTGGTATATGTCAAAGAGTATTGTTCCCAGGGATGTGTGGGGCTCAGTAAGAATGGCTACTGGTATAGTGTAGTACTGCAGGGATATCACTGACACCAGGTTCCTACATCTGTGTATCAGTTGAGGAGACACCATGTAATGACCACTGAATGTCAGGCTATGTAGGCTGTGTATACTACCAGAATGCAGACCATTGACATTTGGAAACTGTATCACCGACAGCATACTGTCAAACCATGTCATGTTCCATGCTAATCATGTTCACAAATGTACACCTGCAACTCTGTGATGCAAACATCACACATGTACTGTCCACACCCCAACACATGCAGGCACAGGTACACACAACAGCCATGTGGCACATGTGCAGATAGTACACTTTGGGAATTAACACTGGTGTATACAAAACTACAATGACAATCATAGTTAATGCATCATGCATGCTCAAATATACCCACAACGATATCATTACACTGTACTGTTAACGACATGATAATATTACTACAGTGCTATGTAGTCACCCTGTGCATCAGCACCATGCTATCCTGTTCCTGCATCAATGTTACAGATGGCAGGAGGTGGCACAGTTTCATCATATGCACAGTGTGTACTTGGTTTGCCAGAGTCTGCCATTGACACATCCAATTGACATGTATGTGTGTGTGTGTGTTAGTGAGGGACAACAGTACAACATGGGGCAATGTTGATGCGATATGTGTGTGTGTATGTGTTAGCCCTAGGTGTTAGCATTATGTGTGTGTGTCTGCATGCTTACAGTTCCACCACGTGGCTGCCATATAAGGGTGTTTGTGGACAGCCACAGACTGTACCTGCCAGGTCATACAGATCACCGTCTCTGGCCACGGACATGGTACCTGTGCCTGGCAGGGGTGCTACGGACAGTATCAGGTACTAAGCCAGACTGGGTACTGTTATCAGAGGCAGTGGGTTGTTGACTGGACACATGTCCTTGCTGGGACTGTCCAGAGTCACGTGCACATGGTCTTCTAGGACGGTCTAATGACAGCACAGACCCAGCATTGCTGGGGCTGATACTGGCACTATGGGAGCGGCTGTGGGTTTGTTGTCGTCAGCGACGACTGCCAGCTGATGATGTTGCTGGCATACATCCACATCGAAGCCTCAACTGTCCTGCACTGTCCTGGCTCCTGGACAAGTAGTTGTGGAAGAGATCTAATGTGTCCCCCCAACGTTTATCAATGACCTTGCAGATATTACGGATGCCAGCCGCAACGTCATGAATAGTGTCATTCATTGCGGTGCAATGTGCTCTAAGCTCCCTCAGACCCTGTCTGGTGTACCATTCCATACGTGCCTGTGCCTGCATTACAGCCCAGAACATAGCTGAGGTTGAAAGACCTCTGTGGGCACATCTGACAGGGGCAGTATGACCACGGATGCTCCCACGAGAACCCCTGGACATCTGCCTGCCTGGTACCCTGTCAGAAATCTGGTCATGGCTGCTGTGAGGGGATGCATGTGCCAATGATACCACACTACCCTGGTCAATGCCCACTGTATGCTGTCCCTCAGCTAAGGACATTGGTGACAATGGATATATCGGCAGTATGACTGTGCGCATTGATGGGGTTGACTGCTGTGTAGTGTCAATTGGCTGACCAATGACAGACCCTGTCACACCTTCCTGTGCCATTACACATGTATCATCATTATCACTGTCCCCAGCAGTGGCTTCAGGTTCCCTGCTGCATTCCACCAGAGCAACATCAGAACCTGTGAGAGCAAGATAGGAAACACAGTTTACAAATGTGTACACAATGTTAGCACACATGCACACAGGCACACAGCCGCACAGGCGCACATGTGCACAGGCGCACAGGCACACAGGCACACAGGCACACAGGTGCACAGGCACACCAGCACACAGGCACACTCCTCAGTACAGCAGATACAAACACAGACACACCTGCAATCCAACACATACACAATACTGTTTGAGGGTGGGTGACAGTATCATAAGGAAAAACATCACTGCACACGTGTCAGCATGCAGATTATGTGTTGCACAGGAACATGCAGTGCAAGTGTAGACAGCCCTTGTTAATAACAGTATACGTGTACTTGATGCTTGTGTGTAGTTGTTCAGTGATTGTCTCCACCCTGGGACACAATGTGTACAAGGACAGAACAATGTTGTGCAAGTGTTACAAGCTGTGGGTGCATATATTTGCACACACACACACAACACATGATGGTGCTACTCAATAACTGCTATGTGTACTTTTGTGGTCAGTGGAACTGAATGTGGTGTAGTAACGTGAGCCATGATCAACATGCTACTTGTGGTCAGTCAACTATAATAATGTGTGCCAGACAGTCAGCTAGCATGCTGTACCTGAAGTGCAGTAACATGACTACATCCACAATTACACAGCCACTTGTCACATGGGCTTGTAAGGTGGCCAATAGTGAGCATTGCCTAACATGAATGTATTATTTGTTCAAGACTGTTGCCCAAAGACATGATAGGCCTCTACCCCTCAGGTATATTTTGTGTGCTGCGTAGATGATAAGTGGGATACTGAAGGGTGGGCATACAGCAGGTGTCATAATTGGACATGTGTAGCAGGCTAAGGTGTAGTGTCTATGCCAAACATGTGTGTGTTGTGTACATGTGTATCAGGTATGCCTATACAATGTCCAGTACTGTGTTGCCACACGTGTGTCATGCTCTGTGTATTGCTTGTGAGTGAGGCAGCTACTGAGAATAATGGGATATGCATAGTCACACAGCAAACATGCACATCATGCATTATGCGTAGGTGTGTTACATGTACACACACTACACCTCCATATGACATGAACATGTCATTAGCAATAGTATTGTTATTACACACTCACCAGCATGGATTGGCTGCCTTGCTGTCACTCCAGAGGGACCTGCAAAAATATGAGAGTGATTGCTAGTGGCCACAACTGTGCCATTGATACTGTGAGTATGATAAAGTACAGTAGTACAACAGTTGGCTTTCACAGGTGTACAGCTTATACTCAGAATATCAATCTTGCAGAAGAATAGGCAGGTTAACAGCTACACACACAGTACACATCTCACACACGCATAAACTACCAGTACAGAGAACATTCAACTATAGATATGGCATGTTACCTGCACACTCCATTTCAACATGCTGGGTGGCTCCGGCCTCCATGATGACACATGTTTGGGGATGTTGTTGTTGTTGGCCTGGAGCCACAACACTTAGGAGGTGCTCCTCCACACTGCTGAGGGGGGGTGGATAGGTACCCCACCACCTGTGGCAAGCTGTTGTCTGTGAATATCAGACGCACACTGCCGGACATGTCTAATTAAATCACTGCAGTGATGGCATACCTGCTCATATGTCCGGTTATGCATGCCTATGTCATTTACCCGACGGACAAGATCTTGCCACAGTGCAGCCCTCTCATGCTGGTTCTGGCTGGTCCTGGAAAACAGCACAGAGAAATTCTGCACCAGGCTCTGGTGGATCTCCTGATCCTCTGCTGCTGTATAAGGTGGGTTACGCTGATGTACCATCACACTGGAAGGAAAAGAAAAATATGTGAGCAAGTCATGTGGCACACTTAATATTTTAATGTACTGATATCACTTAACTGCCATATATAGCATCTGTTTGTCTATCAGGGGATACACATGTTCAATACCACATATCAGTGCTCAGCCCACAACTGTCTGACAGTGCCTGCCACACTCCATACAACAAACTAGTATACACCAGCACTCGGCACACTGTTTTGGATACAATGCACAACCTCACACTGGGGGTATGTATCAAGCTAATGGATAAAGAATATTGTCATCCCATGCAATGAACGCAATGCACATTTATAGTTTCAACGGTAATCCACCCTAGTCTTTGATGCCATACCACTACCTGACATATGTGCACAGTTGTTAATATAGCCAGCATACTGCTGTCACAGAGTATACATGCTGCCAGGTACACACACATACCCTGTAAC
This sequence comes from Protopterus annectens, assembly GCF_019279795.1. NCBI lineage: Eukaryota > Metazoa > Chordata > Ceratodontiformes > Protopteridae > Protopterus > Protopterus annectens. The sequence goes on from NC_056732.1 coordinate 591,178,675, forward strand.
ACACATGTGATTGCGGCCATGGTACAGGCATCATTACACAAACATTACACATACATACAACACACAAATGTATGACGACACAGATGAGCATTAACTGTGTACCTTATAGTACTATGTGCCCCTACTTACAGATACCTATGCATGAGGTATGTAATCTGTGCAGACTACAGGAAACACACCAGACAGTGTTACCAGGGAATGTGAACATACACCATACTGTAGTGTTTAGGCCTACAACTTCAGGTAGTACAACAGTTCATATCTGAGCTGGATTCAACAGCAGTACCACTTACTGAGCATACATGTATTGCTTCTGCCTACAATGGGACACCGCAGTCATACACAGGGAACTACGGCACAAACTATGCCAGTCTACTATGTTTGCATCCCGATAACTGACACATCTTTCTCTGGCCTCACACCTAGGACACAAACTACCATGACAGACACAAACGCACGCTAAGCTATTAAACCTTTACAGACCTTGCACACAGTCAGTGTCACACTCATTCAACCTCACATAGCTGGTATTGAACTGAGTACATGTGTGTGTGCATTGTGTCATGGGTAGGTACTATGCTAATGGCCCTGGGCCTAGGGCAGCCTAGGCATATGCTACCCTGCCCTTTGGGACACATATAATGTGATTTTACTTGCTCCTGTGAAACGGTTACACAGAGGTGACTCACAGGGCATATTACCTATCTCCATAACATTCATCAGGGGTATGTATGACATCTACTAATAAGGAGTCTTGTTTGTTAATACTGGGTGGTTTAGTCCAGGGTATGGCATATTTGTGTATAGGAACGTGTACCTCCAGCATGTGCTGTTTAGTGCGGTGACAAGGATTAAGGCCTTAGGTCATGTAGGCAGGACGGATTGTGAGGTGTTGCCATGGTGGTTGGCCCACTGGTATGGGTGAGACATAACTCTGTATGTCCAGCAGTGGTAACCTCTGTGTAGGAACTATGCAAGGCACTCTAGCTGTGGTTTTGTGAGTCAGTCTGCATAGGGAATGTGTTTGAGGGCATTATCAGTCTTTGTTAGGTATGTCTGTGGCCTTTCCACTTACTGTAGTTCTCATGGGAGGTACATACTGCATAGGACATTGTGAGGTGTAGAGGGGTACACTGACTTACATTTCCCTAGCTGACACACCTTTTGTGATGACACGTACCATGTACAGGGATTACAAGACTAGTGTGCCACTGTGGATATCAAAAGGGAGGCTATTGTACACCTGTGTCCCATGTTCCCTTCTGACACCTCTAGTGGTAGGCAGGCAACCACCTATGTGGTAGTTAGTGGGTAACGTGTTTTGGAATGGGGTATGGTACTGCAGCATCAACACTGGTGTTCAGTCCATGCCTTGGTCACCAGGCACATGTTGCAGTACATCTGCCCCCATGTCCCTCTCTCACTCTCTCTTTATATATATATATATATATATATATATATATATATATATATATATATATATATATATATATATATATATATATATATATATATATATATATATATATATATATATATATATATATATATATATATATATATATATATATATATATATATATATATATATATATATATATATATATATATATATATATACATATATATACATATATATATATATATATATATATATATATATATATATATATATATATATATATATATATATATATTTATATATATAGATATATATATATATATATATATATATATATATATATATATATATAGGTTGCCCCACAAACACCAGCCCGACAATATATATAGGTTCATAGGTTCATACTAGGCTATCTGCCCAAGGGCATTTATAAGCCTAGCCCAGAGTTTTGTGGCTTTTGCCACCCCTTTAGTTTGAAGGATACTATGCCCATTATTTTGCTGTGCCTCTGTCAAGCAGTGACACTGAGGTAATCCCTGGGGTATATCTGCGATCTCCCATCCATTGGTCAAGATTTCTCTTGAACAAAGCCAGCGAGGTGCTCTGCCTCACATGTACCAGGATTTTGTTCCACAGCATAGGGAGTCTCTGGGTGATAAATCTGTCCCTCCAGCACGTCCTATTAATAACCGTGTCAAGGTTTAAGTCTCCCGCCCTTGTAGTTCTGAGGGATCTAGATTTTTTGAGGTGAAGCATGTTCATCAATTCCGGGTTGGACATGGCCTTGTATGTCAGGCACAGGTCACCTCTGAGCAGATGGTAAGCGACTGAATAGAGCTGGAGTTCCTTCAGTCGGGCAGCATAAGACATATTTTTGAGACCCTTTATCTTTTTGGTGAGGAACTTTTGGGGCCTTTCCAGTTGCTGCAGGTGTCGGGTCAGATACTTTCCGAATGGGGCATTGTACTCAATCATTGGTCTGATGAGTGATGAGTACAGGGGGACGATGACCTCCCTTGATCTAGATGTGAATCCCTTCATGATCAGGTGGGCAATGTAGAAGGTCTTCCTAACTACTTTGGCAACGTGAGTGTCAAACAAAAGGTTACTGTCAACCTGGGTCCCCAGATCCCTGATAACCTCTTCTGTGCTTAGTGGATTCCCACCTATATGGTAGCTAGGGGTAACCTTGTTTTTCCCGAAGGGTATGACTATGCATTTTTTGGCGTTTAACTTTAAGCCATGGCTCTGGCACCAGTTATCCATTTCTATAAGACCCTTCTGAAGGATATCTGTGTCAGATGTGTTCTCAACTATGGCGCCCAGTTTGCAGTCATCTGCAAACTTTGTCAGCCATAACCCTCCTGTGTTTGCTTGTACTTCTGAAAAGTAGATGCCGAACAAGAGTGGGCCCAGGACTGAGCCCTGTGGGACACCACTTGTGACAGGCTTTGAGTCTGATATGGCGCCAGCAACTCTGACCCTGTGGGTTCTGTCACTTAGCCAGTTTGCAACCCATCTTGTGACGTATGGGTTTACATTTTAGCTGATGAGTTTTTCAATGATACCAGAGTGGGGTATTGTGGCGAAAGCGTTTGCCAGGTCGAGGTAGGCTGTGTGGACTGCCTTTCCCTCATCAATGGCCTTGGTGACTGTTTCAAAAAAGTCAACCAAGTTTAAAAGGCATGATCTGCCTTTGACAAAGCCAAACTGGGTCGGATCCAAAGTCTGCAAGTCCCCTATGTCTTTATTTATGAGTTCCATTATGATCCTCTCCATAGATTTGCAGATCAGGCTTGTCAAGCTGATGGGACGGTAATTTCCAGGGTCAGTGGAGGTACCGCCTTTGTGAAGTGGGACCACAGTTGCCGTACGCCACTCCTTGGGTACGTATCCTGAGGTGAGGCTAAGATTAAACAGCTGCCCTAACTGCGGGTTTAATTCCTCATTGAGTTCGTGGAGCACACAACCGGGGACACCATCTGGTCCCATGGATGCTGTGATTTTCACCTTGGAGAGAGCAGTTCTCACCTGAGCGTTAGAGATGTTTGGGGGGCTACAATCCTCTGGTATAGATATCTCTCCTTTTGGCGGGGAGAAGTTTGCACTGAACCTGTCAGCCAGTATGTTGGCAATGTCTGTAGGTTCAGTAATTTTTACATCATTTTGAACTAATTCTGAGTAGATCTGGGAGTTTCCTCCCAGGTTTCTAACATAGCTAAAGAAGGCCTTATGATTGTCTTTTGAGTCCTTAGCGACTTTTCTCTCAAAATTTGCCTTGGATGATTTTATGAGAGATCTTAGTTTTTTACTTATAATGATCAAAGGTGTCTTCCCTTTTAAGGATTTTGCTCTATCTTGTAGTAGCTTCCTCCTTTTGTTGTAGAGCTTGTTTATGGCTGGGGTCCACCAGACTGGATGCTTGCCTTTGGTACAAAGAGTCTTTGTTTTGTTTGGGATTGCCTGATCCATGCAGTCCTGTAGGTGCTGGTAGAAGGCATTTGTAAGTGATTTAGTGGCTTGAGTAATGGTTTCCGCAGGCTCGGGGGCCTTAAAAGAGACCACACTAGTCTTTAGAAGTGTGAAGTCGGCTTTTGAGAAGTTCTTCACTGTGGTCTTTTTTATCTCAGGTGGGGGCGGGATGTGGATTTCCAGTGAGATTAGTTTATGATCTGATTTCACCAGTGAGGGGTAGACTTCCGGTGTTGAACATTGTGACCCCATGTTCGTGATGATGAGATCTAGTATGTTTTCTCCTCTTGTGGGGATGGTGACTAGTTGTTCCATGGCATTTGAGTTTATGAACTCTAGGAACCTTTGGGCTAGAGTGTTGGGGCTTGAGTAGTCATCCCAGTCTATATTCGGGTAGTTGAAGTCACCTAGTATGATGGTGTTTGGAGATACATTTACCCCTCCAGTGTTTTCAGGAAAGCTATGTGAGGTTCCTGAGTTTGAGAGGGTGGCCTGTAACATGCTACAAATTGCAGAGCAGTCTTGCCTATGGTTAATTGCACCTGGATGGTCTCCGATGCATCATGCATTGCCACCAACCTTGAGGTGTGGGTGTCCTTGATGAATATGGACACCCCCCCCTCCTTTCTTGGTGTTGTCCGGATTTTGGGGCCGGAACGCATGATATGAGGTAAAACCTGATAGTGCCGGGGTGCTCTCAGGAGCCTTGAACCAGGTTTCAGTCACAGCACAGACATCGATGTTCTCCATACTGAGAAGGGCGCCGAAAGTGCATCTTGAGGTTGAGACTTCTGGCATTGAGCAGCATTACCCTTAGTTTTTTTTCCTTTTTTGTGTTCTAGGGTGGTAGGTTTAGAATTTGAGCTAAGCCTAAAAAAGGCACTATGGGGGTGGCAAGAGTCTTTGCCAATATCCGGAAGCCCAGGGGTGACAGGTGCAAGCCATCCCTTGCGAAGCAGCGTGGCTTGTCCAGCATGTCATCCCAGGCAGACAGACATTGGATCCCCTTTGAATGACACCAGAGTTTAAGCCAATTATTAAAGCTGATCATCTTGTCTCTGTATTGTGGCATCATTCTTGGTGAAGGTAGGATACTGCTCAAGGTCAGGGTCATACCTGCCTGGGCTACATAATCAGAGAACTCCTCTATGTCTCTTTTCATATAGTCCAAGGAGGTACATCTCAGGTCATTCACAACAGCGTGAACAATGACTGACTCGTACTTGTACCTGCTGTTGAGAGACCTGAGTGCTTGCGTTATGTGGTGGATTCTAGCTCCTGACAGGCAGCTTACTGTGACCTTCTACTTACTCAGTCTGGTGAGCGGGACGTCAGTGTGTCTGACTATGGAGTCACCAATGACGAGTGTGTCTGGCATTGTGTTTGGCCTTAAGGGCTGTGACACCGCTATATATAACTATATATATATATATATATATATATATATATATATATATATATATATATATATATATATATATATATATATACATATCTATAGACATTCATATTTATCAGTATATATGTATGCATCTACATATATATCTGTATATGTATGCATCTATTATATCTATATGTATATACATATTCTATCTATCTATCTATCTATCTATCTATCTATCTATCTATCTATCTATATATCTCTGTCTATCTATACATACCTCTCTATCTATGTACATATATATATATATATATATATAGATATGTAGATATATATATATATATATATATATATATATATATATATATATATATATGTATACACACACATTTCTAAACATCCATTGCTGTACATATACATGCACATCTAGGCACATAGACTGACCACCTTTCATGGTGAGAATATCACTTCTGAAACAGTTGTGAGACATACCATTCTGTAAGGATATTGCACAGTGTTGTGCAGAATGCATTATGCTGTCCTCAGGCCATATAGCTGTAGCAGGCCTCACTGGTTCAGTCCCACAGACGTTCACCACCATATGACATATACCTGCACTGCATGCTGTTTTCAATGCCACACACTACAACCTACACTGATATGTGCACATAGCAACCTTCAACTACATATGTATGTCCAGCCTTCACTAACAGTTGCAGCATATAGATACAGACTGCTAACACATATGGATTGTTCACAGTATGTATGCTGGTTTGCTGTGGACACTGTTGTGTCAGTCAGAAGGCTGGTATGTCTCTCATATCTGAGGCTGTGTTGTAGCCACTGAAATGCATGTTGTACTGAAACCTGATTGCTCTTTCTTCCAGTTGACTCTTCTCAGTGTGTATGTTAACTCACACCTGCTAATGCTAACACTGTTTACATTGGAGTATGTACTTTCCTGTGGGATTTGTGGATTAACTGGCATACAACAGCAGTTCTTGCAATGTGTTGCTATGGCTTTTCTATTTTCCCTTTACATTCACTCCTTGAATGCCTGATATTTGTCTTTACTGGAATGGGTTGCTATGGCTTTCCTATCTTCCATTTATATTCAATCCTTGTAATGCATGATATATTTCTTTCAGCACTAAGTTCTTATATGTCTGCTGTGGCTTGGTGGTACTTCATGCAGTCTGGTGAGCCCAAGGTATGGGGTTTGACACAAAGGTATTTTATTTTGCTGCTGAGCAGTACTAGGGCCTTGTCATACAGAGTGAATAAGGCACTTTTAAACAGTTGCAAGTGGGAAGCAGGAAGTCAGTGGGGACACCAGCTAGGGATGTGCAGGCTGGGTGTAGGGAAGGTCCATAGCTGCACATTTCTTTAACTGCAATAGCTGTACATATGTTTGACATTTGGTGTGACATTTGATACCTTCCACACCCACTGACTACTGCTTAAAAGTGCTTACTCCTGCTAACACCCATGCTAATTTCTTTTAAAGAAAAGAAAATGGGGAAATAGGAAAGTGGTGAAAAGGGGGCACAAAGAGGGTAGGACAGTAGGAAAACAAGCTCGGTCGGGATATGCAGGAAGGATGTAGGGAAGGTCCATAGCTGCCCAATTCTTTACCAGCAACAGCTGTGCATATGTTAGAAATTTAGAGTGAGATTTGACACCTTCCACCCCTGAGAGAGGGGTGAGGACAGCAACATATGTTGTACAGCCAATTGTAATTATCAGTTTACATGTCCAGCAGACATGTATGCAAAATGGGCAGCTATGTATGGGGCGTAATTTTTTTATGGGAACAGAGTGCCCTTCTTTTATTTTTTTTTCAGGTGAGAGTGGAATGTGAGGTACATGAAGTAGGTATATTTGGGGAGGTAGGTTGGAGAGGTTAACAGACAAGACAAACAAGACGCATACAGGGGCGGAGTATGACATGTGTGGGGTAAACACAATTGACGGGGATGGATGTTTGGATATCGCAAGCCCATGAGCCCACAGATGGCAACCGTGGAACTGAGATCCCCACCCATGGTCAGTTACCACTGCGCCTTCACAGCCCAGGCCAGGGCTGTGCTGGGGGCTGGATAGGACAGGCAGGAACACCCGTGAGTTGCGCCACTATCGCCTCAAGCTGGTGTAGGGGATCAGTCACAGAATGCCTGATCTCACTACGTACCACAGACCGGACCCTATGGAGGGTGAGTGGAGGCTCTCCTCCGGCCACACTTGCAGAGGGGGGACGAGCCCCATCCCCTGCAGCGCTTCCACTCGAAGGTGGCACAGGGCCATCAGAGGAGGAGGTCCCAGCCTGGGCACTGGTGCCAGGTGCACTCGCCAGCTGAGGTGGGAGAGGTGGGTCTGCTGGAACCCGCCTTCCCTGTTGTCCCATGTTTAGCAGTATTTTATGGCATTTTGGGTTAGTAACAAACAACACCATTCAAAATTAGTTGTAAGAGCATGCATCAGTATTCCCATTAACCAAACACACATGAATTCCAAACATTGAGCAGCAAGTATAACACATGCATATGTAGAACAACAGTGGACATTCCAACAGCATGCAGTGTTGATTGGTGGCAACTGGCCATCAGGTTTGGATATGTGAACAGGACACATGCATCAACGTACATGCAGATATGTAAGAACCAATAGGAATGTCCATAGGAATTAATTGTGAATACACATACCCAGTTTGGTGTGGAATGGCATCATTTGTGATAATAGGGTAGGGTGGAGAAATATTACATTAACAACTTAAACTACCTATACATATACTGTACATTCCTAGTAGATGCAGATATATATCCCCTACATGTATTAGTACAGTTTCCTGTTTGTAACCTTAGGAATGTTGGTGATGGGGATGTTACTGCTACATTAATATACATTCCATTTTTATTCATATATGTTCATATCTGGCTGTGTTCAGGTAATGCATCCTGCTACATTTGATTTATATGGCTCTAGACAAGTGTGGATGTTCAGCATTTCATACAACCATACTATCTCCATACTGCAAGGGTACAGAAACATATCCAAATTGTGGGATGGACACAGTCCAGGTTCTGTACTTTATTAAAGACATTTCACTCTTTGGTTGTGGCTGTCTCGTTCATTTCATTATGTAGTGAATGCAGTATACCTTTATTCCAGACTTATTACAGCTTTCTTGGAAGCTTCAAACTCTCTTTCTCACACTCTCTCACTTATTTTATATTTACATTTCAGGATGGTACTTAATTCTAGGCTTTATTAACATTTATTACTGGGTTACAACAATCCTTTCCAGCTGACTCACTTATTTCATATGGCAGAATTTACAAGGATGTATTTGACACTTGTCTATCCTTTGTTGATTGATTACAACACTCATTTTCAGGCTGAAGCAGTTATCTGATATTACAATACAGATGGAAACTCTATTTGAGACTTGTTTAATCTTTATTACTGGATTGCAATACTCTTTTCTAGGCTGCATCACTTATCTAATTTTACAATACTAGCAGAATCTTTCTTCTAGGCTTATTTGACCTTTATTACTGGGTTACAACACTGAACTCTTTTGCAGGCTGTCTCACTTATATTCTATAACAATACCAGCAGAATAATTACTAACCTGCCTGGTGGCGCAACCTTGCCAGCCTATCGGCATAGGCTTGCTGATTCGCGGAACGAACACCTGCAGCTGTAATATAAATGAAGGAATATTGGAACATACCTATCCATACTATAGGCTAGGATAGCATTTCTTACATACTTAATTACATGGATACTTACTCAGTAGTGGGGCATTGGGCATTTGATGGACCTCCTGGATCCATCGGTTCAGTTGGTCCTCCTTTCGTTGCTTCAGGTCCGCATGGTGGTGACGGACCTGTTCACCAGTCCTCGGAATGCTTGTGGCATTGGTGAGATCATGTGCCAACCGGTTCCACGCCTCTGTCTTGTACGCTCCCCATTGAACCTGGCCCTGCATGAGTTGGTCTTCATGATGATGGACTAGGAGCCAAACCATATATTTTGACTCCTCAACGTCCCACCTTTGTGCTCTAAAGCGATTTCCTTGTCCTGCACCTGCCATCCTGACTGCAAATGGTACCACAATCAGTTATGGTGTATATTCCCACCTATGGGGCTTATATATGCCGGTTTTCCTGCACTTATCTGTGATTGGCCATTTTGGATATTTATCAGCTTACAGCAAACCTGCTTTGTCATGGTTATATTTTCATTCATTCCTATATGTATGGTAATACTGTATTTCTAAGTACAACTGTCATGGCTTAGTGGTTCAGTACTTTGACTATGGTGCACAGTATCCCAGGTTCGACCCTTGTCATTGCTTTTTTTATTTTACTGCTGTCTAGACAGGCTAGGAGGTGTGTCTGTGTAAAGGCGACGTTGCTACAGCTTGCCCAATGTTGCCCGACGGTAAGCTGGTTGGCACGCTGTGCAGCTCCGCGCAAATGGCTTACGCTGGGTAACGTGTTATTTAGCTATAAGCAGTCATGTTAAGCTGGGTGAAGCACTGCTGACCTACAGGCACTCATATTAAGCATGTTAAAGTGATGCTCAGCTATGGGCACTCATATTCACCTTGTTAAAGTGCTGCTCAGCTACAGGCACTCACATTAAGCTTGTTAAAGTGCTGCTCAGCTACGGGCACTCATATTCAGCTTGTTAAAGCATTGCTAAGCTATGGGCAATTATGATCCTTTTTTTATATATTATATCAGTTTTGTTCACAAATACATGGGCCATTTCATTCCATTTTACTTAAATTATAGTTATATATGTCAGGGGATTGTTTCATACATATTTAAATAAAAATGGAGAATGATGTTGTGGGGGCTTGAACCGTGACTACCTCCTCTTCGGCCGATGTCTCTACCGCTATGCTATAGCTATTTGGCTTAGGTTGCATATGTAGATCTTATATGCTTTTCAATGTCTGCTAACTGTGGCTCAGCGAAGGGCATACCCGTGCAAATGAGCGCAAATGCGGGCAAGCATTTTGGAAATTATAAAAAAAAAAAATGAAACTGCTATTTTTACATTTTAAACATTTTCAGTAGGGTTTGGTCTGTGGGGATGTGTGGTGTTGTGTTCCTTGACATTTCAGTGGACTCGCTCGTGGGTGTTTACCTTCAGGACTCTGACTCTTCTGGGGGCATGTCCCTTTGCAGTACTCAGCAATCGGACATGCCCCCTACTTTCCTACAATGACTGTGTTAGACTAGGGTATGATTCAGCTTGCCCTCATGAATATGCATGTAATGCTGACATCATACTGTTCAACTGCAGCCTCCGAGTAAGACATATTAAGTCTTACACAAAGGTTTCATGAATCTGGCCCAACAATTTTTTATCTATGTAAATTTCTTGAGAAACAATCAGTACTTTCTTTAGGTCTTTCCTTTATGCAAGCAATAATGCTCAACAGGGTGTGTGTTACTGTGTACATAACATCCGCCCAGGGTCTCTACACCCCTGGAAGGGCATTACTTACACAGTAACTCACACACTGGAGGCCTTATTGCTCTTAAATAATGGACTGTATGTAAAATTGTTGTGTTTTACTTACTTATTTTTTTAATTATTATATTATCTTTATATATATGTTTGATTTAAAATATCTCCCAGCCTAATGTTTCAAACTTGCTTTAGTATATGTAAATGATGTTGAAGGAAGTATTTTACATCCAAAATATAACATTTTCAAAAAATATCCAGATATTTATGATGTTACTAAATAATGACATACATTTGAGTTTCAGACTTTATTTTCTTCAGAAAATGCATGCTAAAACAAGTCTTATTATTCTAGCAACTTTGTAATTTTATAAGACCAATATTTAAAATCTGTTCCTAGATTTGAGCCTTTATTTTATGCCTTACCCAGGTTTCTGAGCTAAGAGGTAAAGAGGTATGCAAACCTCTTAACTGCCACTGGTCGATCGATCTCCCTCTCTCCCTCTCTCTCTCTCTCCCACAAACACGCACACACACACACACACACACACACACACACACACACACACACACACACATAAACAAACACACACTTATCTTTTCTGTTTTCTGTTTATTTTACTTTTCCACTCACTAAACAGCAAAAGTGCTGTTTAGCAAGTGTAAAATAATGGCTTGGCCGATCCCCCTCTCACTTTTGTGCATGCATACACTCAGACACACAGACAAACACTCTCACCCACAAGCACTTTTTTTGTATTTTATACTCACTAAACCACAAAATCACTACTTCTCAAGCTTAAAACAATGGGGGCTGTTAGCTTTGCTACAGTCTGAGCTCCACGGCAGCTTAATATGCTACCATGAATTGCCAGACTCATTTTGCAGCAGGCATTACCTGTACATTAACACCCTGCAGAACATACGTTCTCCATTCAGAGTGGTGATGCACAGATGTCCCATTCTCTAAGCAGTTTTAACATTATATATAATTAAATCTTCGTGTATCAGTGTACTAAATACAATCTAGATATTTATAGAAATATTTCTCCTATGCCATACCATATGATATTTAATACAGGAGAAGTTATATTAGTTTTCTTTTTTTCAACTTTAGAACTACTCTGTGCTTCTACATAGTGTATATAGTTTTCTAGTTCTGATTTTAATTAGGGTAGGGTAGATATATAGGTTTTTATATACATTTTTTTTTTACTGTTATTTTTATTTGTTGTGTTTTTCTAGCTGCTTAACTATGTATTGATAAATAATTTTAATAAAATGTATTTACAAAAAAAATAGTTATGAAACTTGTACTGATAGGTAAGGGATTTCACTTAGGACTACAGCTCTCTAGTGAGGAAATACCACTTGAAAAGTGGTTCTAAGCTTGGCATTTAGAGTGCTTATATGGAATGTTGTCTTTCGGCTTTTCCCGGTTAGGGGACGCCACAGCGAAACTCTGGTCCGCTAATGATTGGCAGTAGATTTTCACTAACGCCGAGGTGCCAACTCGACGTTCACCCTTCAACGAAGGCACGCCCATTTATGCATGTCTTTCAAACGCCCACCCAACAGCAGGGAGGACATGCAGAATCCACACAGAAGGCACTCGCCGCACTCCAGCTGAGAATCGAATGGGAGAACCTCTTGCTGTGAGGCAACAACGCTACTGCTGCACCACCGTGGATGTGCAGAGTGCTTATAGAGAATAAAGAGGGTATTGGGCATTTTTGACATAGTTGGGAAACTCCAACCATTTTTTTTTAAAGCAGTGAAATGGTGTGCCCTACAAGGGAGGACAGTAGTAAATGTTATTTTGTAATATGCAGAAATCACAAACCAATGAAGAATGTCCACTCCACAACCAGAAAAGTATCCAAAATGTATAATCCAACCTTTTATTTCCACAAGTTTTTATTTCCACAAGTTTAGCACTTTCTTCCCTCAGTCGGGACTTCTTCAGAACAAATAGTATAGCACACGCACCTTCTTTAATACCCTAAAACAACCCCATCCAATTCATTAATTAGTTTATTACACTAACTAGTCCCCAATAAAATGTTAATAAGCATTTAAAACCAAAATCAATATATTAAAAATTTGTATTAATGTTTTTAGCAACGGATAGTGTGTGGTAGGATTTAGTTATTTAGTGAAGTTTAAATTAATGCTTTAGGTCCACTAGAATGTATATTAATATATATTTTTATTTTGATGATATCAAAGGTATATATACATTATACATACAACAGTTTATACACATTTGTGGTTTATATGATTTTAAATATTATTTATGTGTATTCTTTAGAAAAATTGTTTAATAAATTATTTATATAGGTAGTTTAAATATATTTCTAATACTTGATAAAACACTAGTGTAGGAAATGTTATGAAATTATGAAATATAAAAATATATCGATTTTGGTTTTAAATGCATATTAACATTTTATTGGGGACTGGTTAGTGTAATAAACTAATTAATGAATTGGGTGGGGTTGTTTTAGGGAATTAAAGAAGGTGTGTGTGCTATATTAGTTGTTCTGAGGAAGTCCCGATTGAGGGAAGAAAGCGCTAAACTTGTGGAAATAAAAACTTGTGGAAATAAAAGGTTGGATTATAAGATTTGTATACTTTTCTGGTTGTGGAGTGGACATTCTTTATTATTTTGTAATATGATTGCTGTAGTCTGTGGAGTTGAAAGAAGTGTAGATTGATAAATATTGGAACTACATAAAGTAGAATAGAAAACAGGTAGGCAGTGGCAGCTGTTTTTGTTCAGTCAGTTAATATTTGGCTTTGTAAAATGACTCCTAGTATTTTGTATGTTGTTTAATGGCGTTCCTGATATGTAGGTCTAATGAAGATTATTGTCAATAAGTTAGCATCTGAGACTATATCTAGTGTTATATTCTAGGATGTTAGTACGGTAAAATTAGCTGGGTCTGGAGATGAGGTTTTGAGTAGGAAGAGCATAATATTAGTCATTTTAGCATTGAGTATTAGGTTAGATTGTTGCAGCCAGTGCTCAATAAAAGAACATGAAGCTTGAGTGACTGCTTAAAACTCTTTCAAGGAAAGGGCTAATCAAATAACTGCAGAATCATTGGTGTATTGAATGATGGTAGAGGGGTGTGATACAGTGTGCAAGTTACTAATGAATATATGGAATAGTAAAGGTCATAGTATACATACCTGAGGAGCACCTATGTTCACAGGGAGAAAGGTTGAGCTTGCGGTTTGCTATTTAATGCATTTGATTTTGTTACCATGGTAGATTTTGAACCACAAAGTGGTGCCATGCTTTACATAATTAAGGGACTATAACATTTTCTCTTTAATGAGTAGTGTAATTTGTCAATACTTTAAGCCTAAATATAAATAATGATTATTTTTAAGTCTGCATTTCATTCATAACAGAAAACAAATGCTGACCAAGAATGAAATTCAACTTCATGGCACAAAAGGATGGAGTCCTTCCTTTGACATTGGAAACTTAAGTTTGATTACTGTCTCCATAGTTTAGACAAACGGCCTTCTCTGAAGTATAAAGTATCTCTCTCTCTGGCCATCCTAGTGGGGGGGGGGGGGGTTGGCCTCCAGACCACACAAATATAAGTGAGGTGAAGTGCAGACAAATCATCTGTGGTGGAAGGGATACTGGTGGTAGCTTGTGGCACAACCTGCAATGACACAACAATAAACAGGAAGTGGAGGATAAGGTTATAGCAAAGTGGGAAAATTCTCAAAGGACATCTGGTTGGCATTATTTCTATTTTATCTTGCTATGGAGACTGAGTACAAGTACCAGCACAAAGCAGATGTACAGCAGAGGTAAGGATGGAAGCACATGGTAACAGTAAGTGCACTTGAAATCAAGCACTGCAACCATTATACTCCCCCTCTCACACACACTCACACACACACATAGACATATGCAAATCTATGTACATGTACACACACACACATACACACACACACACACACACACACACACACACACACACACACACACACACACACACACACACACACATACACACATAAATACACACACACACACACACACACACATACACACACACACACACACACACACACACACACACACACACACACACACACACACATCTATGTACATGTAAACACACACACACACACACACGCACATACAGATCTATGTACATGCACATACACACAGCACACACACACACACACACACACACACACACACACACACACACACACACACACATACAGATCTATGTACATACACACACACACACGCACACCTATGTACATGTACATACATACACGCACATCTATGTACATGTACATACATAAACACACACACACACACACACACACACTCATACACATCTATGTACATGTACATACAAATACACATATACACTCACACACACACACACACACACACACACACACACACACACACACACACACACACACACACACACACACACACACACACACACACACACACAGACAGGCACACACATACACCCACACACATCTATGTACACACACATACATACACACTTGATTTTCAAACTTTGCATAATTGCTTAAAAAGGTATACAAAGCTGAAGGCTGCTTTAGTAAAGCAATGTGTGATATCTGGCTGTTCCTGTACTATCTAAGCTGTTTTTATTCAAAAATCTTCCTTTATTTATTAATTTTCTTTTAGCATCTGGTCAAACACACTGTGATAACATGGCACCGTAGCACGTTACCAAAAAACTAAAAGTAATCTGGCAATGCTATGCCTACATTCCCTACACAAAGGTCAGTAATTATAGAACATATACAGGTGCTTTGTGAAACCTTGTCTAGCCCAAGTCTTAGGTATTGAGAATTTGGAATTATTTCATAAAGCATTTCATTAAGTAATTCAGCAAAAGTACTACATAAGGTATTGCAATGGCATTAACTCATTTTTATTACAGTTCAACACAATATTGTGGACAAGTCGTAAAAAACTCAGACTTTTGTTTTCTTTTCATATGAAAGCAGTTTGTGTAACTGCTTCCAGGTTTGTTCAGATATGTACTTCGGAATGTCACTGTTTAGGATCCATTACCTCCGTTACTTTTAGAATAGGCATCAAAATCTTTTTATAAGTACTAAATTCAAACAGGTAATTCAAAGCCTTTAAAAGGAGAATGCTAGCATTCATCTCTCTGAACACAGTTAAGGTAAAATGACAGACCAGATGTACACTATACTTATGCTGAAACTGGTGCCAGGTTTCATTAAAATAGAAGTTGCTCTGTACAAGAAAAGACAGGATTATATAAAGGGCAATTCCATTTCCATCCCCAATAAACAAGTCATTCCTGTCTTCCCAGTTTGCATCAAACTTTTTCTGTCTATTATGGTTACAAAAGAACACTTGTCGTATCTTTGGGTGAGCAGTGTATAAATTACAGCTGAACTGCAGCACACTGCAAATTTAAAGATGAATGTTTGGAACTATAAAGCTACACTAACGGGGGAGAGAAAGATAAATCTTGTTAAAAATATGTTTAGCTGTTGCTTTCAGAATCAAATGTTTTATTGTGAAGACAATAATAAAATCCTTATGAGGGATATAAACTATGACAAATAAGTACAGACTGTCAAAGCTTAAATGAAATTCTTTATAAGGGCACATGAATGTGCACTTTATGGTCTTTAAAGATCTATGTGTGTGTGTGTGTGTGTGTGTGTGTGTGTGTGTGTGTGTGTGCGTGTGTGTGTGTGTGTGTGTGCACCATTTTAGTTAAAGAAGCAGGAGGAGAAGCAGTTTGCTTTCTCATCGTAATTTCTGCAGATGTTAAACTCCCCTACTTAGATCATTAGTATATTTGTGGGCATTTTTTGATAATGTAATTTTGTGTAATGTCATCCGGGACAATAGGCGACTTTTATATATAGCTACATCTTTACAATGAAGGCACGGCCATCAGCTGCATTCACAAGAAACACAGAAAATGATCTCAGAGCAATATTAAATGGTCGATCACATGTTCCATTATCTATGAATAACCTTTCAAAGCAAACTCAACTAATCATTCCTCCTGTAACTTCACCATTTTTTCTGTATATTTGCTAAACCAGAATTACTTGGAACCATCCAACCTCTGTCAAAATTCTGTTAACACATATTCTCATTGTCATATAACTGTGGTCTCAAAACTCATTAGTATGTCTATTGACCTTATGAACACATTAGCTGCAGTGTAACAGTGAGTAAAGCCAATGTTTATTTCTTTTTGTCACACCTGATGATCACCTTTCTTCTCTTTCACTGTGCACTTGATGAGCAGAAATAAACAACATTTTATTTGCAAATAAGATAAATAAAAGACTAAGCAGCCAAACAATAAATAAAGCATTTTGTCTACAGTGAAGATGTTCAGTTAAAAAAATATTCTTTGTCTGTGCCCTGTATAAGCATGATTCAGTCATGCTATGACCTGTCTCTGTCTATCATTCAGTGTTTATTTTTCCATCTCCCACAATCTCTACTGGCTACATCAAGCAGTGATTTCAATATGGTGGTGTTTGTTAAGTGGCAGAGCTTATATACATGCTTATTTATTTATGTTTTTTTTTTTTTTGACTAGTTAGCCCTTCGTGTGCCAAAGACAGTTTTTCTAGGGGAATCTGAGGGTGATGTTCATTCACTTGAATAAATTAGGGCAGGGCATGAGGGAAACTGTCAACAGTACTCATAAATAAGTGCCACTGCATATTTAACCTGCAGTATTATAAATTCAAATAAAATATGTCAGCTGAAATAACATCTAAATGATGCTGCTTCAGACGTTAAACAGCTTCCTTCATGGTGCCCTGTAATATCACCACTGGCTTGCAGATCAGTATGTGCGTTGTACCTTTAAGAGACATTCCAGTCCATGGGCACATGCATATAAGTACTGTGTACATGCAAGCTACATTGCCATTTTGAGTGAGCAGCTAGAGTGAAAGCATGCATGTGTGTAGCAGTCAGTCAATTAGTTAATTTAAGTTTTATGTTCTTATCCTCCATACTGATGTATTTGTGTGTAACAAATGACTTAAATGAACACTCAAGCCTCATCATCTTATTTGAATACATAAGACAAGTAACATGATATCAGAATGGTATCCAAAGTAAAACTTCTTCAAAACCATGAGAAATGCAGTTACAATTGGAGGAATATACCGAAGAGAATCATCTGATGCTTAAGCAACTCACAAACAGGTCAGAAAGATAAGTCCAGGTACTAAAACTCATTTAAATGAGTTTCACTCAACGAATATAAAACAAAGCATTCAGAAAGTTCAAAACAACGTTCTAATTAAATGAAATGCTCAAAACTACAATATATTGAAAAAGTACTCAAAATGCTTGCAAAAATGCTTGAAATAACTTCCAGATTGCATAAAATGTATAAAAAAGGGAAAACAACCATATTTCTTGCTATGTGCTTCTTTTTCATATTAGCTAAATCTATTCAAAATATCCAAAATCTGCAAAGTGTTTGCAAGTGTATGCATTATTACAGAACAGTTATTTCACAGAATACAGTCATTTTAAAGTAACTGTTGTACAGCTGAATTTTTCAAGTTCCTGTTGTGTGTTTGAACATAATTACAAAAGCAATTTGTTGTCATGGCAGATGGATTTCACAGACCTGGTCCACTTGTATTTGATAATACTGTTGCTTTATTTTGCTTAATCTAGCTAGTTCAGAAGCCATTGAAAGGGAGCATTCATTTGTGTATGCCCTAGTTGTGTATGCAGGGGAGGGGGAAGACAGACATACTGTAGTACCAGCTGAAATGTGAGAAGACCCTGAGTGCTTAAAATGTAAATTTAGAGAAATGTACAATCCCCAAAAGAATATTACAATGGAAAGGTACACATTTTACAAAAGAGATCAAAAGCCTGGTGAAACCTTTGCAGAATATTCAACTGATTTAAGAAACAAGGCAAAAGTGTGCAGATTTAGGGATTTAAGAGATGAGTTGATAAAAGACAGGCTTGTATGTGGTATTAGGGATGATGCAATAAGAAAGATTTTGCTTTGAGACAGTGGTTTAACTTTGAATAAGGACATAGAGATGTTTCAGATATATGAGCTCACAGAAAAGCACATGGACATACTTACAAATGAGAAAGGTATGCTTGCATTGCTTTCCAGTGCTAATGTTGATAGTATGCTGCACAAGGTTAAAATATATAGGCCTAAAAGCATTGTTACTTCAGCAAAACCTAGAACAGCTACAGTAGAACCCAGGGCATACTCATTAAACAGAGTAGTGACTCAGCAAACCTGTGACTAACCTCATAGTTAGCTGTAGTAATTGTGGAGGTAATCATGAGCACAAGTGAGAGAAGTGCTTAGCTTTTGGTTTGCAGTGCCACACATGTAAACACTGGAATCATTTCAAAAAGTTCTGTAAATCCAAAGGGGCACATTCTTTTATTAAAAGAGAGCATTCAAAGTGGCAAGTTGATCATCTAGAAAGCTGTAACCCTACTTTTTATGTTGAATTTGTGTCTGTGTTTGATAAAGAAGTCGCAGTAGATTTGTTGGCAAAGAATGAAGTATTTTGTACTCTTCTGATTAAAAGGAAACCTGTAGACCTCAAGATTGATATTGGTTCAGGGTGCAATGTTATATCAGCAGAAATGTTTGCTAAGGTAAACGTTGTTAAGAAGCTTGATTTGGCAAGGTGTGCAATGCTTGCTGCTTATGGTGGTGAAGAAATTCAGACCAAAGGCTCCGTAGTACTTTCATATTATTCTGCTGGGAAGAGCTATAATTTGCAAATTTACATAGTCAAGAGGCATGTACTGTCACTGTTAGGTCTCAAAGACAGTTTGAAAATAGGACTACTTTTATTTAACAAATAAATCCACTATGTAAGCATGTGTAACCAGGAAGATTTTGCACAAACTGATTTTTCTGACTATGCTGATCTTTCTGAAGACAAATTAGGCAAACTAAGAGTTGTGTAATCCATGAAGTTAGACCATGAGGTAAGCGTAGTCATCACACCAGCATGGAAAGTTCCAGTTCCCCTGCAAGGCAGAGTAAAAGCTGAGCTAGACAGAATGGTGCATATAAGAGAAATTTGTCTAGTGGATGAACCAGCTGAATGGATGGTAGCTCATAAAAAAGCTCAGATGATATTAGGATATGTATTGATCCAAAAGATTTGAACAAAGTGCTAAACCTACCTCATCATCCAATAAGTACAGTTGAAGAAGTTGCTGTTCTTATTCCAACTGCCACTGTTTTTTCTGTCTTAGATGCAAAAAGTTCATTTTGGCAAATTTTGCTTGACTGAAAATCTTCTTTGCTAACCATGTTCAGTACATCATTTGGAAGGTACAGATTTTTCAGAATGCCATTTGAGATAAATTCTGCCAGTGAAGTCTTTCAAAACACAATGGAACATTTTTTTTCTGGCTATCCATGCACTATTATAGCAGATGATATTCTTGAAGGAGGCAGTGGTGAAGTCGAACATGATAGAAACCACAGGAAAGTACTGAAACGTGCTCATGAAATCAGACTTAAGCTGAATCCTCAGAAATGTAAATTCAGGTTACAAGAAGTTACTTATGTGGATCATTTGTTTACCAGTTCAGTCTTATTGCCAGATCCTTCTAAGCAAGCTGCAATTTTTGAGATGCCAACTCCAGACAATGTCATGTTCCTACAGTTTTTCTTGGCATAGTCAACTATTTGGGTAAGTTCATTCCTGATTTGATTGAACTTTCAGCACCACTAAGAGAGCTGACATGCAAAAATGTAACCTGGTCCTGGCTGAAACAACATCAAAGAGCAACTGATGTTCTGAAACAGAAAATTGTCAGTCTACCCCCTTTAAGATATTTTGATGTTCACAAACCAGTAACTCTTTCCTGTGATGCCTCAAAGTTTGGTCTTGGTGTAGTTATTCTTCAAGAGGGCAGACCAGTAGCCTATGCATCCAGAAGTCTAACCCAAACCAAGATGCAGTATGCTCAGATTGAAAAAGAGCTCTTGGCAATTGTGTTTGCATGTTCAAAGTTCCATGATTACATTTATGGCCAACCTATTCAACTTGAAACTGACCACCAACTTTTGGTCATTATTTTGAAAAATCCTGTGCACACAGTTCCTGTGAGAATACAATGTATAATGTTAAAGTTGCAAAAGTACAATTTTCACTTGGTTTACACAAAAAGCAATCTTCTTTATTTTGCTGATACTTTATCCAGATCACTCAGAGGAACCACTGAACAGCATGAAAATGAAAAACCTGATTTTGAAGTCACGGAAGTGCAAATTTTTTCTTCCACACATCTTGATGAGCTTAGAACTCACACAGCTTCAGATCCATTCTCCAGAAGCTCAACCAATTTATCAGTCGAGGATGGCCATCAACGCAATTGTGCTTACCACTAGATGTGCAGCAGTATTTTCCTTACTGAGATGCGATTTTGATGGAAAATGGTATCATCAGGAAAGCTCCAAAAAGTGATTGTTCCAAAATCCTTGCAACACGAGTATATTAAAACCTTGCATCGTGATCACTAAGGAAATGATTCAACCAAAAGAAGGGCGAGAGGATTAGTATTTTTGCCTTCTATGTCAAAAGATATTGAGAAAAAACTTTTCAGTTTGTTCTGTTTGTAATAGTACTAAACTGCATCAACAGAAAGAATCACTTCAGCTAAGCCAGATTCCTGAGCTACCTTGGTTGACAGTAGCTACATGTATTTTCAAATGGAATGGTCAACATTACTTGGTGTTAGTGGACCCTTATTCAAACTGGTTTGAGATTGACCGACTTCCTAATCTCATGTCCAGTACTGTCATTACAAAGCTGAAGAGACATTTTTCTGTCCATTGTAGTCCACACAAAGTTATTTCTGACAATAGTGCACAGTTTACCAGTCAACAGTTCAAAAGATTTGCTGAAACGTGGGACTTTATTCATATCACTAATGTCCAGAATACCCACAGTCCTATGGTTTGGCAGAATGTGCAGTTCAAAGTGCAAAACAGCTGTGCAGAAATCTAAACATGACAATATTGATGTTCTTCTAAATCTCCTAAATCTCAGAAACATTCCTTATGACAATCAACTTGGTTCACATGCCCAGAGGTTAGTGTTGAGACAAACCAGAACCACACTAACAATCAGTAAGAATTTGTTAATTCCTAGTGCTAAAATAACAAAGCAGTAAAAGCCCAACTCTTAAAGAAGCATTTGTCACAAAAGTCCTACTATCTCAAAACCAGCAAGTCTCTGAATCAATTAAAAGAAAGAGAGAGAGAGTGAGAATGCAGACAGCAAAAAGGATTTGACTGAATAGGACTTGTGAAATGTTTGTGTGAGGAACTGAGATTGTACATCATTGAATTGCAAGGGATAAAACTCAGACAAAATCAGAAACATTTACTACCGGTGTCTGAGCCAGTGTTACAGCATCTTGCCTGTAATGGAGACTCTCATTTTCAGAGTGATTTGTTTAATGTTCCAGTTCCAGAGAACATTTCATCATCTGTTCCTGAAAGTATCCCCAAAAATCCTGAAGAAGAACATTCCTAATGACTGCCCCTGTTGCTAAACCCAGTTCTAGTTATTACATTTCGAGGTCAAGTCATATCTCAAGAACCTAATCCCAAATACACAGCAACCTGGACATGATTGCTATTGTTTGTATATATATCTATATAATTTACATGCTCATTCAGTTGTAATTTTCATTGCAGAACAGATTAGCCTAAGAGGGAGGATGTAGATCAGAGTGTGTGTTGTACCTTTAAGAGCCATTCCAGTCCATGGGCATGTGCATATAAGTATTGAGCATGTGCAAGCTAGAGTGCCATTTTGAGCCAGAGTGAAAGCATGTATGTATGTAGCAGTCAGTTAAAGTTTTATGTTCCTATCCTCCATCCTGATGTGTTTGTATGTAAAAAAACAACTTAAACGAACACCCAATCCTCATTGTCTTATTTGAATACACAAGACGAGTGGCATGGCTGATAAATGCATGTTCCTGGCATGGAGATACAAAACATAGCCATATGATTTTCTAATATTATCTTTAAGAATATACTTTCCTGACCCATTAACCAGAATAAATTTATAAATTTTAAGGCCATATACTGTAAATAATCTTTGTTGCTGACTTACAACTGATTCTCACAACTCTCTCCTACATACAGTGAAAACTCTGAGAAATTCAGTTTAACATTCTGAAATGTTGAAGCCACAACAGAAAGGAGGAAGATTTGTTTTACTTACTGGTTTTGCCTTTAGTTAAAAGTAAATAGCATGCTCTTGATAGTAACCTAACCTCAACATGTTCCTGTAGTACATGAGTTTGTAATCTTAGAAGTGAAGGTAGTGATTTATGTGACTTTCAGAAATGTTCTGCCTTGTTAATGAAATGAATAAGTCAGACATTGCTAGCCCTGCTTTTATAGACTAGTATAACTGATGTTACAGTAATTTGTATTTATTTATTTATTATGTTTTATATTTACACATGATAATAGAAGCTGTGGTGGTACAGTGGTAGCGTTGTTACCTCACAGCAAGAGGTTCTCCTGTTCGATTCATGGTTAGAGTGCCTTCTGTGTGGAGTCTGCATGTCCTCCCCATGGTCGAGTGGCCTTCGAAAGACATGCGTGAATGGGTGTGCCTTCACTGAAGATTGGGCGTTGGGCTGGCAACTCAACACCATAAAAAAATTGACTGCCAATCATTAGCAGACCAGAGTTCCACTGTGGTGACCCCTAACTGGGAAAAGCCGAAAAGACAAACAACATATTTGCACGTGATAATAGCTTCATTGGTTCATAGGCACTTACTAGGCCATTGATTTGTGAGGATCTTAAGAAGGCAAACCTTCCATTCCCTTGGTAGTTTTTAGCCCTTATTTTGTGCATGGAAATAACCCAAAGATGAGGTAGAGGATGTTATGACAGTTACACGTTTCTTCTATGCATGGGGGACAGAATTACTAAATTTGCAGTTACCTATCCAGTCATCTAAATTTTATTTGGATGGAGTAAGAGAAACATTCTGCATTATTTGAAGTGGAAGACAGTTCCATATAAATGGAATTCTCTGAAATACAAACCTATCCTCCCAACATGTGCTATTTATCTTGAAAAACAAATTTGAGATCCAATTCCTTGAACAAGTGTTTATGTTACCGGTTGACTAGTTAATGTGTAACAGGTCTGACAGAATAGAGTTTATTTAAGCAATATACAAAAGGCAAAGGTCACCTCACAGTAGGCTGTATAATACTGAGAAGAGAGACAAGGGTATGAGATAGTCCTCTTAGTTTTTTAATTCATTTGATCTCTGCCCCATGACCATCAACCTTCTGTCCTACACTTTCCCATTTATTCCCCCATGATCTTAACCTCTTGAGTCACCAAAAGAGAGATAGGAGAGCAGGGGATCATGGCTATTAACCATAGTAGTTATATGATTTTCTGCATGAGCTTAAATCCCTGCCATCTCAACTAGCCTGATATACATAATTTCCTACTCAATCAAGTTAAAGTCAACTTCTGTACACTAGTGATGCTCAAGTGGGGAGCAGTTACTGCTGTTTTAACTGTCTCATATTCATTGCTCCATCTGCAGAAGTGCAATGCTGGGCTTTCTGCGGATAACATCTTCCAGTGTGGCATCATCAGCTCCCTCTCTATCTCTTGGACTGGGTGAACTGATAATGCCTACTGCCCCATGTATCCATGGCTGGCTCCTTTAATGCTATGGGCACTATTCAAATCCATGTCATCTGACATGCTATCATGGCAAGAACATTTATTCCACTGTTATGAATCAAAAAATGTCTTTGATTTCACTTCAGAGAGTGTTTATTTACTGTCATTTCTTAACATTGTTTCCTATACATCCATGGCTTGTTATCTGTTAAGTCAATGACATCATCATCAACTGTCTTTTTCCACACAGAGTTGGAGAGCCATGTCAATTGTTGTCACTCCTCCTGATTCAGTGCCACTGTCCTAGCTTCCTTGACAGTCATGCCTGACTGTCTCAGGTCTTCTCTCACACAGTCTATAGGTATATAGTTAAGTACTAGGCTAGCAGCACTTGTGGGTTATGTTAAGTCTATCCAATTTCCCTTTTGGTGAATGAATTAAACTATCCTATTTGGTTTTAGATTGAGAATACCCACCCCACGGTTGGTAATTATATATTACCCCTAGTGGGAATAACTGTGATTATACCATTAATAATTTGAGGGGCCTGGGACCCATGCATTTAGGAGCTGCCTATGTCCATTAGTAGCACAAGGGACTGTCCTTGGGTAAATTTTCTATTATTCATCCATAAATCCAAGTTGCACTTAAATATGGACAGGAATGACCCTTGTTTTATGTGGACAGGGACTCTGACCAGAGCAGCAGTATTTTTTGTGAGCTATACCTGTCCTTCCAAACCATTCTGTTGATGTTGCAAAAGAGGTTTAGATCCCTAGACCAAGTAATTATGATGCTGTTTGATTTGCTGATGTGCATTAGGTCCATCAATCTGGGTCAGAGGATGCCTTGTATGCCAGACACAGGTCATCATTTAGCAGTCTGTAGGTTACAGATTATAGTGACAAGACTTTAAGTCAGTCCACATAGAACCTATTGTTTAGGCCTTGTAACCTTTTAATAAGGTATCTCTGTGGGCATTCCAGTTGTTGCAGGTGTCTTAAGAGATACATGTCAAAGGTGACATTATACTCAATGACTGGCTTAATGAGGGCTGAGTAAAGGGGGACCATTATTTATTTACATTTATTTATTTATTTACAGTTGGTTTGCCAGGATAGTCCATTGGGCCAAGATGAGCCCGTTTGCAACGGAGTCCTGGGGAGAAAAGCTCCATTAACAAGGTTATATAGTTATACAAATGTAATAAAAGATTAGCAATCAAGTTATCAATACAATACAATTACACTGTTAGAGCAATCAAGTTATCAATACAATACAATTACACTGTTAGAGCATAACACTGGTGTTGACTGTTGCAGATGGTACTTTCTATGGAAGTGATTCAGATTGCATTTTATACAGAGTTAAAATGCAGTATTTACAGAATTGTACAAATTACAGTTTGTAGATGGTACATACTATAAAGTGAGTCATATTGCAGTAATTGTAGAATTTTACAGAATTACTGTTTGAGGATATAGAATCAATGTTTCTTTACGAGATGCAAGGGAACTTATTAGCAGGAGGAGGAAGAAAATAAGGTAGTTTTGAAAATATGAGGGAGGAAGGAAGAGCATTGAAATTATGAAGGGTGGGTGCAGGAGCATTCCCACTGCATTAGTAGATGAGAGTAAAGATATTTTTTGAATGTAAAGTGGTTGAAGGTGGTACGAATAGCTGGAGGTAGGGAGTTTCAGAGACGTGCTAAACTATAAGATAGAAGTTTTTTGCCTGGGGGGCGTAGTGGTATGTGTAGTTCAAGTAGGTTCTGGTTATTGGTTCTGAGTTGTCTGTTAGGAAGGTGCATTTTAAAGGTATTAGAAAGAGATGGACATAGCAAGGGTTTAAGGATGAGCTTGTGGGCAAGAGTGAGTTGAGAATATATGAGTTGGTTGTGTAGTTCTAACCATGTTAGTTTGTGGAGAGATAAGCAATGGTGAGTAGATGCTTTGTGGCCACTAGCGAATTTGGCTATTTTATTGTAGCATGAGGAGAGTTGTGTTTTGAGGGAAGATTGTAAGTTAGTCAGGAGTGGGGCACCATACAGAAGAGAGGGAACAAGGAATGAGGAAGAGAGAGTTCTTTTAGTAGTGGGTGTAAGGAAATGATTTTGTCGGTAGAGCATACCTAGTTTTTGATGAGTCTTTTTGATATTAAGTTGTATGTGGGAATGGAATTTCAGCTGATTATCAATTTGAACCCCAAGTAACTTAGTCTCTGGCACCAATTCCAAGGATGTGTTGTTGTTACTGGTGATTAAGAAGGAGTTTGTGTTGGCAGAGATGTGTTTAGAGGGAGTAAAAACCATTCATTTGGTTTTAGAGGCATTTAATGCTAGATGGTTTGTTTTCATCCATTGTTCAGTGATACAGAATGCATCTTGTGTGAGTTTTTGGAGTACTGGAATGGATGTGGCGGAGCAGATAATGGTTGAATCGTCTGCATATTGAATAATATTTGAGAATGGTACAGAATTATGGAAATCATTTATGAAGATGTTAAATAGTAGAGGACCCAATATGGAGGCTTGTGGGACCCCAGTTGGAGTACTTAGGAATGAGGAAGTGGCTTTTTTCCATTTCACAGCTTGAGATCTATTAGATAAGTAGCTAGAGAACCAGTTTAATGAGGAGGGACATAGGTTAAGTTGGGAGAGTTTATTAAGGAGTAGTTTATGGGAGATAGTGTCAAAGGCTTTTGAGAGGTCCAGTAGTAGGGTAGAAACAATATGTCCAGAGTCCCTAGCCTTGTTTATGGTTTCTAAGAAGGAGAGGAGGGCTGTCATAGTACTATGGCCAGGTCTGAAGCCATGCTGGGTTGGAGTCAGCAGATGATTGTCTAAGAGATAGGGAAGGAGCTGCAAATGGATACACTTTTCAAGGAGTTTTGATATGGGAGACAGAATAGCTATGGGACGGAAGTTTGTAGTATCATTATTATTGCCACCTTTGTGCAGAGGTATGATAAAGGCCTTTTTCCAGATTTGGGGTACTTTGCTTTCTTGGATTGAGCAGTTTATTAGTATACTAATGGGATAGGCAATGGTTTCAGCTGCTATGCTAAGAAAGTATGAAGGAATATTGTCTGGGGCACGAAATCCCTAGACCAAGATGCAGTCATTTTATTTATAAGCTGTGCAATACATAAAGACTTTCTTATGACAATGGACACATGATGATCAAAAGTTGGGTAACTATCCACATGAGTTCCCAAATCCTGAACAATTGGGTTAACTCTCAGGGGCATATTGTTAATATGGTAGTTCTCCAGGGTAGATGACTTCCCAAAGGATATAATAATGCATTTTCGGCATATAGTTTCAGTCCATGATTTTATTTATTTGGGGATTTGATGACTACTTCTAGTGTACAAACTTAATCAGCCAGAGCCCTTTGGTACTGGCTTTTATTTCAGAGGAGAAGAAGATGCCAAACAGGAGAGGCTCAGCACTGAGTCTTGAGGGGCTCCACTGGTGACTGATCTCTTTGTTGGGGTAGCTTGCCCTGCTTTGATCTCCTGCATCTTATCTGTGAGTCAGGTGAATTAGGGGTTTACTTCCATCATATATAGCTTTTCTACTATGCCTAAGTAGGGATTGTATCAAAAGCTTTGACAACTGTCTCTTTTCTAGATGTCCTCATTTCCTCTTGCCTCCTTCATGCCTCTCACAAATCTTCTTCACAATATCATTTTCTGTTTTGCTGTGCATTTTCCCAGACGACTGTAATCTGTTCTCTTTGACCTTTTTGTTAATTAGAGCTATGCTGGCTTCTGCTTTGATGTCATCATTTCTTCATTTGTCCCAGAGTGTGTATCATAGCACCTGACTCAGCCACTTCATCTCCATCACCTCTAGCACTGTCAGCTGCCCCACCTTTGCTGCAAACATAACTGTACCATTCAGTAGTATCAGTTGCACCTAAGTACTTTACACCCTACATGTCACCTTATTACCACTGACACTCTGTGGTAGTTGGCTGCAGCTTCTCTGATCCTTTGACCTCATTCAGACTTCCCTTCTGCCAATCACATTTCCCAGATACATGAAGCTATTAACCTGTTCCACTATTTTCCCCTCTGCTTTTTGATTTCCCTCATTGTCTGCCATGAAAAATGTCATGTCTGTACTTCACTTCATCCTATGTGCCTTCAGGTTTGCATTCCATTCCTGCTCAGAGACTGCTTGTAATTCTAAAACATCTGCATACAGCAGCTTTGTTGATCTGTCCCATCTGAAATATTTACTGATGTAGTTCATCACTTCATTGAAAAGCAGTGGGCTCTGAGCTGAATCCTGATGAACACCCTCTCCCACTGGAACTCCTCTGGGAGTCCAAACACTGTTCACACTTGTGTCATTAGGTCCTTGTAAATAGCCTGGACTAATTCTACCGATGTTTCCAGAACTTTAAATTATTTGCTAACTATACAGACTGAATTTTATCCTTTTACGTTTAAGAGCATCACAATTAACTTCTGTGATTATGCGAGTCTGCTGCACTACTTAACCTATGACACAACAAGTCTTTTTTACAAGTCTACTGAAAAGCAATAGCTTGCCGTTTATGACACAATATTTTTTTTCATTGATAAGCATGAAGGAAAAAACATGCACATCTGGAAGCATTTATAAACACCGAGTTGACGCAATGGTCCCCCAGTCAACTTTTTTCATATTATCTCTAATTTATCATTTACTAGAAAATGAGCTTATATCTGATAAGTAGATCTACCACTCTAGGTATTTTCCATCTCTGTCTAGTTGTATAAGGTTAGCAGTGCTCTTCCTGTAGCTAGCTAGATACTTTTTTTTTAGTGTGAATGCCCATTAAAGAGCTCCAAGTTATGGCATATGCACCCCCATTCAAGTACTCTGGCCTTTTGGTCTGATAGTCACAAAAGCAGTAATAACTCTGAAGTTATCACATACTGAGTTCAGTGACCCTTGTGCTACATTTAAAAATTTTAGTACAATCTGTCAACACTTTTTTTAATGAGTGTTTTAATGAGTAAATACATGTTTTATGATTCCATGCTTGATTATGCAAGCATCTTCCTGTCAGATAGACCACATTAATAAATCTGTCTTAAAGCGTCGTTAATCAAACAAGATTAGTCTGCGTTCTAACTAGAAGTTCTATATTATTTGGCATTCACATTGTTAATACTTAATTATATTCTCCTATCAAAAATTAACTACTCCACAGTTCTAATATGACTTATCCTATGGGTCTAGCTACTGATACTGTGCTCTCTAGACTGCATAAATTATTCAATAAGAGGTTTGAGTCTAGCAATGATTGACTACTGTGAGTGTGTGTTGGTAGTGCTGTGTAGAAAAGTCTTGTAAGGCAAACAGTACATGTAGTTGTGAATTGTTACTCTGCCTTTTAACCACCTTGTTAGAAGAACATCACTATATTAAACAATGGTGATGTTATCCATTCAAATGTGCACTTTAACAGTCGTTAAACAAGATCTCACATGGCCATGCAATTCAAGCAGTGCTCTGTACCTTGTGATCTTAAGTAATCATTTCAAATCCAGCCATTATGCCTTAGACTCAGTTGTGTCAGTAATTCTCTGAATGCGAATGTAGGTATCTACTGTGTACATGTACAGCTGGGGATTCCTCTTACAAGAACTTCTGCTCATTTTTTTACATAGAAATGCTTTACTAAATAATGATGGTCCTGCTATATGACATTTGGCTTTCCCAAGAGAACTGCTAGGGCTTTTCCTCTGACGTGAGGAAATGAGCCAATGTCCTGTATGTTGTTGCCTTAGTAAGGCAAGTAAGTGTTCAGATCTGTCATTATCCACACATTATGCATGATTGCCATTCTTCTATCACAGTGATGACTGCTTTATGCATTATGAGTGTTTGTATATACCTACCAGAAGTCAATGTTGTGTGAGAAATAGAGATATAGCAACAGTCTTTTAAAGAAATTACATGCAGGTATACCCTTTGCAGTAATAACATGATGTTACAGTTTCAAATACCAATACCAAAGCAGTACATCTACCATGGTGCTTTCCTTCTTCACAATATCATGTAGATTCTGTTATCACATAGTTAGCTGTTCAAATCCAACATTGACTGACTGTAAGCATTGTTTGTCCTTATGCATGAATGACATCCAGAACTGTTAAAATGTGAACAATTACAGTGGACAAAGCCTCCTAATTCCTTTTATCTCATACAAATTGTTTGCAACACAATCATATGATATAATGACTTCACATAGGTGGGTTCTCATAGTTGTGTTGAGAATACTGTTGTGGCTTTTGGAATTCCTGCAGATGTCATTAGTCGGATACTTGCATAGCTTATTGTTCAGTTTTAGCAAAGGGCAACATTATATGAATGTACTGATGTAACACAAACAACAATACATTGTGTTATCATTCTCAGTTTTTACTTTGGGGAAAGAAAGAAAGATAAACTCATTTTGTAATTTCCTGATAGTAAAACAGTTGTTCTGCAAATAAATGTCAATGTGTGAGTGCTGCTGTGACATATGCATTCAGTAATGACTTTCGACATATCGCTATCTTATCCCCCATTTCCAGACTTCTCGAAAAATGCATCTATCTACAACTTTTACCTTACCTCATAAACAACCAACTTCTAACCCCTACTCAACATGGTTTCAGACCTGGCCACAGCACTACCACAGCTCTCCCCTCCTTCCTAGAAACAGTTAATAAGGCCCATGACACTGGCCACATCATGTCCACTCTCCTCCTTGACCTCTCTAAGGCATTCGGCACTATCTCTCATAACCTTCTTTTCACTAAACTCTCCAAACTAAATCTATCCCAGTGCTCTATTAACTGGTTTACCAGTTACCTCTCAAACAGGCAATGAGCAGTCAGATGGGAAAAAGCCACCTCCCCTTTTCTCAATACTCCCACAGGTGTCCCCCAGGGTTAAATTTTAGGCCCCCTTCTATTCAATATATTCATAAACGATTTCTACCAAGCCATCCCAAATGCCAACCTTGTCCAATATGCTGAGGATTCAACAATAATATGCTCTGCCTCTTCTATACCCACCCTAGTTAAATTAACCCAAGATGCCTTCTCCTTCACTGAGCAATGGATGATGGACAACCATCTAGCACTCAATGCTACTAAAACTAAACTCATGATATTTACTGCTTCCAAAACCACCACATTAGATAAAATCTCATTCTCAGTCACTAGTCAAAATAATACTCCTCTCAAAATAGTCTCTAATGTTAAACTACCAGGAGTCCTAATCAATGACCAGTTAAAGTTTGATAATCATCTGCAAGTAAATATCAAAAAACAAATAAAAATAGGCATGCTTTACCACCACAAGTGTTACATCTCTCCCTCCACTAGGCTCAACCTCCCCAACACTTACCATATCCCATCCCTCCTATATGGTGCTTCTATCCTTACTAACCTGCAATCCTCCCTCAAGACTAAACTCTCCTCTTGCTATAATAAAATAACAAAATTTGCAACCAGCCATAGATCCACTTCCCATCACTGCACTGCCCTATACCAACTTAATTGTCTTGAGCTGTCCAATTACCTCATCTATATTCAACTTGTCCAAACACACAGACTTATTTTCATCCCCTCTCTCTATCCCTGTCTTGCCACAACCTTTAAAATGCACCAAACAAATAGACTTTTGAGATCTAATTCCCAAAATCTAATTGAACTGGATAAACCTGCCCGTCCACCAGGCAAACATCTAATGTCCTTCTCTTTAGCACGCCATTGGAATTCCCTCCCTCCTCTCATCTGCACCACCAGTATCCTCTCTTCATTCAAAACCTTACCTCACACACACCTATCTTCACTATGGGAATGTTCTTGCTCCCACCTCACATGATCTCCCTACACTATAGTTACTCTCTATAAGCTATAATTCACAATAGCCTCCCATTGTTTTGTACCCCGAATAAACTCAAGGAATTAGCATACCTCCTAGAATGGTACAATTCAGTTGCCTAGAAATTAACTGCACAAATTAGCATAACTGTTAAAAACTTTAACTGTTTGTAAATATTACTCTTATTGCATTGTACTAGTATGTGCACTCTACTAATATGTGTTTTTCCGTTTGTTTAATTTTGCTTAATTTGTGCACATTACATTTCTCTAATAACTTACTCTTATGTTTAATCTGTAATTTGTAATCTTCTGGAGCTTTTCTCCCCAGGACTCCATTGAAAATGGGCTCCTCGTGGCCCAATGGACTATCCTAGCAAACAAATTATAAATAAATAAATAAATAGAGTATGTTTTGATTCTGGTACAATGCTGTTGTACAAAACAATAGGAACAGTTTCCCTGGCCAAGAAAGATTGACATTGAACTGCTCACAGCTGTGTGAACATTAATATAGTTATCTCCCTGCCATCAATCTGACAACTTACAAAAATTATATTGTACAAATTATCCTCAAATGTCCTTTATTACTTCACTCATTAATATTATTTATTTGTAACAGGATCCATCGCTATGTCATGTGGCATACTTGGTTAATACACAGCTGTGTAGAGTGTGCGGTATGATAGGCAGTGGTTTGAATACGGTAACATCTGTCTGTCAGATAACTGTGTCAGACATGAGTGGATTAAGCAAATAAAGCATTTATGGTACAGCCAGAGGGCAACATTTTTAAGGCGTCACTCTCCAAGATGGAGGATCCATACCCATTACAACACAGAAGACCTTCAAGTGTGTTCATCATGACGCACACTATATGCCTATTTCTGTGACACATATCTTTCTGATACCTGTCTTGGCATGTGCTCAGGTCTGGCAAGATGCAAATTTTGAGTATGTCTTTGATTTTTCACATTCATTACTTAATTTCCATATAAGAACATACTGTATTGCATGTCTTCTTTCAAATATTTATGTAATACTGTAATTGTTTTCTTAACCCAACTCAGCTTTATGGCACGAGGACTTAAATAATATTTCTTACTGTATGGCATGATGCAAGATCATAAAGTGCGATTGGGCCTCTGCTAGGACACTTTTTCAAGTGTTTGTGTTGTTTACATGCTGTTATGACAGTGTTCTCTATAAGTTTTAGTGAGCATGCCCAGTAAAATCATATAGAAGATGTGCTCCATTTATGAATGGAAAACTTAAACTACTGAAATCTTATTGGATCTGTGTTGCCATTTGTCACTTGTGTATTTTGAGTGTTATTATATTGCTGTTTAGAATGTACATAGATATAAAATACATGCTTGTCTAATAAGTTTCAAGGTAATATAACCCTGTCTATGGTTGCCAAATGACAATGAATGGTAAAACATGTCCCTTTCTGATTTGCATAACACAACAGCTCTAGGACTCATTTCTTCTTATTTGTGATGATGAAGTGGAGAATACAACACTACTGTCATTTATCACACATACATTCCTTGTATATACATGTCATATTGAATAACTGAAGTCTTGGGAAATAGCCTCTAATGTCACTGTCCTTGCTAATTGTTGTCTCAACTTGGCATGTTATCAACATTAATATCACATTGCCCCCCCCCCTTTGTTACATTGTTGCATTGTGTCACTCTCACATCCATTGCTAGCATATACATTTTTAATTATGTGCATGGGAAAGAATTGTAGATGCTATTAATTCTTTTTGACATAATCATATTTGTCTGCATTAAATGAGTACATTTTCTCTCTTTACCTTTCTCTCTAATATCTGCATTATTAACATTGCAGTCTGTGTACATTCTCTCAATTTAATGTCCTTGTATTTTAATTCCTGTAATCAGTTTGCCTTTACTTCCTGTAAGCTGACTGATTGTGCTCGCATAATCATTTTGTTTACACGCAAGCCATTTTGTTTACATTGTGTGCTCATGCTTCGCTGAACCATTTCATGGTCGCCAGCACTGCTACTGACCATGAAATGGTGCTTGTAAATATGTAAGCACAATTAGCAACATGCACATTCAATGACTGCTGCTGCTTATCTCGCTAAGGTGCTGAAAACATGTAGCCCATGTGCAAAGCCTACAAAAACATGTAGAACGTGTGCAAAGCCTGCAAAAACATGTAGACCGTGTGCGAAGCCTACAAAAACATGTAGCCCGTGTGCGAAGCCTACAAAAACATGTAGCATGTGTGTGAAGCCTACATGATTTTTAATGAATCTGAGGGAGCATTTTTTTTTATTATCTCTACCACTGTTGAAGCATCTGGTTGGAATATATCAAGAATATCTGTTATGGGTGTAGTTTCATAAAATATGTCTTCCATAAAGCAAAAATTATTAGCCAAGTGAAAGCCCTGGGACTACAATATCTATCAAAGGAAACTGTGAGGTGATAGTTTTTCAGGAAAATGCAACTTCTAAAATTGAACTGTAATTCTTAAAATTGTATTATAATGTATACCGCCTTGAATCAAATATCAACATTTTAATAGGCTGTGCTTCTTATGGTGTCTGGCTAATGGTTAAAAAGGATCTGCTGACCATCTCAGCCATTTAAATTGATAAATAAGTGAGTAAGCAGTAACAGGCATTTCCTAGCCTAACAAATTACTATAAGTGCTTATATTTTTTAACATAATCACAAATGCATGTACGTGTTGTCTAAAAATCATCACTGTTATTTTTAGATGTTTCTGTGTTAATTATGAAGCATGAATATAGTAGCTCAAGTTAACAATTCCAGGTTGATAATATGGAGCAATCAATGAAGAGCAATGTTTTCTTTCATGAGAACTTCAAGAAATAAATTAGCATACAGTGTAGCAGAAATGCTGGACAGCTAGCTAGCTAGTTAGCTAGATAGATGGATACTATATTGAAATAATTAAAATGCAAAAATGCTACCCATTAACTGTCACAGTAACGTAGCTGTCAGATATTACATTTGACAAACAATATTCACTGACAGTGGCTTATACAGAAGCTTGTAATTTACTATTCAGAATGTACAATGACCCAACAGATGAATATTTAATTTGTGTGAAGAATGGATTGTCTTTTCATGTATATGCACACCACAGTCCCTAGAAAAAGCAGTTACTTTTAGTTCAATTACTGAAAATGTATACAGTTTTTACCCTTCCCCAGTCAAAAGTATAACTTTTACTGGCTAACTTCCATAATGACTGCCTAGGTTGACATTTCTTACAAATATTTTCCCCTGCATTTGTACTTATGACTATCTTCATTCAAGTGGTACAGTATGCATGAATTCCTCCTTAGAGTAACATAAACTACATTTTCATAGTCTACTAAAAGAAAAAGAAAAATCTGGTATGTAATGTGGTGCATATCTAAGCTTTAATTCCTCTCAAAATGCATGAACATGCTAATAGCAAGCTGTTATGCTTGGGGGCTTTTGAGCTAGACTAAGCCTTAATTTAGATCAAAGGAATAATTAATGACAGCATTTGTGCACTGTACTAAATTAGTCTGATAGCTTTCATATTATTGTTATGTATTCAGCCTAATACAGTTCATTTTTTTGCATAGCCATAATGTGTTGTAATAGACTAGCTACATTAGGGAATGTATGTATTTTTTTTCCAAGGGCCTCCATTCCAGCATTCCAGGTTCCTCAAACCTTAGATGTATTTTGGTTTGGAGACTTTTATCACATACATGTCACAGTCCCTACATTTCTAGCAAAGCTTAAGCTTCAGTCACAGCCACTAGTCAAAAATGTAAAAGGAACAAGTAAAGGATTACTGCTGCAATGATTTAAAATGAAATAGTTACAGATGAAACCCATGCAGGTACTGTCTTGGGAGATTCACAAACAAATTGTAAAGAGACACTACTCAGATATCATGATGGACATAGCATGAAAATTAATAAACTGCAAAGTCCATTCCCATGAAAGAGTCTGTGTGATAGAAGACACTTAGGACTGCACAAATCCTAGTGAACCATAAATGTAACATTTCTGAGGCACAGATAGAACACCTTAGCAGAGCAATTGTTGAGCAAACAGGGTTATGGTTCTGTAAAATGCAAATGGTGAGCATCTGTACTATTGAAATATCAGACTGTTTCATACATTTTCAGGTTAAAAGTCAAAACAAAACAAAGCAGAAATTTAAATATTTGATAATTAAGAACTGCAACTGAATTAAAAGTGTCTGGGTAGTCGCAGTGGCAAAAACTGAAATACTGTTTTACAAGAAATCATAGAAGAGAAATTATTATGCAGAGTGTCTACATTAATAAGAAGATTGGCATGGAAGCCTTTAGTGACGTGAGCATACATAAGGTATATAAATCTTATAAGTTGAGACAAGGGTGAGGTGGTGGGAAATCACCCAAAAAACAATAATTCTAGGCCTATGCATTTTTGTATATGCAAAGTGTGGAACAAAAATCATCCAGTATGTTAGAAAATAAAATGTCTAAAACACAGTAGATTATGACTGAGTCACTAATCGTAGCCAAGCTGTTAATGATTTCAAAAATGGCATCAAGAAATTGACATCAAAAACAAAGTTTGAGAGGAAAATTTGTGTGATCCATTTCATAAAATATTAATAATGGTGAAACCTCCAGCTCTTGCTTGTGTGATACTAGATAGTTAGTCCAACTATCATTCTCAAAGCTTTCAATACCTACATAACACTCTCCTCCAGTTTGTCTTCTAACTGTGCTTATGTTCCTCAGGTCTTATTTAATTTGCATCCTACTGGAACTGAGTATTTTATATCACTGGAACTGTATATAATAAATACATGTTTGTATAGTATGTTAATACCTTTGCAAATCCATCTACTTTATGTATTATACTTTTTTATCTATAATTAATGTTCTCTGCATCAGATTTGCTATTATCATGTTTATTTGATGTTCATTACTCAGTAGGCCCTGGTCTCAACTGAAATGGGTCACTCGACCAGCTCACTCATCTAGTTATCAAAATGAAATGAATAAGTAAATCATTAAGATAAATTAATTAACTAAACTTATCACCTACTTGCTGTACTAAAGGACATTTAAAAAGCATAAAACAGAAAAGTACTTGTACTTAGTTAATAAATGTGACTTTGTTTTTTTAGATAATTTTGTACTGGATTCATGAAATTACAGTGATTCCACATCCATCTTTACATGATATTGCATGGTGCTGTAGCATGAATACATGCAGTATCTTGTAGGGATGGCCCCGCAGCCATGCTGAATGCTAATGAGGGAATCTGGGGTAGAGAGGCATATGCTAATTAGTGATGTAAGTGTCTTAATGGCACCGACAATAATATGGAGATCAAGGATGGGGTTAACCCTAGACACTTGCGATTATGCTGAATATAAGTGCCATAACAGTGCCAACAGCAGCACAGGATTGGGGATGGGGGATTCACTAGACACCAAGGAATTATATTCAGGTGCTGTAATGGCTCAAGAAGAACTACAGGGATCAAGGGATGAGGAATTCACTAGTCACCAGGGCAGTGCCATAATGGCACATACCAGGTTTACACTGAGTGGGAGCTGGGGGACATACTAGCTACTAGAGCATTCAAGATATGTACTGTAATGGCTGTTCAATTCTTGTAGGGGTGGGGAAATGCACAGGAGGGCATACAGTTCAGGAACAGGGACTATGGTATGTGTGTGAGTGTGTGTGTGTGTCTGTGCGTGTGTGCGTGTGTGTGTGTGTGTGTGTGTGTGTGTGTGTGTGTGTGTGTGTGTGTGTGTGTGTGTGTGTGTGTGTGTGTGTGTGTGTGTGTGTGTGTCTGTGTGTGTGTGTGTGTGTGTGTGTGTGTGTGTGTGTGTGTGTGTGTTTTCATAAAACAGTAACAAGAACACTAGGAATGTATTGTTTCACACAGTGTATCAAAAGCTTTAATACAGCAAAAAACAAAACAAAGCTTTTGAGCAAAACTCTTTCTCAGTGCTTGAACACAAACCAACAGATAATGAAAAAAAAGAAGCCAATCTGGTGGTCCCCTGCCATAAACAAACTCTACAACAGAAGGAAGAAACTATGCAAAAGAGTAAAATCCCATGAGTGGAGGAGCTCCCTGGTCAGCCTCAGTAAGAAGCTGAGATCCCTTATAAGATTCTCCAAAGCTATCTACGAAAACAAAATCACCACTGATTCTAAGGGCAACCACAAAGCATTTTATAGCTATGTCAAAAATCTCAATGGCAACACCCAGAACTAATCTGAGTTACAGCACAATGGCACGAAAATTACAGAACCAACTGATATTCCCAACATCCTGGCAGACAGGTTCAGTGCTAACTTTACCCCTCTCTCACACCCTAAAGGGGCCATACCTATGCAGGAAGAATGCAGAGTCCCTGTAATCACATCTATGCAGGTAAAAGCTGCACTCTCTAAAACCAAAAACACAGCAGCCATGGGACCAGACAACATCCCAGGCTGCATTTTACATGAACTTCAGAATGAACTGGCTCTCCTACTAAGCACCATGTTCAGTCATAGTCTCATGTCAGGCTTTGTGCCCACTGAATGGTGCACAGCAACAGTTATCCCACTCCACAAAGGAGGAACCACCACTGATCCTGGGAACTATTGCCTATTAGCCTGACGAGCCTGGTCTGCAAGGCCACAGAATGTATCATCATGGAACTCATAAACAAAGACATTGGTAACCTCCAACCTCTGGGCCCCAACCAGTTTGGGTTTGTGAAAGGCAGATCATGCCTTCTGAACCTGATTGACCTCTTTGAGGCAGTCACCAAAGCCGTAGACGAGGGTAAGGTGGTTCACACAGCCTATCTTGACTTCGCCAAGGCTTTCAACACCATCCCCCATTCTGGAATTATAACTAAACTCACTAAACTAGGTATAAATCTCTACATCACAAGATGGGTTGCCAACTGGCTCACTGACAGAATCCACACTGTAAAAGTTGCAGACTCCAAATCTGACTTCAAACCATTGGCAAGTGGAGTACCACAGGGTTCAGTCCTGGGACCTCTCCTGTTTGGTATCTACTTCTCTGAAGTACAGGATACCACTGAAGGCCTCTGGCTAATGAAGTTCACAGATGACTGTAAACTAGGAGCCATAGTCGAGTACCCAAATTATGTGGACATCCTATAGAAGGGCCTCACTGAGACAGATGCCTGGTGTCAGAGGCATGGCCTCAAGCTCAATGCCAAAAAGTGCATTGTCATCCCCTTTGGTAAAAACTCTGTACCCATGAGCTACCACATAAACTACAGTCAACTTAATGCCGGATGTGTGATAAGAGACTTTGGGACCCAGGTGGACAGTAGTCTCTCCTTTGATAATCACATCGCCACAGTAGTTAGGAAATCCTCCTATGTGGCAAACCTCATCACAAAAGGGTTCTCATCCAGGAAAAAAGAGGTCATTGTTCCCCTCTACTCGTCACTCATTAGACCCATTATAGAATACCTCTAAAAGAGATTGGAATTTGAAACAACTTTTATGTTATAAGGATTTAAAAAGGAAAGGTGACAGTATAAGAATAAAAAGGTACAAAACCTTGTTTTAATTGCAGTTTCTGTAATTATATCAATACAGATAGTTTATTTTGCAATCCTTTAACAAAGAAAGTGTTTGAGATTAGGGTTTATGCCACATGCTCTACTGAAAATGTAGAATATTTAGCTAATTGCATTTCCTGTAGTTGTTTCTATGTAGGAAAAACTAATCAAAAACTAAAAGAACATATTAGCTCTCATTTATCCAAAATACATACATGTATGAAATATAATGTGTTATATAAACACATTGCTTCAGAGGGTAATATGCATAGATTTAAGTTTAGGGTAATTCAAGTTGTACATCTAGGTTTACAAGGGAGTGATATAGTTAATTGTACAGAAACTGCAGAATATAGATGGATAAATTATTTTAGGGCTGATTTCCCTCCAGGTTTGAACCTACACAACAGTATAAAGCCTATATTTGAAGACAGACACTGCATAACTGAGTAAGATTATTTTTAAATTATGTGTTAATTGATTGTTAATTTATTGTTTTTTCTGATTGGCTGGCTGTTTTTTTTTAAGAGACTGAATCTACTGGTGTGTGTTCAAGCACTGAGAAAGCACTTTGCTTTATTTTTTGCTGTATTAAAGTTTTTTGTACACTGTGTGAAATGGCACATTTTTAGTGTTCTTCTCCCTGTTTTGTGCTATATTTTGCTGGGCTTGTTTTAACTTCCAGACATGCTTTTGCTTTACTGTATGTGTGTTCATGTTTTGTGTACCTGTATGTGGGAGAGTGAATGGGGGGAATGTTACTGCCTACACAATCAGCAATTTACTAGAATCTGCACATCTTGTATTAACTACCACAATGTGCAGTTTACTAGTACTTGCCCATCATGGTAGTAAATGAAATTCAGAGACAATCAAATTAGCCAGTAATGAGGTCATACTATGTCATAGCTAACATGTCTCTGAATCACAAATTAACGCAGGCCCTTAAATGCATTGTCATGTTTGTCTCCTTGACACGAGTACTCACATAAATAGCATACGCCCATATTACCTTCCATACCTTGCTCTTTTGACCCCATGTGCTCATGTCACTCAAAACTGTTCTACTTGTTATCTAATACAGCTGTGCAAAAATGTTAGCCTTTTCATTCCTTGACTAAACAAGCCACACTGGAACAGATTTCTGATCTAAAAGATAAAAGTACCTCCCTCACCCCCCCATACACACACACACACACACACACACACACACACACACACACACACACACACACACACACACACACACACACACACACACACACACACACACACACCATATTCTGAACTTTCCTCCTTCTAATTTAGAAATGTATGTTTTGCTTTTTCATCCACTGTAGAATCATATGTTCTCTCTAAATCCTTCAAATTGTTTAGTTTAAAAATAATATGCAATACTCCCTCTCAAATTTGCTTTCACAATGTTTG
This sequence comes from Protopterus annectens, assembly GCF_019279795.1. Taxonomy (NCBI): domain Eukaryota; kingdom Metazoa; phylum Chordata; order Ceratodontiformes; family Protopteridae; genus Protopterus; species Protopterus annectens. The sequence goes on from NC_056732.1 coordinate 591,220,077, forward strand.
GCATTTTCCTTTTAACATTCCTCACAGTTCTCATTCTTGTGTATCCCTGTATTTATCTAATTTCCATAGTAATAGCCAGTTTTCTGGTATGCTTGATATTTTCCCCTCTTTTTCCTTTCTGTGACATTTTCCCTTTTTTTCCTTTACACTTTTTTAACAAAGTATCATAACTTATTTTTGAAGTCTGTCTCAACTGTGAATCATTTTCTATAGTTATCATCTGAAAAAAATAAGAAACAAAAATAAATTGCAGTTGTATGAATCACATACAGTCCCCCTCTTCTTTCTTTCTTTCTATAAAAAACATTTATTTAATTTACTTCATTTTTTAAACAAAGGAACAGAAAAGCGAGTCTCTATTAGTTCTGACTCCAAACAGAGGTGTAGCTGGCAAAACTAGAGTGCTGTGCCAGTCATATGAACTAGCTTCCCAGCCCCTCAGCTCTTCATGTGAAGAGCAAGAAAAAAAGAACTCCTACAGTAATGCAGCCAGGTTCTCCCCATCAAATCTAAAGGTCCAGCCCTCAACAGAAAAAAAGTCTTCAGATTACTAACTCAAACCTGGGCCCATTGCTTGGAAGCCAACTGTCCTTGTCACTAACAGTGCTGAAACTATTGATCCATCAGGGTCAAGCCACACACTCAAATACTGAGTGCTGAAAAATTTGATTCTGTCCAAATGGATTTTTCACTTACATAGGTTCATAGGTTTATACTAGGATAATGAGCACCAGTGTCTTTATAAACCTAGTTGTACAACTCAGCTCAGTTTTGTCCCCAGGTTTCTTGGATGTCTATATGCTGTGGTATGTTAATAAAGAGGTAATGAGGGTTATGTGGGGGTATGTTAGTTGGGGATTAATTTACTTACTGTTGACCTCTCTGCCGGGGGTGAATCTGTGAGCTGATGATTAAGGTTTCTTTGAATAGGTTTCTGGATGAACTCTACTTACACAATTCTCTAGATCTCTTATATAATAACTGCATTTGTGATAACTGTTGTAGGTGAAAGCAAATGGTAATACAGCCTCATATTTATGAGGGTATATTAACATCTGCTTTCACCAACAACTATCACATATATAGTTATTATATAATTACTCTAGAGAATAGTGTAAGGTCTTTTGCAGAAAGTAATAAAATGAGGAAATTTTAACAAGATGCTAAAGAGGGTGTTTAAACAATCTCCCGTTTTTATGTCTGTTAGCCCAAATGGTGGGCAGAATTAACCTGCTGAATGGCTGAGGTGAAAGAACTTCCCCTACATGGATAAAACAAACAGCCATTTGCTTTCTTGGCAAAACTTCACACTGATTGTAAACTGTACACAATATATTAGATAAATTAGTTTTTATTTTGAAATATAACATAAAGATAAGCAAAAAGACATTTAAACAGTTGAACTGGAAAATAAAAGAGTATATACTCTATTAGATAATAAGGTCTCCCCTATTGTAAATACATAAATACACTATGCATAAATACATGCATAAACTTATCTAGTCATATTTCTTCAGCAAACGTAAGCAGTGTCACACATAGTTTGGAATAATCTTTGTATGTCATCAAACTTCGAATTCTAAAAGCAAGGTATAATTGTGGTTTAATGGGTTGGAAAATGTAGTTATACTACTTCCATGGAGCTACTGCCTCTTGCTGTGACTTAAGAGCAGAGAGCAAAAATCAAAATCAATGTCAAGGGTGCCATATTTCTGTGTTTACTGCAGCAGAAAGAAACCCATAATCCTTGTAAATACATACTGGTAGCTAACTTCTGTAAGAAGAATGATTTACACTGGCAGCAAACATGCAAGATGCCGTAATAGTAAAGAAGTATCATAAGAGATTTAAGCATATCTGTAAATGCAGCATTTTAAACTTAGTGCTGAATTCAACTGCGATGGTGGTGCTGCGGTAGTGTTGTCGCCTCACAGTAAGACGTTGTCCTGTTCGATTCTCAGCTAAAGCGTCTTCTGTATGGAGACATGCCTTAATGGGCGTACCTTAGTTGAAGGTTGTGCATCAGAGCTGGCAACTCAGTACGTAAAAATCTGCTGCCAATCATTAGCGGACCGGAGTTCTGCTGTGGCGACCCCTAACCGGGAAAAGCCGAAAGATACAACAACAACAACTGAACTCAACAAAATTACTGTATGAGAAATCAAGTCTGGTCTGAATGATGGACCATTTAGTCAATAATAAAATTTCAAAAGCATAAAAATAGTATCTCTGGGTAAAGAGTGGAACAAGATCCCTCACCCATCGCATGAAGTTCCTGCATCTTTCTTCATAATTTAACAACCTCTTATATTGCCCTACTTGAGGTTGGATGGAAGTTTTGAATACAGATTACAGGTTAGACTTGTAATGGTCTACAACGTGATTACCTAATATGTACCTTTGAACCTCACAACATAAGTCATAACCCCTGGTAGCAAGTTTTACATTTCTGATTAAAAGTTTTTTTCACAAGAGAATGTAAAAAATTGATTGCTTCCTGCCACTATATATTAAAAGGGTACAGCCTTATAGCAAAAATGAGAACATAAAATAAACTTTCAAAATTATTTGTACATGCCCTCTTTTGCAAAATATATTGCAATCCTGAAATATGGTTATTACACTTTGCACATTTTAATATTGCCTTTGCTCAAAATCCATACTCTCAAAACCAGTATAACATGGAAAAACTGCTGTAAAGTCATAAAGATGGGAAAGAACAGGTATGACTCAATCTTAAATTTTGAAAATAGAACACTTCTTGTTAAATAATAAACTGACTTTTGAATATTATATCCTGTACAAAACCTCAGCTACTCTTCATTCAATTTACATTGGAAGGAGAATAAGATTATCCATTTCACTGTTTTTCAGTAAATGACCAACTGTAATTATCAGTGTCAGTGGCACAACAGGTAGCACATTCACCTTTGGTGCAGACGGCTGTGTGTTCTATTCACACAGCAGATATAAGGGTTGATCACAATGTAGTATAGTATGGGGGGGGGGGCTGCACTCCTAAGAGTGCCATCATTTGGATGAAGCATTAAACTGAGGCCTCAAGCACCAGAATGGGTGGTAGCTCAGGTGGATCTAAAATGATCCTATGGCACCTATGTACTATACTGAAAATGTAACAAAATAAAATACATCTGTAGCAATAGCTATATATATATATATATATGTGTGTGTGTGTGTGTGTGTGTGTGTGTGTGTGTGTGTATGTATATATACACATATACACATACATAGTGAGAAGAAAATATGTATTCACAGAATACAAAAATATATATTAAAAAATATATACCCAACCTTTGTGATACAACCATTTTTTTTAGCTTTTCCAAAGTTAAAGCAAAATCTCATAATTTATCATATAGTAATTTATCACTTATCTTCCATAATGTCCATGTAGCACTCACTAAAAATGTATTAATGGTATCTCTTACTGATTTTTATTGACAGATATAATGACCAAACAAAATCATATCCATATTAAGAGGAAATAAAGCATTACAACTAATATAAGATAACATCACAGCCCAATAATGTTGGACTCCACGGCAACTAAGCAGCACATGATCAAAAGATTGTTCAATCGAACATTGAAAATACAGTTTTTGGGAATGTATTTTATATGTCATTTATCTTTTTGCAGGTAATCTTTCCAGCATCAACTATCATAAAAAATTATGCAATTCAATATAATTTTTAAATTATTTTTGGCATTCAGTAAGACATACTTTACTATTATGCTCAATAGCATCCCAAGGTCTTTCAAAATAATAAAAGTCTATAATTTGGAAATACCATCATTTTCTAAAGGTAAGAATATTTATGATACTTAACATCCAGTTAATGATTTTGTTAATAAATTCCTTCATTGTTATAGAAATACAGTTCTTTCTTTTACCTACAAAAATACTTTCCCAAATAGATTTATATTTCCCCTCCACCAAATTCCAAGCAATCCTTTATGAACTTCAGAAATGAGAAATATTTTATATACATTTAATGATGCTCAAAAAACTATGGGATGTATTCAACCTAATCCTCCATCTTTTTTCATGATAACTAATACCACATCTAATAAGACTCAGTTTACAACCCCACAAAAACACAACAAAAATTCAACAACTCCTCCATTTTTTTGAAGAAACAGATAAATTTGTCCCAAAATGTAGTTTAGTTAAAATAAATGTATGCAAGATATAAACTCTTTTGTTAAACTTTTTGCAATTCATTAGATACTGTAGACAATAAATCTTCCAAGTTCAAAAACAAAATCTATAGAACCAAAACAACATTCATAATTGCAATCTTTGTTATAAATTAAAGTTATGTACTCGCCATAACTCTGTATCTTTGTTGTCCATTTTCATTCTTCCTCAATATATGGGTTTCTGATCTGATATTAAGGTCCAGCTCTTCCAATCTCTTTAGATTTTTGGATCCAGCCCTCAATCTTTTCCCTTTACCCATAATACCCCTTGCTTCCCAGTTTACTTCAAATCGAGTTTGCTGCTGCTAAATATGTCTAAAGGTATAAATACTAATAACTATAATTATAACAAGAAACAGAATAGAGACAGAGTAGGGGCTCAAACTAAGAACAATGGTTCCCATATAGCTCATCAGGTCACTCCCCAAAGATAAGGATGGGGGAAGGAGGGTTGGGAGTTGAAGAAGAATGAAACTGGACAGCACAGATGCATATTTATGGTGAGTACATAACTGTAATATCTGATGTCGTCATTTTCATCCTCAACATATGGGACAGTGTCTCCAGCTTCAATAGTCTTGGGTGGCCCTCATGAAAGGATATTCCAGACAACCATGAAGAAAATAGCAGCCCTGTTTCTGGATGTGGTGTTCAACTTGTAATGAGCAATAAAGGTATGGAAATTGGACCAAGCAGCCACAGCACAAATATCATCAGTTGAAGCTCTGGCCCAAAATGCAGATGATGTGCCAATGGATCTAGTTGAATTAGCCTTTGGAGATTTAGGTAAGTACGATCTTCTTAGAGAATATAAAAAGGAAATGTAATGTGTTATCCATTTAGCTAAGGTAACTATTAGATACTATTTTCCCAATTTGTTTTTAGCAAAGGAAACAAACAGTTGATCAGTTTTTCGAAATCCTTTTTGTTCTATGGAGCTATAAATGAAGTTGTCTATGTACATTTAAAAGGTGTAGCACAGATTACCCCTTATTGCTAAATTTTGGAAAGAAGACTAGTAAATTGATTACATGATTCATGTTTGACTCAGAAACAACTTTTGGCAGGAAGGGTTTATATGCAAGGTTACTCAGTTTTTGTGAATAAACAAACAAGGTGGTCTTAAAAAGAATGGCACAACCAGAAGCACACAAAAAGGAAAAACAACGAAGTTGGATCCACCAAAAACAGTTTACTGCGAACTTCTCTCTCTGACATCTCGGCCTAAGCTTTCAAGGAGTACAAATGAACTAAAATACTATACACATATATATATGCCACAATAATTGATTAATTAGTCCTATTATACAATTAACAATGTAAAACACAAAGATTCAATTTAGCAGCATTCTCCAGTTAAAATCTTCATTTAAACCATTAGGAAACAAGGTCTTACATTTTAAAATATAAACAGCTTCCTTTTGCAGCAACAGTTGCTTTATATTCAAACCATTATATTTATAATCTTGTATTTGCTCTAACACTGTTGCTTGTAATTCATTAAAATCACTATTGTGAAATTGTAAAAAATGCATAGCTACAGGACTTTCCTCTTTTTTATTAATAATATCTCTAATATGTTCCAAGAGTCTTATTTTAAAGGCTCTCTTAGTTTCTCCGATGTAAAACTTTTTACAAGGACAACAAAGAGCATAAATAATCTTTTCTGAAAGGCAGTGAAAAGAATGTTTGACTCTAAAAGGGATCTTATTAATATATTCAAAAGAAGGTACCACAAATTTACAGGCTTTGCATTTGCCACATTGGTGCGTACCTCTACTTGCAATATGATGTATTACAGAATCACTTGAAAGGCTGAATTTACTTTTTACTAATATGTCCTTGATACTTCTTCCCTTACGATATGAAAATTTTAAATCTACATTTAACCATGTTCTAACATTACTTAAAGAACATAAATAATTCCAAAATTGAGAAATTATTTTAGTAAACTCAGTGGTAAAGCAACTGTACATGGTGACAAAATACATGGTCTCTTTGTCATCTGGTCTTTTGTTCATAGTTGTTAAATTGTCACACTTATTACGCATATTGTCATATCTATATTTATTTTCTGTATTTCTACAAAATTTTCTATAACTATCTTCTAATATCACACTATGATAACCCCTCTTAGAAAATGAATCATACAGGTCTTAAAAAGAATGCTTGGAGTTCAGAAATTCATCTTGCTGATGTAATGACAAGAAGAAAAAATGTTTTTCAACAGAGAAGTTTTAGGTCTGACTTAGCCAAAGGTTCAGATGGGTTTGGGATTAAAGTTTGTAATAAAACAGTAAGATCACAGTGGAGTAGGGTCTCTTACTGGAGGTCTAAGTAGAAATGTACCCTTTAGAAAAGCCAAATTTTAGAAGAAGCTAGAGGGAAAGCATTATGTCCTATGTGGTAATGAGAGATGGCTGTAAGATGGACTTTTGCAATGTAGAAACTGGCACCATCCTAAAAAAAAGAAGCTGGAAAATATAATACACCAGAAATTGGAGTTGTAAAGGGATCCATCTTTTTTTGTTCTGTCCATTATGAAAATCTCTTCCATTAACTCTTGTAAATCTTTCCAGTAGGTTTTAGAGGTGAGGATAAAATCTGACAAACTGAAGAGGAACGCCTGGACTGTCTAGCCATCATTGGAATTAGAAAATCTATGCAGTTAACTTAAGGCCTTGAATGTATGGATGAATCATTTCTGATGCATGTGATAGTAGATCTGGACTGGAGTCTAGTGTCCAAGGTGGACATAGAAGATGAGAACAAAGGAATGGGAACCACACCTGCTGACGCCAGAAAAGGCAATGAGCATAACCTTGTTCTTCAACCATTGTGCTTTCTGGAGAAATTTGGGAATTAAAGGAAGGTGAGGATAAGCACACAGGAGACTGAGGGGCCAAACATGGACCTCAGCATCTCTTACTTACTCCCTCTAAGGGGATATTGGGGCAAAGAGCCTGATGCACTTGTTATTGAAGGGAGAGGCAAACAGTTGCAGCAAGGTTGACCCCAGTGATGAAAAATCATGTCCAGCTCTACAAGATTGAGAGACCACTCATGTGGCATCAGTATGTTTCTGCTGAGCTTGTCATTTAAGACACTGGATTTCCCTGGTATGTGCATTGCTACAAAAAAGCAGTTGGAGGAATGTGCATTGCTACAAAAATGTGGTTGGAGGAGATCTCCCACTGCCAGACTCTCATTACTCCTCAGCAATGGGGATAAGATCTGGATCCCCCCTGCTTGTTGATATTGCAAAACAACTGAGATATTGTCTGTCTGGGTAGCTATTGTAACTAGAGGGAGAGAGTTCTGAAAGGCCTTCAACACTAACAGGACTGCTTTCATCTCCAAGACATTGATATGCAAATTGATCTTTTCTGGGGTCCATGTACCCTGAAGATTCTGTCCCAAGAAATGTCCCCCATCCTAAATGGGAGGTATCCATGGTTCCTGATCAAATCGTTAGAGTGGCAAATGAGATCTGTGATAATCTGCAAAGCAAGGGGCATTGCGGGTAAAGGGAGTAGGTCAAGAGTCAGATCCAAGAATCTAAAGAGATTAGCTGAGTTGCCTCCAAGACTCATACTTTGAGGAATTAATGAAAATGACAACATCAGATCAATTTTTAAACTAATAAGTTCATCAGTATTAGCATAACAGACACATTTATGCTTATTTAAATGTAATCCAGCAGTAGATACTGAATTATTCAAAGACTGAAAAATACAGATCATGCAGCCCTTGCTTCTGGTTACAATAGTAAGATCCTCTGCATAAGAAAAAACAATAATAATCTAGCATTTAGCATTCATAAACAAACAAAATGAAAGACTACTTAAAGGGCAATCCCCCTCTTCAAATCAATATTTTTTTCACCTAATCAATACATAGAATGTAAAACATTAATAAAGTGGCATGAGTAAACCATAACAGTCTAAAACATTTCAATTAGTGTCATGTGCCAAAGAATCAAAAGTTTTATGGATATCACATGCTAACAATAAATCTTCAAGAGTGATAGTAATATAATCAACATTTTCACATAAAAAGAAACTTTCCTTTCAATGCAAAAACACTCTCCAGGAAAAGTGGAAATAAGGCTTTACTTAATCTATAAAATAGCAGTTTACAAAAAAAAAATAATCAGTATTAGTCAAAAGTAAAGGCCTCGAATTTAATAAATGTAATTTACAACTTTTTTTAAATGAATCAAACATCAGAAAAATTAATTATCTGAAAGCCATTAAACAACCATTCATTAAGAATGTTTCAAAATAAAGTTTTCTGACTGTCATCTATCTCAACATACAATTAATATGGAATCCAATCTAATCCGGAACTTGAATGTTTATTAACACACTCAAGAAATGTATTCAATTCAGTAAAAGTAAAAAGGCAATGATAATTGTTGAGAAGTATCATAATTAATTTTATCTACATTCTACTATGTAACAGTAAACTCTCGAGAGGACAATGTAGAATCTCAGAAATGTTCTACAACTTTCATAAAAGAGTCCTGGGAAATAACAATATCCCCTCGCTTAGTACTAAGAGCAGTAATATAAGAAGATGGGGAAGAGTTAGACTTATGAAATAAAGGCAAAATATCAACCTTAGTGCCATGAATAAAAAACTTATGTTTATACAATAACACATTGATTATTTTTAAATTTTCTTGGATTAAAGCAATATCAGGCACAAAGTATTCTCAGGTGATAAACATTGTAAGGTAGAGGAATGAGCGTTCCAAACAGTATATTAAGTTTTGTTTTTTATCCTACAATATATTTTAACTGTACAATAAGTTTTCTTATATTTATCTTTGCACAACGGTTGGTGGGGGGGTTGCTAACATGTACTGAAAAGTTTTCCCTGGCCATTTGGCATACTTAGCAACTGGCTTTGATTTTTGAGATATTCTTGACTGGATTTTATTTAGTTGGCATTTGTTAACCAGGTTGGTTTAACTGAGCCAGTGGCCCATTTTCAATAGAGACCCAGGAGACAAGCTTCAGACAGTGGTTTGACATAAAGTGTTAGCTCTGTTACTCTTAACTAGTGACGTTTTGGGACAAGGTGGCATTTTACACTGATCCTGGGCAATGTATTAATGGCAGATGTATGTTTCATGGGTTGTGAGATTGTTGCAGCTAATGGGTGTTGCAATATGGTATTGATAGTTGCGGGAGGTGGTGGTATTGTGCGGATGTGTGCTGTGGTATTCTAGGGCAGTTTGGAGACCATAGCTTGTGTATACATATGTTGTATCATACATTATATATAAAAAAGAAAAGCTGAGAATTCACTTTTGCTTCTGTAAATTGGTTGCATACTATAGAGGGTTCAAAAGGCATGTGGGAATATTGCAAGCATGCCATTTCCATTGACAGATGTTTGGTGGAGGTGGCATGGTGTAACTAGCATTAGGGGCACTACTTAACTTGTGGATTTAAATTGACATTGATCGCTGCATGTATGGTTTGGCTATAACAGTGTCGGCATTCAGGGAGTAGTCCAGTTGTGGATTGATGTCATTTGTGCGAAATGCAGGATATATGATCCGGTGCGAGTTGAGTGAGGCCTTGCTTTTTTCCTCTTTTGTGTTGAGTATTCAGATTCTGGCTGTATAGCTTTGGTTACAGGACCTACTTTGCAGGATTTGTCTCTCATGACTGGCAGTTAGTCATTTTTCATCATTTGCAACCTCATACCCTGTACTAAATTCATAATGTGCAGCTGGTTATCTTTTTAGTTCTCTAAGGTAGAGAGGCAATGGTTACAGATTGGTTCTATTTTGGGCCTTTGCTTAACTTGTGTTGGCATTCTGTATGGACTTATTGCTTAACAGTCTTGTAGCTATAACTGTACACACTGTGGGACAACTCACTTAAGTGAATTGTTGTCAGCAGGATATGGAGCAAGGCTAAGGGAATGGGTGTGGCAGTTGAAGGGGTTAAACAGGTTTTTGCTGGCTTGGCAAGGCAAAGGATCTCTTCTTTTCCTTGGGCAGATATGTCTGCAATTTCGTCAGACTTGCTATTACCCATTCTAACTCAGGGCTTGAGGGCTAACAGTTTGCAAGGGTTCAGGAGCAATTATTTAAGTGCTAGTGTACTAAGCTGCTGCATGTTCATAAAAGGGGGGGGGGTCACTTTAAACATGCAATACTGATGTGAAGTTTTTTTTTTTTTTTTGAGATAAGATTTCCAAATCTGTAGCACTATTGGTGGGGTGGTATAACCATGATGGCTCCCTGACATTGGTAAAGGCAGTGACTGGTTTTCGTGGGCTGGTGTGAGGTGACGTGTGTGTGACACAAGTAAAAGGAGTATGCTTTAGCCACTTAATAGCTGTGTAGGGGAGAGGGGGTGATTTGAGAGCTCATGGGTAGGCAGCTTCTACAACTCCAGTAATTATCTGTATTACCTATTTTGTGGAAGAGTTACCGGCTTTCAGGGGAGTAGTCGGGGCTTATTTATAAATTAAAAAAAAAATAAAAAAGCACACAATTAACAAGGGTCCTGCACCTTTTATGCAGGGAAACTTTCATGTTTAAGTCTCGTGACAGTAGTTTTTCCTCTGTCTGGTACATACTAGGACACATGACTGTCATATCTCATAATCCTGTTCCAAGGTAAGGACTGGAATCATGCTAATTCATTACAAGATCTTTTTATAAATAAAACAGCATGTTTTAACCATCCTATGATGTTCCAGCTGAGGTGGTTACTAAACCATTAGTATGTGTTCCCACATTTTGCCTACTTGTTCCACATTTTAAGGCTATGGTTCCTCATTTTGAAATGGCAGGTTGAGAGCTGGGGTCTGGGCAGTGATGTACATTGAGTTTCGGCCTTCAAATCCTTCAGGGGGCTGGATTAAAGCAAACATGTTTTGGCGGCTTTATAAGTCTTAAGAGCAGTGCTTGGTATGGTTGGCTGAGAGGGATGTTCCATATGTGGCATTTACCTTCCACATCTTGTGCAGCATGCGTCCCTACTGTCAGTATGCATGGGAGCAGCCAAACCTGTCATTTACATACTTGCATTTTAGGCATTGTGGACAATTGGGGTGCAAATATATTTACAATGACTCTCAACAGAGGGTAGGGGGAGTGTCATCACATTTTCAGGCAGATGATCATATCTTTGGGAAAATAGAGGTTATGAAGGAAGCATAAATGGAAACCTTCAGCAGAAATTGTTATAATGGTAGTATTCCTTAGGTTTTAGGTCTTAAAATTGAGTTTTATGGGTCACAGTAAACACAGTAACTTATGTTGGTAACATTTTAATGACTTACAAGATCTTAGCAGCCACTCAGGTTGCACAGAATGTCGGTATGATTTTCTTCAGCTATTTTAGAGCTTTCATATGTGACTAAGGAGCCTTGTTCGCAGGTGGGATGGATGTGCAGCTGGCTAATTTGATTCATTGACTTTTGATGGTCTGTTTGGTTATTCATGTCCAGGAAGATGAATGCATGTAACATCTTTGGTAGGTCTGACAAGGTCATTGCTGAATGATAAGGTTATAGGTTTAATATAACAGTGTTGCATTCCAGATGACTGCAGTATAAGTAGCTTTGGGATGAAGGGGATAAGATGGCATTCTGTTGAAGATGGGGGGGGGGGTTGTGGTGACACAGTTGAATAGTGTGCACCAGTGGAACTTCAGTTTGGTTTCAGGACCTTGTGGATGTGTGGGCTGAGAACTTACAATTGTCTTTTTTTTGCAGGTGAGGAACAGCAGAGTGGACATCAGTCAGTGATTGGAAGGAAGTGGCTTCAAAGGTGCAAGTAGCAGTAGCTGTTTCCATCATCAGATTGGTGCATGTAAGTGTAAACATTTACGTGCCTGGTGGAAGCTGTTAAAGATAATTGATCCTGATGGGCTGGATGTTCGGTTGATGGAGTTGTGCGCAATGGAGGTCACATGTAATCTTATTTTGCTCATTAAGGTATGTTGGATTTGGCTTGGCTTGGATGGTCTGTTGGTAACTGAAGAGGGAGTATGTTGGGGCTGGGTTAAGCAGGGTGAGGAATTTTGGGAGGGGTCCGGGTTTCCACAGGTGGTGTGAATGCACATAATAGGCTTAGGTGTCTACTAGGTTAAGAGTTTTAGATTTAAAAGTGATTTTTTTATAGAATAGACCTTTTCAGGTAATGATTTGTTTGATTTTACAGGGTTATCAGTTGTAGTGTTACTATGTGAGGTGCCAAGAGCTCTTATTGGAACTTTGTTATGACATATTAAGTTCCACTGGTGTTTTGTATTTGGTGGTGAGTACATTTTATGCAGTTGATAAAAAAGCTATGCTTTTGGGGTACATAAGGTCATTAAGAAATTGGAATATGCGGGTGTGGAGTATTTACAGTCTTTTCTTTTACAGACAACACTGAGGTGGCAAATGGGGATGCGCTGAGTGGAGCTTTTCTTGATGGGCTGAAGGAAAATGGTCTCGACAGGCAACTGTGAAGACTGAGGGATGTGTCAGCTGGTGGAGGGGTATGAAAGGAGGTTGCAGTTTTCCAGCAGTGCAGATGAATGTGGAGTTGTTTGTTTGGGCTTTTTCTTCCCTGCAGTCACAAGGTAATGCCTTGTTTGCTTGATCTTGTTGGGAAGTATCAGAATTGAATTTCACACTGTATTGTTAGCTGGGGTCTTCCTTGCGATGGGTCGGGTAGTGTTGTAGCCAGTAGGGGTTGGGGATTAGTGGGTTGCATTGAGTAATTTGGATCGGGCTTGTGAGCTAAGGGGTGTTTGGTGTAGGAGGATTTAGCTTAGATTTATTGTAGTTTAGGAAAGACAGGGTCAGGTTAATATAATACATTCTGGATGATACTGGCAGGTCACTGACCTTGTTCGACTTGGTGGCATTGGGGCATTTTCAAGCTTTGGGGGTACATTGTGGTCAGTTAGTTTGGCCTGGCTTAGTTTATGATTGGTAATACATTTGGGTCATATTGTTAAAAGCCATGATGAGGGTTTAAGTGTTTTAATTTTTGTCGTTGGAGTGATGGCAAGATTGCATGTGGTTATTAGAGTCATCAATCAGTAAAATGGGGTTGCATTTGGATGGAAGATGAAGCAATGGCCGTGGCATGCTTTCAAGTGGCAGTGGGCTAAGTGTTTGCTTGTTTAGTTGGGTAACCTAGTATGGGTATGCCAGGTCATGGGTTTATGGTTGCTACCTTAGCATAGTAAAGGTATCGAAGGTTTGTTTACAGCTTTTGAAGTAACTTGGTATTTTGCTAGTTATGTGATAGGGTTTTAGGGTGGGATGACTTAGATCCAGCTTGGTTTAAACAGGGTGGGATACACCAAATGATGTATGGTCTAATGCCTTAATTCTGGTTACATTGTTGGAAGTTTTGAAAGAGGAGGAATGGCCTGGTCAGGCTGGTGGGTGGAGAAGAGGGGCAGGCTTGCCCTCTTCTGTTCCCCCATTGCTGGTGGTTGTTCATTTTAATAATTTGTGAAAGGCAAGTGAGCGATTGAGCTGCTTGGTAAGTAATAAGCAAATGGAGGTAAGCTGCTTATTTGGATGGAGGTAATTTAATAAATGGTAAAGGTAAGTGAGCGGTTGCACTGCTTGATAAGTAAATAAGCAAGTGGAGGTAAGCTGCTTATTTGGATGAAGGTAATTCAATAAATGGTAACTGAAGTGAGTGGTACACTGCTTCATAAGTAAACCAGTGGAGGTATGGATGCTGCTTACTGATCAGGACAAGCAGAGACGCTGTCCTATGTTAATGTTACATGGATGGCATTTTCACCTATACCATGTTTTGGTTGAAATTCTGAATTTTGGTGAAATTTATGAATATTGGCTAACAATCATGTTTAAGGAAGTCTAATAAAGGTCAGCAAATGATTTTCGGTGTGATGTTTTTATTGAAGGGGACCTAGACAACTTATTTTTCCTTTTACTTTCTTCAGATGACAATCCAAAATAGAACAATAGGCAAAGTAACAAAAAAAAAACACTCAAGAGAATAAAATAGCTGCCAATCCTTCATGTGAGTTGAGGCACGGAGAAAAAAAACAAAACAAAAATCATTGTAGCATATTTAAAATCCACCAATATGCATCTCCCAGGCAGAATAAAAATTTAATCTAGCAAAGAAAAATCAGATTTATATAAAACAGCAATAAACAAACAAGTATCTTGCCCAAAGCACCAAAATATTTTAAGTGGCCACAAAGCTTCAGCCCATGTTTGTTGAGAAAGAATTAAACAGCTAACATCCAAAATCTCAACAATATCAACTTAAAAAGATATACAAAACTGTAAAGCTTGCACATGTTGTTTAACATTAATAAAACTATTAACATTTAAAAAAACCTATAGGTTCATAGGTAGGTGCGAGGCTATTGGCCCTAGGGCCTATGTAAGCCTAGCCAAAAAGGTATCCTGGCTTTTGCCACCCAAGAAAATTATTTTCCTGTGCCCCTGTCGAGAAGAGCAACAGGTTATCCCCAGGCTGAATTTTCTATTTCCCATCCAATCACCAAGATTTTTCTTGAAGAGTGCTAATGAGGAGCTTTGTTTGATATAGATAGGTAGTTTGTTCCAGAGTATGGGAAGTCTCTGGGACAGGAATCTATCCCTCCAGCATGTTCTGTTTATTGTAGTGATAAGGTTTAGGGCCCTAGAGCATGTAGCTCGGAGGGATTGTGATTTCTTTAAGTGGAGCATGTCTGACAGCTCTGGGTTTGACATAGCTTTGTATATTAGGTAGAGATCACCTTTGAGTAGGCGATATATGACAGAGTAAAGCTGGAGTTTTTTGAGACGGTCTGCGTAGGGCATCTGTTTGAGGCCAGTAATCCTCTTTCTGAGGTATTTCTGTGGCCTTTCCAATTGGTGTAGATGTCTTGTGAGGTACACACCAAAAGGGGCATTGTACTCTATAATGGGTCTAATGAGTGATGAGTAGAGGGGAACAATGACCTCTTTTTTCCTGGATGATAAACCTTTTGTGATGAGATGTGCCATGTAGAAGGATTTCCTGACTACTGTGGCAATGTGATTATCAAAGGAGAGACTACTGTCCACCTGTGTCCCAAGGTCTCTTATCAAGCTTTTGGTGTTAAGTAGACTACCACCTATGTGGTAGCTCATGGGTACAGAGTTTTTACCAAAGGGGATAACAATGCACTTTTTGGCATTGAGCTTGAGGCCATGGCTTTGACACCAGGCATCTGTCTCCTTGAGGCCCTTTTGTAGAATGTCCATATCATTAGGAGTTTCGATTATGGATCCTAGTTTGCAGTCATCTACAAACTTCATTAGCCAAAGACCTTCTGTGTTAGCCTGTACTTTGGAAAAGTAGATACCAAACAGGAGAGGACTCAGGACTGAACCCTGTGGTACTCCCCTTGTCACTGGTCTGACGTCAGATTTGGAGTCTGCTACTTTCACAGCGTGGGTTCTGTCAGTGAGCCAGTTGGCAACTCATCTTGTGACATTGGGATTTATACCTAGTTTAGTGAGTTTATCTATAATGCCAGAGTGGGGGATGGTGTCAAAAGCCTTAGAGAGATGTAGATAGGTTGCGTGTACCACCTTACTCTCATCTACAGCTTTGGTGACTGCTTCAAAGAAGTCTATCAGGTTTAGGAGACATAATCTGCCTTTTACATACCCGAGCTGGGTGGGGTCCAGAGTTTGGAGATTACCATTGTCTTTGTGCATAAGATCCATGCTAAGATGTTCAATGGCCTTGCAGACCAGGCTCATTAGGCTAATGGGGCAGTAGTTCCCTGGGTCCGTGGTGGCTCCCCCTTTGTGGAGTGGGATAACCATCGCTGTGTGCAATTCAGTGGGCACAAAGCCTGAGTTGAGGCTATGACTGAACATGGTGCTTAGGTGAGGTGCCAGTTCATTCTGCTGTTCATGTAGAATGCAGCCTGGGATGCTGTCAGGTCCCATGGATGCTGTGTTCTTGGCTTTAGAGAGTGTGGTTTTTACCTCTGCAGCTGTGATTACAGGAACTTTGCATTCTTCTGGTATAGAGATGGGCCCTTTAGGGGGTGAGAGTTGGGTAAAGTTAGCACTGAACCTATCTGCCAGGATGCTGGCAATATCAGTTGGTTCTGTGTATTTAGTGCCATTGTGCTGTAACACAGAGAAGATCTGACTGTCACCATTGAGATTCTTGACATAGCTATATAATACTTTGTGGTTGTCTTTAGAATCAGTGGTGATTTTGTTTTCATAACTAGCTTTGGAGGATTTTATGAGGGACCTCAGCTTCTTATGGAGGCTGACAAGGGAGTTCCTCCAATGTTGGGATTTTACTCTTTTTTTGCAACAGTTTCTTTCTTTTTTTTAGAGTTTGTTTATGGCAGGAGACCACCAGATTGGCTTCCTGTTTTTGGAGGATAGCATCTTGTTTCTGTTAGGGATAGCATGACCCATGCACTTGTGTAAGTGCTTATAAAGTGGAGTTGTGTAGGATTCAGCAGTCATACCTCTATTGTCCATCTGCATGGGTGTCGTTAAGTTTGCCACTTCTGTCTTAAGAAGCATGAAGTTGGCTTGGAAAATTTTTTACAGTGATTTCCCTAATGGGGGTGGGGGCGGGATGTGGATGTTTAGGGTGATTAGCTTGTGGTCAGATCTGAACAATGAGGAATTGACCTCTGGTGTGGAACACTGGTCTCCCATGTTGGTAATGACCAGGTCTAGGATATTGCTGCCCCTGGTGGGGATGTGGATATGTTGATCCAAGGCATTGGAATTTATGAATTCCAGAAAATGTTGAGCAAAAGAGTTGGGACATGAGTAGTTTTCCCAGTTAATGGTGGGGTAGTTGAAATCGCCCATTATTAGGGTGTTGGGTTGTACTCTAATATTTTCCAGTGTATCAAGAAATGAGGAGTTGGAATCCTGGGGCATGGTGGGGGATCTGTAGCAAGTTACAATTTGGAGTGTGATCTTGCCCAGAGTTAGTTGCACTTGGATAATCTCGGATGCATTATGCTGAGCAACTAGCCTGGAGGTGTGGATATCCTTAATGAATATGGGCATGCCTCTGCCCTTAGTGTTTCGGTCCAGGTTAGGTGGCTGAAAGGTGTGGTATGAATTATAGCCTAGTAATGCAGGGGTGCTCTCTGGAGCCTCGAACCAGGTCTCTGTCATTGCACAGATGTTGATGTTCTCCATTTTAAGGAGTGCCTCGAGTGAATGCATTTTGAGGTTTAGACTTCTAGCATTGAGTAGCACAGATTTTGCTTGCTTGTACCTATTAAGGTGGTCAATTTGTCATTTGAACCTTGCCTAAAAAAGGCACTATAGTGGTGGTAAGAGCCTTAGCCAGTATCTGGAATCCCAAGGGTGACAGGTGCAGGCCATCTCTGGTAAAGCATCGTGGTATGTCGACCATGTCCTCCCAGGCAGACAGATACTGGCTCCCCTTAGAATGACACCAGAAGCTTAGCCAATTGTTGAAGTCAAATATTTTGTCCTTGTACTGTGGTATCATTCTGGGTGATGGCAGGATGCTACTCAGGGCTAGGGTCATACCTGCCTGTGCTACAAGATCGGAGAGCTCCTCCATGTCTCTTTTCATGTAGTCCAGGGAGGTACATCTCAGGTCATTCATACCAATATGGACAATGGCAGAGTCATATTTGTACTTGTTGTGGAGTGACCTGAGTGCATGTGTTATGTGGTGGATCCTGGCACCCGACAGGCAGCTGACAGTAACTTTCTCCTTGTTTAGCCTGGTGAGTGGAACATCAATGTGCCTGA
Source organism: Protopterus annectens (assembly GCF_019279795.1). NCBI lineage: Eukaryota > Metazoa > Chordata > Ceratodontiformes > Protopteridae > Protopterus > Protopterus annectens. The sequence continues at coordinate 591,238,069 of NC_056732.1, forward strand.
CTATAGAGTCACCTATGACTAGAGTGCTTGGTACGTTGTTATGCCTTATGGGCCGTGGTTGAGTGACATACTGAGTTTGTGCACTATGTGTCATTTGGGTTGTGTTGGGGGGTGGAGTTTGCTTACATTTCTGCTTTGGAGGTCTCTGTTGCTTGAGCAGATTTTTATTGAGAGCTTCCATGACTGTAGGTGTGTCTTTCCTGTTTCTATGTGTGTTTTTTGATGGTGTAAGGTTTGAGGGACTATGTGATGAGTGTGGTGTGGTGCAAGTGTTTACCTTCTCCTCTTGACTGTCTAGTCCAGTCTTCGGTGAAGAGAGCTTTGCTTCCAGTTTGGCTATATAAGTGCATCTCTCACAGGTTGTAGTGTTGGGTGGTAGCAGGAGAGGGTTGTCTGTGTACTTGAAGCTATTGCATTTCCCCATGATGCCCAGATTCATCAGGTAGACAGGAGAAAACACTGGGAGCTGACCCTTAGACATGCCTGGATAGGTGCTTATTTTTTAAGTACTAAAAACTGTTTTCCTCTAGACAAGTGAGGAAAGTTGAGTGCTGTAGTAATTTGTAGCATATTTAGTGCTTAAAACAAGTTTGAAACAAGTGCTGAGCTCAAAGAAACAGATTTTAGTGTTAAAACTAAAAAAAACTGGCTAATTTTAAGGGAAAAGTTGAAGAGCAGACTTTATGGCACCTGGAATAGTTTAACCCTAGCTAAGCAGCGATGCATAAAGTGTATATATATATTTTTGTTAATATAACAGTACAAACAAGGTGTACCAATTTCAGAAAGAAACAGTTCAAATAAGCAGGCACAATAAGCCTTTGACCAGAAACTCCCAGCCCAAGTGCTTAAACCAGAACTAATACACTTTCAGAATCACAGACACTAAGCCTTCAATCAGCAACTCCCAACTTAGGATGTAAGCTACATGTCCTGCCACAGCAGTGCAGACCACAAACCTTCTTAATGTAAAACAACTGGTCTGAAGCCCAAGTTGTTCAACCAAAGGCTTAGAATAACAGTTACAATTGAATTAGGCTACTAACAAGCAGTAATAAATCCAGCAGAATGAATGCAATTAAGTACTTTTAAGAACAACAGCAAAAGCAAAATAAAGTAATAAAGTAGGAAGAAACACAAATACAGTAATAGCAGATGAATAAAGTGCAATATTTTTTATATAACAATAGAAAATGAGCAAACTTGATTTTAAACAAATTACCCAATTAACCAGTAAAAAAGCTCAAAACTGAGCCCTGTTCCAGCAGTCTTCAATCAGACAAGTTCTAACTGCACACTCCTGCCACTAGGGTGCAGGGGAATCTTCTCCAGAAAAGATGGCCTGGATTAGTGCTCAGGTTATCCAAACAAAACTTGATTCAGGATGCTTGAATCTAGTCTATGCTACAGCAACCTAGGTGCACCAATTTCAGAAAGAAACAGTTCAACTAAGCAGGCACAATAAGCCTTTAACCAGAAATTCCTAGCTCAGAAGGGCAGAATCTAGCCTCTCCTAACTCAAGAGTGCAGACCACAAACCTTCTTAATGAAAAAATAACTGACCTGAAGCCCAAGTGCTTTAACCAGAACTAATACACTTTCAGAATAACAGACACTGAGCCTTCAATCAGCAATTCACAACTTAGAAGGATATAAGCTACCTGTCCCGCCACAAAAGTGCAGACCACAAACCTTCTTAATGTAAAACAACTGGTCTGAAGCCCAGGTGCTTAAACCAAAAGGCTTAGAACAGTTACAATTTAATAAGGCTACTACCAAGCAGTAATAAATGGAGCAGAATACAGCTGAGTACTTTTAAGAAGATGCAAAAGCAAAATGAAGTGCATTTTTTTAAGTGCAAGGAAAGAGAAAGAAGGAGCAGAAGAAAAATTCAGAAAAATTCAAGGTTAAGAACCTAAGTGGGTTGGCCTTCTCAAATGTTCTCTCTGTATTAAGCAGAGTGAACACCAGACTGGGAGGGGTGTCCCAGATCAAATTTACAGTCGGGGGTGGCAACTGCAAAGCCACCAACTATAACACCACCACAAGAATAGGGTGGGGGGAGGGGGAAACAGTTTCAGGACGGATGAGAAACAGAAAACAATGCCAGAAAATGGGTCTACTTCATTTGCCCTAACTTCCAGTTGACTGACACCCATTTGCCCGACCCCATTTAACTGAAATTTCATTTGCCCAACATTTCATTTGCCCGACACTTCATTTGACTGACAAGTATTATTGGCAAGTAAATGGAATATGTCCCCTTCCTTACTGTAGTGCTACCGTGGAGTTAGAATATATAGTTGGGGGTGTGTGGGGGGCACAGCCCCCCACAATGGAGGGTGTGGCGGACGAAGCCCCCCACTTACTTTTGTTTTACTAAGCAATATGAAAGCAAAACCAAACGATATAATATGAAATTAAATGGGGGCTTTGCCCCCACACCCACAACAGCCCCCCACACCTTCCAACTATATATTCTAACTCCAGGGTCACACTACAGTGGGGAAGGGGACATATTTCATTTACTTGTCAATAATACTTGTCAGTCAAATAAAGTGTCGGGCAAATGAAGCATCGGTCAAATGAAATGTCAGTCATTTGATCTCGGGCAAATGGGTGTCAGTCAATTGGAAGTTAGGGCAAATGAAGTAAACCCCAGAAAATATATAAAATATGAAAAATAATTCTTTCCTTTTCATCAGCCTTTTTATTTCAATTTTTAATCTTTCTTTTCCTTAAAGAATGACCTTTACTACAACCAGAAAAGCTCTCAGTATAAGACTGTCATCACTAGAATTATCAAGCTCTAAGGTAATATGGTGCATAACATTTTCTTCAGAATTGTCCTCTTTCTCATCCTCAGTAGAAACAGAACAAATCTTATGAAGAAGGGGAGGAACAATATTAGGATCTGAAACCTCAGTGCCATTATTTAACAAGGTAGGGCAATCAAAACATAAATATCCCATTTCTTTGCACTTCCTACATTAGGAATACAATAATTAATAGCATCACCTATTTCACTGCACCAAGGGCATTTTATTTTATTACAATTTTGAAGTAAATGATCAGAAGCCCCATAAAAAACAAGTCTTTAGTTGATTCTTATATATAATGTATGCCTTAAAGCCAACAACTGCAACAACACTAAGAATGTGAGTAATTTTCCCTTCATCAACTTTTAGAGTAACCCATACCTCCTTTCATTCCATAAATTGCTATCATCCAGATCTTTTTTTTTTACATTGTGTACAAAAGCACATAGTGAATAAAAATAAGATTTAACTACTTCAACTGAAATGTCAGCTGAACAAAATTTTACATATTAAAACTATGGAAAAACTGCAGCTTTTTCATTCATTTTTAACAAAATTATCTATAAAAGAAGTCAATTGAAATGTGGGTGGCCGCAGTGGTGCAACAGTTAGCAGTGCCACCTCACAGCAGAGGTTCACCAGTTTGATCCGCGGCTGGGTAGCCTTCTGTGCAGAGTCTGCATGTCCTCCCTGTGGCCACGTGGGTTTGCTCTGGGTGCTCCAGTTTCCTCCCACATCTCAAATATATGCTGTAGGTGGACTGGACACTCAAAATTGGCCCTAGGCATGAGTGCATGTGTGTGTGTGTGTGTGTGTGTGTGTGTGTGTGTGTGTGTGTGTGTGTGTGTGTGTGTGTGTGTGTGTGTGTGTGTTCAAATATAATCATTTCTGTTTTTTGGAACCAATCATTGGAACCAAGGTGATCCACTGTGGTAACAGAAGCCATAAAAACGTGAACATAAGATTTTGGAGCTGTATGCTATTATATTTGTGTTGCTTTTTCACAATTTGTTTTAAGTAAAGACATTGAAAAATCTTCAGACAGCAGTGGCTACAGTAGAGTCATTCTCCTGAAGAGCACAGCAACCCATAGTCTGGTCCTAAGAAACTGTTGAAGACTAAAATGGTTCCTCCACAACAAACATCTATTATAAAGTACAATCACCGAGTTTTTGTTTCTGTCATATGTGTGATGTGTGTGTGTCTCAGTGTCTGTGTGTGTGTGTGTGTGTGTGTGTGTGTGCATGCATGCATTAATAACTGTGCAAGCCTGTGTGTGTGTGTGTGTATGTGTGTGTGTGTGTGTGTGTGTGTGTGTGTGTGTGTGTGTGTGTGTGTGTGTGTATGTGTGTGTGTTCTGTTTGATTCTTCACTCACTTTAAAACAAATAAAAAGCTTAACACAAATATAATAGCATACACGTCCATATGTATTTCCACACACATACACACACACACACACACACACACACACACACACACACACACATACACACACACACACACACACACACACACACACACACACACACACACACACACACACACACACACACACACACACACACACACACACACACACACACACACACACACACATACACACATATGCACACACGCAGAGGATTTATTTCTTCTGCTAGTCACTGCTGTCTGAAGTTTCTTTCTCTTTCTCTTTAAAAACAAATAAAAAAGCTTAACACAAATATAATAGCATACACGTCCATATGCATTTGCACACACACACACACACACACACACACACACACACACACACATACACACATATGCACACACGCAGAGGATTTATTTCTTCTGCTAGTCACTGCTGTCTGAAGTTTCTTTCTCTTTCTCTTTAAAAACAAATAAAAAAGCTTAACATAAATATAATAGCCTACACGTCCATATGCATTTGCACACACACACACACACACACACACACACACACACACACACACACACACACACACACACACACACAAACACATTTCCTTTCCATTATTCCTTTCTATATCAGTGCAGTACTCGCACCTTCATTTAGCTTGTCTTAAGACTGTTCACTTAAACAGAAGCACTATCAGATTTTACTGTAAGACTTTTAAAAAAATTGTAAGTGAAACTCTGAAGCCTGTGACCCAACATTCTCAGAGAACAGATGCACAATGTGAACACTGATATTTTTGTGCAAGCCTTTTCTGAAGCTGTAATATTCATTCCATCTGCCTTAGGTTGCCTTTCATTTCTTTTGCATATGTTATGCTGCCGCTACCAATTATGCCAGAGATTTATACAATCTGATGGGAAACAGAAATATTGAATTGATGAACTGCTTAATATAAGGCAGCTAGTGACTTCCTTCATCACTAGGTCACTGCTTCAGTGACCTTCTGGCATGGATCAGAGACTTTCTTAGCAGCTGTTGACATTTCACTTTTCTTGACCTCTAATCATCAAAGCGTGTTGATCCAGCCCACACCAGGGATAAATTTACGCTATGAAGTGAGTAATAGTTTCCTGGCAGAAAACTGATTTAAATATTCTACACGTGCCTTAATAGTAACACAGCATTGAAGTATATGATATCTAATTTCCAAACATAGTATATTTATTACAGCTCAGTATAATACATCATGCAGTGGAAAAGAAACAGACAGAAATTCATCATATAAATGATCTAGCATATCTGAGGTTTACTCCTTCTATCCCTGGAATGACCCTTGCAAACTCATGGTACCTCAGGTTTTGACATAATGACGTGCATATGCTAGACTCATGCAACTATTGTTTATGTTTAATTTTAAATGTCCAAAATAACTGTCAACTATACTCCAGAGAATAACTCTTTCCTGAAATATATAAAAACACAGTGATATTATAAACAATATAATCATGAAAAAGTGTCTGTATTGTCTACAAAACCAGGTAGGCTGTAGCTGCACTTTTTTTAAAAGAAACTTAATTTATAGCAATGCAGAAACCCAGCAAATCAAATTATCTCTGTAAAGAACCAAGACCATCCTATATTATTGAATCATGTTAAAGAGGAAAATGTGTATAAACTAAGGAACATTTACCTCTTTTTCTTTTCAATTATTCTTTTCTGTATTTTGCAAACATCAGATGTCAAAAGTCTATGTGTGCTAAACAACTAATGTTAGTGAAAGCTTGAAATTCAGGTGAGTTCATCATTCCTTAGATACACATAGATAGATGGATAGATCGATATATAGATGATAGATAGATAGATAGGTAGATAGCTAGATAGATAGATAGATAGATAGATGGATAGATAGATAGATAGATAGATAGATAGATAGATAGATAGATAGATAGATAGATAGATAGATAGATTAAACAGAAGGAAGAAATAATAGCAGAGGCTATCATCTGATTCCAAAATTAGACCTGTGTTTGCCTTCAGCAGAACTTGATTCAAAAATGTGTTTGCAGCTTTGAATCATTTTGTAGAGTTCTTGGTTAAACTATGAAAGGATACACTTGTACTCACTGAACAGTCCCAACCTGCACATGAACATAAAATAGTTTTACCGTTGGTTCCCACGTTTCAATTTCTGTTTTGCCCAAGCCAGTTTGTCTAAGAAGCTCTGACCTATCCATCAGTCAGACAGTCAGACCCATTCTGCCATGTGTTATTACTGTAGTGGGTATTGAAATGGTTTATCTCTGTCAACACAGCCAAAGACTAACGGATTTTTTCACTTTTTTTAATTTATTTTACATTGTTATTCATCATTGCTCAGCCTGTCTTATTTTTATCACACAGAGATTTAAACTGATGCCTTGATTGTACGGGTCTATATTACATAATCAAAGAGACACTTCTTCGAATATGTAATCATCGACCCCTAAACACCGAAATGCAAAACCACAAAATTTTTCCTAAGGAAAAACTTTGCGTGGCCATAGAAACAAGACAAACACTTCAAATATGCCCCCCACACCCCCTAACTAAATATACCAACTCAGAGGTCGCTTTACATTTCAGTAAAGGGTAAACTCTGGGAACGGCCAACTGAATTTTTTCCCTAGGAAAAAATTAGCAGTTTTGGCCATTCACGGTTTTTGCATTTCGGTGGTTAGGGGTTGATGATTACATATTCAAAGAAGTGTCTCTTCGATTATATAATATAGACCCGATTGTACATACTGTCTCACTCTGACCTAAGATCAACCACAGTAATAATATAAGTATTTTGAATGTGCATTATACATGTGGTGATTGCACTTTATAAATATACAGTATATGAAAGGTATGCCATAATTACAGCTGTAATTCTTTAAGCCAAGAATATGTAGTGTTAACTCTGATTCCCGTGGTAGTGGTGCTGCAGTAGCATTGTCGCCTCACAGCAAGACATTGTCCCGTTCGATTTTCAGCTAGAGCATCTTCTGTGTGGAGGCATGTGTGAATGGCTGTGCCTTCATTGAAGGTTGTGCTTCAGGGCTGGTAACTCGGCACATAAAAAAATCCACTACCAAACATTAGCAGACCGGAGTTCCACTGTGGCGACCCCTAACCAGGATAAGCCGAAAGACACAACAACTGCATGCCAAAAACTTGTCTGTAATATGTGAATGAATGGTGTTGACATCTTTAAGCTATGTACCAATAGATAATTCATTATTATCTCAGAGTCTCACCACTAGGTCATATCCTTTATCTAATTATCTGATGTTTGATCATGGCCTCAGCATATCTTACTACAGGATTATTCCCCATGAACCACATTACAACATTTAGCAAAATAAGTGGATCATAAGGGTTTTATATAACTCTTCCAATTTCGCAGAAGTAGCAACTTCACACATAAAACAGTAACACCATTAATACATCAGCCATATACACTTACCAAACCCATGCCTACAGAAAATACATATGTCTTACCAAAAAACAGCACAGTACTTTTATGATAAAAAGTGCCTAGTACCTATTAGTTGACATATCTATAATATTCATTACACACTTAGATGCGAGACAGTTCATGGAAATATAATGCATGCTGATTATATTTCATTTTACCTGTATATGTCACTACTAGGGGTACACTGTGTATCATATGTCTCCTGTTGTGTAATCACATAACCTTTTCTACAAGTATGCCACAAGTACTCATGGGTAATTGTGTAATATGTTAACCATAACTACTCAGTTACTTACACATATAACAACATTTTGCAAGCATGACAAAGCCTTTTATAATAGTATGACACGCTGGTTACTACAGCTGCTAGGGCTGCTTAGGACTGGTATATGACCATATTGTTGCAGTTAACTTGAGTGCACAGCAATTGCATTACTAATATACATTAATCAACTGTGTGTGTGCGTGTGTGTGTGTGTGTGTGTGTGTGTGTGTGTGTGTGTGTGTGTGTGTGTGTGTGTGTGTGTGTGTGTGTATCTATATATATATATATATATATATATATATATATATATATATATATGGATCCCCTTCATGTGGCTGAAACTACAAAAGCCTGAAAACAAAAGCCTGAAAAGTCAAAAGCCTGAAACTCAAAAGCCTGAAAACACAAAAATACATATACTGACTTTAAACAACAGAAACCATATTAATTTCCACTAAGTATAAGCAGGGGGCAAGCCCCCATGCACCCATTTTGTGGGGGGCTGTGCCCCTCAGACCCCCTGCTACTTAAATATACCAACTCTTAGATTGCATTTACTGTAATGAAGTACAATTCTGGAGTTGATACTTAGTGGAAATTAAAATGGTTTCTGTTGTTTAAAGTCAGTATATGTATTTTTTGTGTTTTCAGGCTTTTGAGTTTCAGGCTTTTGACTTTTCAGGCTTTTGTTTTCAGGCTTATGAGTTTCAGACTTATGTTAATTCAGTCATATGAAGGGGAACTATATATATATATATATATATATATATATATATACACACACACACACACACACACACACACACACACACACACACACACACTGTGTGTGTGCATGCGTGAGGGTACGTGTTTGTGCAAATATGATCTAAGCAAAGCCAACATATGGTGTATTAGTGTGCAGTCGATAAATCTGCATAGTCGATTTTACAATTTACATGCATATTGTACTTGAACTCTTCATTAAATTGTGCCACCAAATACTCCAAAAACATCACACTGCCCCTTGAACACTTAGAATACCACAATGTAATACTTTTGGAAACCCATTCACTGTGTTTTTCTATTTTTTCCATGACAATATTGATGAATTTCAAATCTGAACTGTATAATTATTGAAGAAAAATGGATTTTCATACAATATCTCATTACAGGCCAAAGCACTCACATACCACATGTTTTATTTTTTCTCTAATTCAGTGTCATATATGATTACTCATTGTTTTGTACATAGAATCTGTTGTAATTTCAGAGAGATTAGATAATTGAAATTAACCAAAATACCAAACAAATGCCAGAGTTAAAGTGTAGTAGACATATAAGCATAAAAAAAAAATTCAAAGATCACTTGCACCAACGTAAAAGCAAAACAGCAATTTAATAGAAAAACTTAAAAATGCATAGCTTTCAGGTAAATATACCCTTCTTCAGTGCTTACTAAAATCAAAAGTAAAACCATCTTCTTTTTCAGAGAATTCAATTAATTGCAGAGCCGAACACAATAAAAATACAATTTTAAAGTAACAATGTGTAATAATTAAGAATTTTATCTAGATAGAACAGTAAAATAATTGTGAAGAATAATGCAGAAACATTTTATGCAGTGTTTCACATCCAATACATTTTAAAATATATCAAAGTACATACAATTTCACTTTAAATTGGCTTATTTGATTTTTAGTACTGGTTTAACACAAACAGTCTGATTCAAGCCCGGTGTATGATCTGCCTGTAACCGTAAGATCCAATTATACTCCATAGTCTCTAATCTGACATTTGTGTCAGCTCTGCTAATTGATTTTAATACAAAATCGATAACCCTAAACTTAAAACCATGTGTAATGTTTTCTGATACATCTTCAACAAGATTATTACTCATAACAGCATGTCTGATGCCAGAGTTGTGTTTATTAGACATCATTTAACTAGCATTTAACACATATTCACTCATAGGCTTGTGAATGTTCACTGGTTGCATTTGTTATAATCTCCATTTTAATGCCTATGATAAAAGTGTAAGCCAAAAACATTTCAGACTACTAAAATTATAATCTAGCGTTTAGCCTGAGCTAGTGGCATAGAAGTATAAATCCCTGCCTATGGTCCAGGTGACCTGGATTAAATTAGCAGCTTGGGTGCATGATGACACAGTCAAAGAGGATGGTCATTTTCCATGTATGGGATGTGCTCTTGGATGTGCCATTTCTTTATATCCTTGGTAGGGACTGTGGTCATGTGGGAGATGTGAGGTTGTAGATGGCAGGGCCTATAGCTAGGTCAAGGCTGGATGTTGGTGAAATGGTAACTTAGACTAAGGGCTTCAGGCCAGTCCCATGGTTCCCACTGCCCTCTCTCACACACATAGACATACCCACCCTGCACACACACACATCCCTCAATGCATCTACATTCCACTCCAATTCCCCCCAACCGTCACAATTCTCTTCACCATTATGTTCTCTCTTCATCATCCAGACCGGTTTGTTTTCTTAACTTTTTCATACTTGTATTTATCTTTTTTTGCAAACAATGACTACTTTTTAGCTTTTACATGCATCCTTTCAATGCAGCCTAACATGTAAACAGCAGTCTATTAACTGTGGTAGAAATAAATGGCTTAAGCAGCAGCACCCAGAAGCATGGGGAATACTAGATATTTTGAGGTCCATTTTATTTTTCCCCAACCTATTGGATCTGATAAAGGCCTGAACAAAAATGTTGACTAAGAAAAGAACTTCAGTCTTACTCTTCAGCTTTGCTTTTTCCCCACCCTAACTCACCAAGCATGTACTATAATAACTGTGGAATAAACAGTCAAATTAAAATGAGGGTCTGGGGGCCTAGAATCCCCAAAATGAATTAGTACAGATATTATGAGGTGTATTTTAGAGATATTTACAACCTTTTGATACAATGATGGCCTTAGCAAAAACACAAGTAAAGAAAGAAATTTAGTCCTATTTTTCATTTCAAGGAAGAAAGATGTCTTGTATGGAAAAATAACAATTTGTAATAAGCAAAGAGGATAAACACATGCAAAGATACTTACAAGATATCTAGGAATAGTGCCTCCCTCCCAACTCAAAAAACAGTCACCTTTTGTGAATCCTTCTGTTATTGGGCTGGGATGAAGCCAGCAAACATCCATAGTCATATATTTCAAGTGGCTGCTGCTAAACAGGTCTAAATTATTTAATCAAAATCTACTTACATCAAACTGCTATTCCTCAAGCTGACATCATTGCACTTCGCTTCCTTGAAAGTTCAAATTAGTGAATGTTTTTCCCAGGTAAGAAAACTAGTTGTCCAACAAACCAACTGGCACACAGACACAGTAAATGAAACCCAACAAACTGGGGTGGCTATGTCTCCAAACCCCCAATGTGGGGGCTGTGCCCCTCACTTATATATACCAAATCTGAGATCATACTACAGTAGAGAAAAGTACAAATTTCTGTATGTTGGCCAACTAGTTTCCTTAACTGGGAAAAACATTTGTTGATTTGAAAGTTTGTTGAAGGGGTTAGATGATATCAGTTCTATGAATAGCAGTTCAATGCAAGTAGATTTCGACAAACTGATATAGACCCCTGCTAAATATATATGCAGCAAGACATTTCACCCCTACCTCCAAAAGACAGCCACCTTCTGTGTACCACTCTGCTGTCAGACAGGGATGACACTGAAAGAGCAAACAGAACACGGTAACATATTTCAAACTCATGTCTCCTTATTTGTATCCCTAAAGGTAGCCACCCATATATGCACCTGGTGTTTTATTGTAAGAAAAGTGAAAATGATATTAATGACATTAATGTATTCCACCTGACTGCTCCTACTCCTAAACAGTGGACTTGCTGCTTCACTGAGTATGCTTACCTCAGGTTTGAAACTGGAATAAAAAAGGCATAATTGCTATAGAAATAAAGCATTCCCTCTTACTTCATAGAATTAGAATGCTAATTCTACGAAGCCAGATTAGGGACTGTTGAAACTGAGCAAATGGCAAGTTGCTTTCATCCACAGACAGCCTCTACACTCATCCAGCAGTTATATTCACTTCTGCATAAACTTCAGATTTCCGATTATGATAAAAAAGTGATGGCTATGTAAAATGTTTAAACTTTGCTCTATGCAAGCATTAGTTCCCCATTAAAGTATTTCAAATTGCTTCACACAAATTACTTTAATTCTGCAATGCCAAAATAAAAAAGCAAAGAACAACTGTAGTCAGTCATTTTCCTCAACAGACAGCCCCAGAAATTGCTTCACACAAATCTCATTAGTCATGCAATGCCAGGATAATGAGCAAATGACAGCAGCACTGGAGAACATACCTCGGAAATAATTAGGATGAGTAATCTTGAAAAGCATGCTTGATATTGTGTTTCATGGTTCCCAAATATTTGCAGCCAAAAAGTCCAAAATTCCATTCTGTCTAAGCTAAATTCTACTGCATAAATGTATAAACTATTTCAGTTTTCTCCACTAAGTTCTATTTTGTGTGGTTTGTCTATTGACCATCTCTGCATTTTCATACTCTGCCCATTGGCCATGCATTGACCCCTGACATTTGCTAACACTACAAGAGCAGAAAGAGCAAGTTAAAAAAGCCACAGCAGCACATCATGGCAGTCTGTGAGTCAAGGCTGAAAACTGGACAGCACCACCAAAAGCATTATATTTTAAAATATATATGGCACCTTCTTTATAGTGTGACCTATTTTCTACATAGGAGTATTTTTATTTAGAGAGGGGAAAAAAAAGTGCCACAACTGACTGGCAACCAGCTGCCTAGGCCACCTATTCCTGAGGCCAGCCATTGCTGAGGTACACATGGATGCATGACCAAAACAATGGAGAGCCAATGCATGCCAATCCCTGGGAAAGGAACAAGACCATTTAAGGGGCATGGTGTTACATAAAAGCACTCTCTGACAACAGTGTGATGCTGACTCAAGTTCCATGATTTCCTTACCTGCCCAGGCATGCCTTGGGGTTAGCTCAAGGAAGCTAAGATGAGTGCAGTAGATCCAGTAGATGAGGAGCGGTATCGGAAACAGCAAATTGTCAGCTGTAGACAGTAATAAAATAAGTATAGCACTGCATTTAATTTGATGAAGGTTTACTCCTAGCAGTGATAATGTTCAATATTTTCAAATGAAACTGATGAAACTGTCACAGCATTCATTGCTAAAAATGTTTTTTAATATGTTGGAACTTTACTTCTCAAGCCTCCTCTGGAAAGAGTTTTATGACTAAACACAGTCACAGAAACTTGGTAAATAAACAAAAGTAAAATAGAAAAAAAAAAAATTAATAAAATAAACTGTTCAAGTTTCATGTATACATATCAATAGATGTGCAGCATTTGGCAAGGGAAATTGTTGTCCTAGAAAATTATTTAACTTCCAGCTGAACTAACTTGCATAAACTGAAAGATCATCATGAATCAGAAAATAAGGCAGCATAAAAACTTATTTTATCTTAATTGCTCAAACTTCAATTATGAATAGGTCATATTGAAATAGATATAGTAGTTTAAGCTTCAGTTATTAATGGGTTTTGACTAGCTCAGACTTTCTGCTATGTATTTTAATAAAAGGTTGTTCAGCAGATGAATAAATTATTTAAAAAAAGAAAAGAAAAAAGTCTCTTAATGCCATTACAAATAACTATCATTGAATGTACTGACCAAAAAAATTCTGGATATAGATTATGTGCCTGATATAATCTACCACATATTTGCTGTAAGCTTTGATTTTACACCAAAAAAATGTGTGTGTTTTTTTACTATGCAAAATTGTGTTTTCTGTGAATTATGTAGAGATGAAGCAAAATCACAGTAGCTTGTGGATTTGAGGGTCAGCTAGGGATTTAATTTAAATGCCTAGGGCCAATGAGCCTTTACTAGAGTGTTGGTGTGGTGTGCTTAAATGAATAATTCTGGTTTTGAATTTTGATTGGACAGGAATATGAAAATACATGATCTTCCAAATGCCTTGAATGTGTATGAACATGAGTAAGGTTAGTTGCATGGAGACATGATGTGATGGTTTAGCATCATACTCAGTTTAATATGTAAGTAGAAAACACCCAAAGGATTCCTGCCTTAGGCTATCACTCAATGACCAGAATTCACAATCACTGCACCTCTCTTGTATTTTGTATTCCAGTGCATTAGGATTGCTGATTATTACTGAAAAGAGAAGATCTGTATTCATACAAGTAGTTGTTCTGTGATGGTGCAGCAGCAGCTGGGAGAAAGAGTATGACAGGTAATGCCTCAACCTGACCATGAGGTCAGAACAAAAACAACTGTACAAGTCCCTTCATCAGCACTTTTGATATATTTCTTTATTATAGATGATCTTTAAACAGGACAGTGGACAGCTGTAATTAAAATACTGATACTGAAAATTGTCACACTTATGAGCATGGATTTGATTTCTGCTTTGGAGGTCTCTGTTGCTTGAGCAGATTATTACTGAGAGCCTCCGCAAATGTTTTTGTGTTTCTATGTGTGGATTTTGATGGTGTAGGTTTAGTAGGACTATGTGATGAGTGTGATGTGGTGCAAGTGTTTACCTTCTCCTCTTCATTGAGACTTCCCTGCTCCTCAACTAGGCCTCCCAGATATTTGAAGCTGTTGACCCATTCCACTATCTTCCCTTTGATGTCAATACTCAGCTTCTTCTGATTTCCCCAATTTGCTGCCATTACCATTGTCTTATCTGTACTTAGTTTCATCCCATGTGCCTTCAGTTTTGCATTCCGTTCCCCTATCCTTTGCTGAAGTTCTTGCTCAGAGTCTGCCTGTACTGCCACATCATCTGCACACAGCAGCTTTGCTGATCTGTCCCCCCAACCTGTTTGCTATCCATCACCAGTAGGAACAGCAGTAGGCTCAGAGGCTCAGAGCTGAACCCTGGTGCACACCCACTCCCACCGTGAACTGCTCTGTGAGACCAAACACCATTTGTACTTGAGTCATTGTGTCCTTGTACATAGCCTGCACTAATTCTACCAATGTTTCTGGGACTTCAAACCACCACAATACTGCCCAAGCTAGCTTACTTGGGACCTTGTCATATGCTTTCTCCAAATCTAGGAAAGCCCAGTTGGACTCTTCCCTCATCTCTAGTTTTTTCTCAACTATCTGTCTCACTACAAATATTGGGTCAGTTGTGCTGCATGCTGATCTAAATCCAAACTGGTCATCTTCCATCTTGCATTCTACTACTCTGCATATCAGTTTATCAATCACCCCCTCCAGAGCTTTCTTACAGTGTGACAGGAGCAGGATACCTCTGTACTGCCCACAGCTGTGGATGTCCTCTTTATTCTTCTACACTGGCATGAGTATATTTATTCTCCAGTCATCTGGGATATACAAACAAAATAAGCTTCCACCAAAGAAAGAGAAATCTAGCTCCAGTCTTTAATAAAACACATAAAAACATGAACTGGCGATGAACTGCAGGTCAGATGGGATAAGCACTTTCAGTTAAAAAACCTTCATCAGATCAAAGACTGGGGCTTTTAACGATTTCTCCTGCTTTAGTGGAAGCCTATTTTGTCTGTATTTTGCTGGTTTAATAAGGCTTCCTTAAGAGGTGTTTTTTGTGCTGTTTATCTTCTCAGAAATCTGGGATATGCCTTTGTTTCCATGCTGCTATGAGGCCCTCAGGAGCCATGTTTTCCTATCTCACCCAACATCCTGATCATATTTACTGCAGTCTCATCTGAGCCTGTCGCTGTGCCTGACTTGATTCTCATTATTTCTATTGTTACTTCTTCTAGGGTGGGCTCCTCTTCTCCTCTCATTGTAGGCTGCATCTGGGGCAGTACAGCTTTTGTGGGTTTTTTTTCATTCAGAAGCTCTTGGAAGTAGTCCTTCTATCTGCTTTTGATGTCATGTGGACTAGTGAGCAGGTTGTTGCTGGCATCCCTTATGAAGGGTGTCTGATTCTTTATCTTTCTGTCTTTGTCTTGCAATCTGATATAGTTTCTTTGTGCCACCTGCTGAGTCACTTTACAGAAGCTGGTACAGTGACTCCATTGCCCTGTTCTTTGCTGTTGCAACTCCTTTCTTAGCTTCTTTGCTAGTCAGTCAGTATTCCTTCCTAAGCTGTTTCATCTTTTCTATCTTCAACTTTTTTCCTGCACTCCTTCTTTCTTTTGATGACTTCCTGGACTTCTGCATTCCACCACTAATTTGCTTTATGTACCATACTGGCTCGGCCACATATCTGCTCTGTAGCCCCCACAAATGCTGTTTTTAGGCACTACCATTCTTCTTCTTCCACTCCATTTATTTCCGCCTCCTCTTCTTGGGGTTCTTGAACTGTTGTGCTTTCTCTCCAGTCAACTTCCAGGTCTTCAGCTGGGTCTCTGTTGATCTTAGAGCCTTCTCTGACTGTTTCACTGGTGATGACTTTGCAGCCATTAAATCTACCCAAGTGTTCTTTCCTTACTAGGAGGAAGTCTACCTGAGTTGCATATTGGCCACCTTTGCATATAATCTTGTGAATGTCTCTGGTTTTGAACCATTACTATGGAGCCATTTGCCAGACAGATATTTATTCTTTATTACTGTTGCCACATATATGTGCGGGCCCAGGCAGTCCTCACATCCTGTTCTGTCTGTCCCAATATGTGCATTCAAGTCACCCATTTTGTTCCTGCTTTTTATAGTAGATCCTGCAACCACTGTATAAATGCACTCTTTTCCTCACTATTACAATCCTGTTGTACTGCATAACCCAAGATTATGAATAGTGCCCTGTCATTAGGTGGAGTCTGATTGCCATGAGTCTGTCACTAATTCTGATGACTGTTTTCTGAAGTCGCTCTCTCATCACAGTTCCCACACCATTTCTAGCCTCCTGAGTAGTAGACTATAGATCCCAAGCCAAGTGTTTCTTTTGCACTGCCCTTCCATCTTGTCTCTTGGATACATGGGATGTGATGTCCAACCTCCTCCATCATGTCATCCACTTCCAAGCTGTGTCCTAAATTGGCTGTAGCAATTCTTAGTTCAAGTTGATTGGTTTTACATCCAGCTTTTGCTCAGCAGAGCTATCCCAGGTAACCAAGGCTGGACAGCTGGCCAGTAGCTTATTGACCCAGGGCTGCAGGTACACCCCTACCACCATTAACATCAGTCCCTGGTGTAGGTTGAGTCATCAACACACTTATCACTGGCAACATGACTGAATCATCTAGAGACATATTTTACACCACTGAGCATTGGGTGGCTAGCCCTGCCACAGCATGCAATCAGTGATCTCTGTTCTCCTATCTTAAGGATAGTGTGCACCACAGTAGATGCCCAAAGTGGTTAGTCTATACAACTCTTCCCGCTGTAGGGCACCGTGTAGCTGCTGTCCACAGCTCAATTTATTAGTGAGTTGAGATGGAAACACTGAGCATGTTTTTTAGAGGTCAAAGAACCCAACAGAGACACAAGGAGAAAATGCAAATGCCAAACAGGCATCAGCTGGAGGTCAGGATCAAACTTTGTACTTTGTGCATGGGAGAAGAGGACCTTGACCATTATGCCAAATAGTCTCATTATATTACTATTTTTTTCCTTCAGGAATCCTGGTGCTGATATCTTTCCTACTGGCTTATTTCAAGAATCTTTTGCTTAAAAAAATGTTATACTACCTGTTTTTTCCTTACATTTATGTGACAAGTTTCTAGAAATTGTAAGAAAGGAAAAGCAATCATTATTGGAAATGGAATACATAAGAATTAAGATTGAAGTAGTAGATAAATGGCAGTCACTCTAAGATGCAATAAATACCTTATTGAGAGTTGCATTCATAAGCAGTAAGCATTATCAAGTGACTGGCATTTGGCTGTACATGGTACATGGGGAAGAAGTAGGTGGGAAGAGAAAATACAATGAGCAGATCTTTATAAATGAGTGACTGAATGGGGGCCATTTAAATTGAAAGTCCTCATAAATGCTGAAAAATGAATTAAATTGTGTAGCCGGAATGCTGTTTCTAGTGGTATTAGATGTTTATTAACTTACCTGTGTTACCTGGATGTGGAAAAGGACTTCTGTACTATACCACAGAAATACACAGTATAGCATTATGAAATAAAGTATAATCATTTTGGGAGAATAAATTACCTTGTTGAAATAACTAGCATTTTATGATGGTACCATAGCCTACTAATAACTAAAACACAGAATGGAAGTACTTACCTATACTACATTTTAGAGGGGATAGTGTACCAAAATACTGGATTTTACAGGAATACTGTCTACCTGATATCAGCTGTATGAGTTGTCACTGTTAAAAAAGAACAGATTTATACGTTTAAAGTTTGTATGTGCATGTGTGTATTTCTGTTAGTGTGGCATGAGTTACATAGTAACCTTATTCGAAATTAACCTAATTATTTTATACAGTGCAGCAGTATGTCTTTGTGAAAAGGTAACTACAATTTCAGGGCACCACCCTCAATAATTGTACGCTTCTGGGCGATTTGTGTACCACATACTTAATCTTTAACATGGGACTGATCTTTAAAGCTAAGGCAAAACAGCAACTGTCATTCTGCTATGCACTATTATGTTAATTAATAGGTTAGGAAACACAGCACATACTTTACATGTTTAAAATGTTAACTATAGAGCAAAGAATTCTTCCTTAAGGTGTAATTTAAATAATGAAGTTACTGCTGTTATTGAACTAAATGTCTTAAAGCAGCAGTGAAGTCAGCCAGTGTAAAACATTTGACCCAAACATTTATTAAATGTCAAAAGTACAATGGACCTTCCTCCTTTCTGTACTGGTTCAACAACTGATCTTACAAGCCTTTAAGTGTTTTCATTGTTTCTTCAATGCTGCAATCTGAAGATAAGGATATATTTTCAATTAGAAAAACTCTTCCCAACATTTAAACCTAGAGAATTAATGTGCCTTCATGCTGACTAGCTACGTAGTTAATTGTTATGCTTACAAAATGAAAAAAACATTCATAAAAGCTGATCTTAAAGTAAATCACAAGAAAAGAACTCAGCATTCTTCATTACAAACTTTTCCCATTACATTATACTAAAGCAACGTGTAAAAAGGTCACACAGATAACCAACTAGTTAAAAACACAAAAAGAAAAATCCAGCAAAGTTAGACTTCTAACTATGTGATACCTTAAACCTCTTGCATCAGAAGCCTCATGGGATATATGCAAATCACACTTTAAACATATCAGGTGTTTAAGCTAAATGGAAATTCTGAATGCCCATGACTTTTTTTTTACTTTCATTTTTTAAGCCTATTTATGGCCAATTTCATGCCGTTAAAGCCAAGCCCCTCTAGCTGTAGACGTGGATGTTTCTGCCTTCTTATGGTTGTCATATCCAGCTGATATCCATAAACATTAGGATGTCTATAAAGTATCCCAACTAAACAACTAAAACAAAGTATAAAAAGGTCACACAGATAACCAACTGGTTAAAACACATCAAAAAGAAAAATCTAGGAAAGCTAGATTTCTGACTGTGTGATACCTTAAACCTCTTGCATCAGAAGCATCATGGGATATATGCAAATCACCCTTTATGGATATCAAGTGTTTCAGCTAAATGGCAATTCTGAATGTCCATGACTTTTTCTTTTACTTTAATTTTGAAGTCTATTTATGGACAATTGTATGTTATTAAAGCAAAACCATTCTAGCTGTGGACATGCATGTTTCTGTCTTCTTATGCCATCATCAGCACAGCATAAGATGAATGTTTGACCTTTGGAAACACCGGGTTTTCATACCCAGCTGATATCCATAAAACATTAGGATAGCTACAAAATATCCCAACTAACAAACTAAAACAAAGTGTAAAAAGGTCACACAGATAACCAACTGGTCAAAAAACACAAAAAGAAAAATCTAGCAAAGCTAGACTTCTAACTGTGTGACACCTTAAACCTCTTGCATCAGAAGCCTCATGGGATATATGCAAATCACACTTTAATGATAGCAGGTGTTCAGCTAAATGGCAATTCTGAATTCTTTTACTTTCATTTTTAAGTCTGTTTATGGACAATTTCATGCCATTAAAGCCAATCCCCTCTAGCTGTTGACATGCATGTTTCTACCTTCTTATGACATCATCAGCTCAGCATAAGATGAATGTTTGACCTTTGGAAACACAGGGTTGTCATACCCAGCTGATATCCATAAACATTAGGATGTCTATAAAGTATCCCAACTAAAAAACTAAAACAAAGTGTAAAAAGGTCTCACAGATAACCAACTGGTTTCAAAAAACATCAAAAAGAAAAATCTAGCTACGCTAGACTTCTGACTGTGTGATACCTTAAACCTCTTGCATCAGAATCATCCTGGGATATATGCAAATCACCCTTTATGAATACCAAGTGTTTCAGCTAAATGGCAATTCTGAATATCCATGACTATTTTAATTTCATTTTAAGTCTATTTATGGACAATTTTATGCCATTAAAACCAAACCCATCTAGCTGTGGACATGCATCTTTCTGTCTTCTTATGACATCATCAGCACAGCATAAAATTAAATTTTGACCTTTGGGAACACAGGGTTGTCATACCCAGCTGATATCCATAAACACATTGATGTCTACAAAATATCCCAACTAACAAACTTAAACAAAGTGCAAACAGGTCACAGATATAACCATCTGGTTTAAAAACACAAAAAGAAAAATCAAGCAAAGAAAGACTTTTAACTGTGTGATACCTTAAACCTCTTGCATCAGAAGCCTCGTGGGATACATGCAAATTTCACTTCAAAGATATCAGGTGTTTCAGATAAATGGCAATTCCGAATGCCCATGACTTTTTCTTTTACTTTCATTTTTAAGTCTATTTATGGACAATTTCATGCCGTTAAAGCCAAGCCCCTCTAGCTTTGGACATGCATGTTTCTTCCTTCTTATGACATCATCAGCTCAGCATAAGATGAATGTTTGATCTATGAAAACACAGGATTGTCATACCCACCTGATATCCATAAACATTAGGATGTCTATAGAATATCCCAACTAACAAACTAAAGCAAAGTGTAAAAAGGCCACACAGATAACCAACTGGTTAAAAAACATGAAAAAGAAAAATCTAGTAAAGCTTGACTTCTAACTGTGTGATACCTTAAACTTCTTGCATCAGAAGCATCATGGGATATATATAAAAATCACCCTTTATGGATATCAAGTGTTTCAGCTAAATGGCAATTCTGAATGTCCATGACTTTTTCTTTTACTTTCATTTTTAAGTCTATTTATGGACAATTGTATGCCATTAAAACCAAACCCCTCTAGTTTTGGACATGCATGTTTCTGCCTTCTTATGACATCATCAGCACAGCATAAGATGAATGTTTGACATTTGGAAACACAGGGGTGTCTTACCCAGCTGATATCCATAAACATTAGGATATCTACAAAATATCCCAACTAACAAACTAAAACAAAGTGTAAAAAGGTCACACAGATAACCAACTGGTTAAAAAACACAAAAAGAAAAATCTGGCAAAGCAAGACATCTGACTTATTGATACCTTAAACCTCTCGCATCAGAAGCCTCATGGGATATAACAGCATAAGATGAATGTTTGACCTTTGGAAACATAGGGTTGTCATACCAAGCTGATATCCATGAACATTAGAATGTCTACAAAATATCCCAACTAACAAACTAAAACAAAGCATAAAAAGGTCACAAAAACAACACACTGGTTAAAAAATACAAAAAGAAAAATCTAGTAAAGCCATACCGATACCTAAAACCTCTTACATCAGAAGCTTCATTGGATATATGCAAATCACCCTTTAAGGATATCAGGTGCTTCAGTGAAAAGGCAATTCTGAATGTCCTGGCATTTTCTTTTACTTTCATTTTTAAGTCTATTTATGGACAATTTCATGCTATTAAAGCCAAACATATCTAGCTGTGAACATGCATGTTGCTGACTTCTTATGACATCATCAGCACAGCATAAGATGAATGTTTGACCTTTGGAAACACAGGGTTGTCATACCCAGCTGAGCTGCATAAACATTGGGATATCTACAAAATATCCCAACTAATAAACTAAAACAAAGTGTAAAAAGGTCACACAGATAACCAACTGGTTAAAAAACACATAAAGAAAAATCTAGCAAAGCTAGAGTTCTAACTGTGTGATACCTAAAACCTCTTGCATCAGAAGCCTCATGGGATATATGCAAATCACTTTTTGATGATATCAGGTATTTCAGCTAAATGGCAATTCTGAATGTCCATGACTTTTTCTTTTACTTTCATTTTTAAGTCTAGTTATGGACAATTTCATGCCATTACAGGCAAACCCCTCTAGTTGTGGGCATGCATGTTTCTGCCTTCGTATGACATCATCAGCACAGCATAAGATGACTGCTTGAACTTTGGAAACTCAGGGTTGTCATACCCATCTGAAATCCATAAACATTAGGATGTCTACAAAATATCCCAACTAACAAATTAAAATAAAGTGTAAAAAGGTCACACAGATAACCAACTGGTTAAATAACACAAAAAGAAAACTCTAGAAAAGCTAGACTTCTAACTGCGTGATACCTTAAACTTTTTGCATCAGAAGCCTCATCGGATATATGCAAATCACCCTTTAATAATATCAGGTGTTTCAGCAAAATGGCAATTCTTAATGTCCATGACATTTTCTTTTAATTCATTTTAATGTCTTTTTATGGACAATTTCATGCCTTTAAAGCCAAACCCCTCTATATATGGACATGCATGTTTTTGCCTTCTTATGACATCATCAGCACAACATAAGATGAATGTTTAACCTTTGGAAACATAGGGTTGTCATACACAGCTGATATCCATAAACATTAGGATGTCTACAAATATCCCAACTAACAAACTAAAACAAAGTGTAAAACGGTCAAAGAGATAACCAACTGGTTAAAAAACACAAAAAGAAAAATCAAGCAAAGTGAGACTTCTAACTGCGTGATACTTTAAACCTCTTGCATCAGAAGTTTCATGGGATATATGCAAATCACCCTTTAAAGATATCAGGTGTTTCAGCTAAATGGCAATACTGAATGCCCATGACTTTTTCTTTTACTTTCATTTTTAAGTCTATTTATGGACAATTTCAATCCGTTGAAACAAATCCCCTCCAGCTATGGACATGCATGTTTCTGCCTTCTTATGACATCATCAGCACAGCATAAGATACATTTTTAACATATGGAAACACATGGTTGTCAAACGCAGCTGAGATCCATACACATTAGGATGTCTATAAAATATCCCAACTAAATTTTTAACATATGGAAACACATGGTTGTCATACACAGCTGAGATCCATACACATTAGGATGTCTATAAAATATCCCAACTAACGAACTAAAACAAAGTGTAAAAAGTTCACACAGATAACCAACTGGTTAAAAAAACAGCAAAAAGAAAAATCTAGCAAAGCTAGACTTTTAACTGTGTGATACCTTAAACCTATTGCATCAGAAGCCTCATGGGATAAATGCGAATCACCCTTTAAGGATATGAGGTGTTTCAGCTAAATGGCAATTCTGAATGTCCATGACTTTTTTCTTTTACTTTCATTTTTAAGTCTATTTATGGCCAATTTTATGCCATTAAAACTGATCCCCTTTAACTATGGACATGCATGTTTCTGCCTTCTTATGACATCATCAGCACAGCATAATGTTTGACCATTGGAAACACAGGGTTGTCATACCCAGCTGAACTCCACAAACATTAGGATGTCTACAAAATATCCCAACTAACTAATTAAAACAAAGTGTAGAAAGGTCACACAGGTAATCAACTAGTTAGAAAACACAAAAAGAAAAACTTAGCAAAGCTAGACTTCTAACTGTGTTATACCTTAAATCTCTTGCATCAGAAGCCTCATGTGATATATGCAAATCACTCTTTAATGATAGCAGGTGATTCAGCTAAATGGCAATTCTGAATTCCTTTACTTTCATTTTAAGTCTATTTATGGAGAATGTCATGCCATTAAAGCGAAACCCCTCTAGCTGTGGACGTGCATGTTTCTGCCTTCTCATGACATCCTCAGCACAGCATAAGATGAATGTTTGACCTTTGGAAACATAGGGTTGTCATACCCTGCTGATATCCATAAACATTAAAATGTCTACAAAATATGTCAACTAATAAACTGAATCAAAGTGTAAAAAGGTCACACAGATAACCAACAGGTTAAAAAAACACAAAAACAAAAATCTAGCAAAGCTAGATTTCTAACTTTGTGATACCTTAAACCTCTTGCATCAGAAGCCTCATGGGATATATGTAAATCACCCTTTAAGAATATCAGGTGTTTCAGCTAAATGTCAATTCTGAATGTTCATGACTTTTTTTACTTTCATTTTTAAGTCTATTTATGGATGAATTCATGCCATTAAAGCCAAACCCCTCTAGTTGTGGACATGCATGTTTCTGCCTTCGTATGATATCATCAGCACAGCATAAGATGAATGTTTGATCTTTGGAAACACAGGGTTGTCATACCCAGCTGATATCCATAAACATTAGGATGTCTACAAAGAATCCCAACTAACTAAAACAGTGCAAAAAGGTCACACAGATAACCAACTATTTAAAAAAAACAAAAAGAAAAATCTAGCAAAGCTAGACTTCTAACTGTGTGATACGTTGAGCCTCTTGCACCAGAAGCCTCATGGGATATATGCAAATCACCCTTTAAGGATATCAGGTGTTTCAGCTAAATGTCAATTCTGAATATCCATGACATTTTCTTTTACTTTCATTTTTAAGTCTATTTATCGATAATTTCATGCTATTAAAGCCAAACCCCTCTAACTGTGGACATGTGTGTTTCTGCCTTCTTAAGACAAATATTTGACCTTTTGAAACTTAGAGTTGTCATACCCAGCTGATATCCATAAACATTAAGATGTCTACAAAATATCCCAACTAACAAACTAAAACAAAGTGTAAAAATATCACACAGATAACCAACTGGTTAAAAAACACAAAAAGAAAAATCTAGCAAAGCTAGACTTCTAACTGTTTGAAACCTTAAACCTCTTGCTTCAGAAGCTGTGCTGATGATGTCCTAAGAAGGTGGAAACATGCATGTCCACAGCTACAGGGGTTTGGCTTTAATGGCATGAAATTGCCCATAAATAGACTTAAAAATGAAAGTAAAAGAAAAAGTCATGGATATTCAGAATTGCCATGTAGCTGAAACACCTGATATTATTTAAGGTGATTTGCATATATCTCATGAGGCTTCTGATGTAAGAGTTTTAAAGTATTACACAGTCATTGTATTATACTAGTAATTTAGGAATATTGAGGTTTTTAGCATTGTGGAAACAAATGAACTCAGCTTTACAAGATTATATCAAGTCTTTCCCATGCTGGCTATGAATTTATTCAGGATTATTAAATGAAAGTCACCATAACATTTTCCAGATTTTCTACTTTTATGTTTATTAAAGCAAATACTGTTCAATTCTCAGTTAGAGCATCTCCTGTGTGGCGACATGCGTGAATGGGCGTTCATTCGTTGAAGGTTGTGCGTTAGGCCCGGCAAGCCAGCACATAAAACTCTATTGCCAATCATTAACTGACTGGAGTTCCACTGTGGTGATCCCTAACCGGGAAAAGCCGAAAGACACAAACACAAAAACTGACCTGAATCACAAATTTCTTAGGTGCAAGGCATGTGTTTCAAAAACATTGTGATGGTAGCTTTTGCCTTTAGTTCCACTACATTCTTATTCAGGGAATAATGCAAAAGTAATTATCCATGACTGATTCTGCTTAGTTTTGAATTCATTGGTTGAATAATTGAATCATGTCTGAAGGAAATTAATGGACTATCTTGAACTGGGCATCCTACATATATACAGTGTTATCAGTAGCATATATCTGCAATGGACATACTTTTTGAAATTAGTTACATAGACAGATGTACAAACGTAGTGGACGAGATGGAATAAAACAAAAGCAAAAAGCTTAACCTAAAATAATGAAGAAATCAGAAGAAGAAAGGGATAGAATATGATTTTGTTATAAATATGAACAAAACACTGAGTGGTGTTACATAGTTCATAGGTTAGTACTAAGCTAACTGCCCTACTGCCATTTTTAGCTAGCTAAATTATCCCTTTGAGACTGAGAGACCTGCAATTTGCGTTTGTAAGGCAAACACCTTAACCATTAAGCTGCAGTATAGAACTTTTAAGAAGAAAAAAAGTGTATGTGTGTGTGTGTGTGTGTGTGCGTGTGTGCGTGTGTGCGTGTGTGCGTGTGTGTGTGTGTGTGCGTGTGTGTGTGTGTGTGTGTGTGTGTGTGTGTGTGTGTGTGTAAGAGTGTGTAAAATCCTGTTTATGTACAGTATGTGTTTGTTTTTCTGTTTTTTCTCCCTGGACTAAACTTGAAATTGGACTGTCTGGATCAGTACTCTACTCAAGTTAACGTATGAAAACATAAGGTAATAAAGCCTCTTTTATAAATGTGGGTGAAGTAACGGAAACACAGAGATGCAAGAAAGAACCGTTTTAGCTATACGTTAATCTATCTGTCTATCTATCTATCTATCTATCTATCTATCTTTCTAACCATCTATCTGCATGTCTATCTTTCTGTTTATCTGTAAACCATGTACAAGTAGGACTAGCCTGGCAACCCTTTTCAGGCACTATCAGGCTTAACACAAGTCACATAAACCGACAAAGAATCAACATTGTACTTGGTACAAAAATACAATAGACATGAGAGATAGTAGCCTATGCATATGTAAAACATTAAATAATACACCCCCGGATTCTCAAAAGCCTGCATGGAGTGCAAGATGAGTGCAGCACCTCACGCAGGCAATATGTCTGCCATGCGATCCAGGAACAGCCGGCAGGGGCATGCACGAGTGCTCCAGCACTGATCTTGCATGGACTAAGCCCTGGTATGCAAATTACATAATTTGCTGGAGATATCCATGCAAATGAGGTGATATTGCAATCCAGGAAACTTGCAATAGTCCATGCAAGACAAGTGCAATCTGCATAAATGTACTCGGTTAGTAACCGAGTACATTTCTGCAAATTCCAAAATGAAGCTATGACAGCTCCAAATAAAGGGTGCATATTACTGAGGAAGCCATGCCAATGGCTAAGTAGAAGGCCATTGGCATTGCACACTGTTTAGAAAATAAATAAAACAACTTTTATTTATTTTTTGTTGCTGATCTCGGCTGTTTAAGCATAGGGCAGCGGCGCGCAAACGGGATCGAGGGGAAAATAAGAAAATAAACTGAAAATGAGCATTCTAACAAAAATCAGTATTCTGCCATACAAGTCAATGTCAGGCAAAAGACAACCTGGCCAGTGAGTAGTGGTTGCTAAGGGGGGGAGCCTCAGTGTGGGAAATGTAACTATGCATTGGCAGGCAATCCTATGCAAATGAGGGAAAGGTTAGTGAATCCCAGATTTTCCCAGGGTGTGAGGCAGGTCCCAAGAGTGTAAGAGTATAAATAGCTGGGTGCAAGACTAGGATATAGGTGACATCATGGGGGTGTGTGTCAGGCATACTGTAAGCGGATTGGAGACCTGTGGCTCAGGATTGCTCCTAGGTTAACACAGCTAAGCTAAAGGTTTGTCTAAACCTGCCTAGCACACTTTACAAAGTGTAAGCAGGTGTGTGCACCGCGCACCAGGTTTTACATGAAGAAAGAGAAAGTTAAATCAGGAAAAAACAGCTCTGTTCACATTTGAGCACTCCGTTTGTGTGGCATGCACATGGGCTTAAACAGGGAGGCAATGGGAAGGGAAACCAGCAGTAGGAAAGTAATGAAGGAAAACTAGCTTATCTGAGCATGTATATGACATAAATAAGAATAAATGTGAGAATCCACTGGCTAAGCACTCCCACTTGTGTGGTGGGCACAAGTTTTGCTTTAAGGCAGTGATCAGGTTTTACCTGACATTAGAGGTGGTCCTTCAGCGTTACTTTTGGAAGAACGTGAGCTAGAATGGCAATTGTTGTTAAATGCCTTTTTGTACCCAGGTTTAAATGTGGCTTGCAACATTTCTTGTCTGTTAAAATTAAAGAGTTTAACTAGGTGAAAGATTTCACTAGTTAAAAATGTATATATATTATATATTTTTACATCTATTACAACAAGCTGTTTTTTATATATATTTTTATATATGTATAAATATTTTATAGACAGACAGTATACTTCTGGTAGTGTCTTTGCTTATCTACTTTATTAATACTTTATTAATATTTTTAAATCCCAGTGACCTGAGTGGGTTTTATTGAGCAGTGTATTGTTACTATGTGATACACCGTTTCTAAAATGGGTTATTTCTTCAAATGAAACATCCCATTGATTGGTTGGTTTTTAACATGTGTTGACTTGGTTTTTGTATTTTAAACCATTGTATTTACTTGGTGTTTATTTCTGATGAAGTTTCCATATTACTGGTGATGAAAAGCATCCAAGTTGATAATAAATCTTTTTATGTTTAAAACTGCATTCTACCTTGGATTCTAGGACCTGCTTATTATCAGTTTGTCTCTTTAGCTGACAGGTGAAATGTATCAGAATCAGCCAATTACACAGGCAGCAGACCAGCTCAGCCCAGCACACCACTTTAAACTATGCAAACACCTTACCCCCTTGTTTTCCCCAAAAACTCTGCATCACCGGTTTATACAGATGGAGAAATTTTACAAAACGAGAGCAAGAGAAAAAATGTTAGGGGTTGCTTTTGCTATCATAAACCAGCATGTACAAGAGGCCGAGGGTAGTGTGGATGTGAATGCTGCTGAGCAACCCACAGTGAGGAGACAGAGAAGAGTGTACGGACCCAATGTAACCTACCAAGAGCTACATGGGCTGGAGATAATGGAGTGCTATAGGGTGGACAGGGACTTCCTAAAGCAAATTGTTGAGCCGGCCACACCTCACACACAGAACTAACAGAGGGGAACCCATCCCAATGGATACCAAGGTATGTGTAGGCCTAAGAATACTAGCTACATGTACCTTCCAAAGACCAGCTGGGGATATGATAGGGATTTCACAGACTTCAGCATCCAGGGACTCCACCAGTTCCTGGATGCCATGTCAGCACATGTCAGTGAGCATGTATATTTCCCCATCACCCATGAGGCGTTGGCCAGCAATATGCATCTCTTCCACCAAATAGCAGAATACCCTGAGGTAGTTGGTACAATAGACTGCATGCACATACACATTAAAGCACCACCAGGTGAGCAGGGTAGGGTCTACATCAACTGCAAAGGCTTCCCCTCCATCAACTGCCAGGTCGTGTGTGATGCCCAGGGCATAATAATGAATGTGTGTGCTGGCTGCCCTGGAAGCTACCATGATTCCCACATCTGGCATCTGACACAGCTGTACCAGACATTTGCCAGTTGGGACATCCCACACAGTCACCTAGTGGGGGATGCTGGATATGCACTGGAGCCTTGGCTGATGACACCCATCAGAAATGCACACACACCCAAACAAGAACTCCATAATGACGCACATGCACAAACACGAATCATAATAGAGCACGTGTTTGGGATGCTCAAGTCATGGTTCTGGTGCCTGGACACATCAAGTGGAGTCTTGCAGTACTCACCAACTAAATGTACCCAAATTGTCCTTGTATGTGCCATGCTACATAATATGATCCTGTAGAAACAGCTGCAGCAGGAACATCATGGGGCAGGGCCACACAGCCCCCCACCAGTGCCAAGGCCTGCACAGACGCAGAGAGACTCGGAGGAGGAACAACCTGAGCCTGCCCCAGTAGGCAGAAGGAGGCATGCCCAGTATGCCCTGGCCTTGGCAAAGAGGCAATGCATAGCACATGCACTGACACAGTAAGGACCCAGGGAATAGCACATCTCTCCGACTCACACATACAGTAAAATGCATGCCAAACATGACACTACCTGTGCTCAACCATGTATAGGGAGTGCACTATGCGCATCCTGCATAGGCAGCCCTGCCTCACCACCCTCAATACTGGGACACCCACAAGGTAAGTGACTCACACATGCCAGTCAAGGGGGGCACATACTCAACAACAGCCACAGCCAGCAGGATAGGTGTAGACAAACACAAACAAATACTGTACTATGGCCTCTGAAAAGCTCCATGGGTAACCCCTATCCCAGCCCTACACAGACAGACTACAGCAGGCCAGCCAGTTGGATGTAAGTTGTGAAGGCTAGAAAGTCAGAAACTAATATGTAGGTAGTGAAAGCTATGATCTGTAGTACACTAATATGCCTCTAGCCATCACGATAGGTAAGACTACCGACTGAAACGGTGTACCTGACAAACCAGTACAGTCCTAGCAACTGTGTAAAAGTGTAAGATGTGCCCCACCATCCTATGTACACTTATAGTAACAGTCAGATGTGCCCCCCCACCTCTGTGTAGAAATGTAGAAACAGTTTGGTGCCCCCACCCCCCCGCTATTCAGAAATGTAGCAACAGTCAATGCCAAATGACTGATGTATACCCTGCAGACACAACATGCTACCTGTCGGTGTACAACACAAAGGTCAGCACCGCAGTACAAACCACCTGGACTTGATCCACACATGCAATATAGATGGCCATACTGGGCATGCTCACACACTTAAACACAAGAAGGCCATGTCAGCAAACAACAGTGGACCAGACATATCTGGCAGTTGCAGTTCTCAGTGCAGACACATGTCAGTATGCACCACTCCTGCCTTGCACACACAGTGGATAGGAATACAGACATATATGTAAGGACAACACACTATAATAAGCCAAAGGTAGATGGACATAGATGTGTTTAAGATGGTGACCATGACAAGGAGCCATCTGGGCCTGTCCCACCCAGCACACAGCCAAAGGGCTCCAAACACATGAGGTGCACTGCAGATACTAGCCACCAGTATTTGTCAGCATGACGGTGTGTTGCATGTGCCAGCTGTGCAACATGACTGTACAAGAAAGTTGTCACCTAGTAGCTGTATAGACATACCTGTGGCATATGACCCCCTGTGTGCATGCATGTGGCATATCAACCCCTACATGAATGAGTTATGGCCCATGCACACACCGCCCTCCCCATAGCAGTATCATGACAAGCCTGCTGAGGTCATCCAATATGAAATACACCTTTGGGGGAGCTGTAGCTCAGTAATCCCCATGGCGCATCCCATAACTGTGTACTACTGTACTGATAAACTGGTTAGGTAGTAGTCCTAACCCCAAACTTGGCAACAGTGTGAGTTTGCGTATTTGTGTGTGTTTTGGTCTCTGCCTGTGTAGAGAGAAATGGTTTCTAGGCTACTCACACTCAGTACAGTTCATATACACAACATTAGCAAGGCTGCAGATATCGTGCACCTAGAAATACACCTCTGAGGAAATAATAGCCCAGTAATCTCCGTAGTGTGTCTTGTAACTGCTGAAGTGTGATAAAGTAGTTAGGTAGGTGTTCTAACCCCAGACGTGTGTGTGTGTGTGTGTGTGTGTGTGTGTGTGTGTGTGTGTGTGTGTGTGTGTGTGTGTGTGTGTGTGTGTGTGTGTGTGTGTCTGACTGCTTAGAGAGCAATGCCTTCTTAGGCCACCCACACCCCGTGCAATACATGTACTCAACTTTGGCAATGCCGCTGATGTCACTCACCTAGAAATACACCTCTGGGGAAATCATAGTCCAGTAATCTCCATAGTGCTTCTTGTAACTGCGTACTGCTGTAGTGTGATAAAGTAGTGAGGTAAGTGTTCTAACCCCAGACCTGCCAACTGTGTGTGAATCTGTGTGTGTCTGACTGAGTAAAGGACAATGCTTTTTAGGCCACTCACACCCCATAATATGCACATACTCGACTTTGGCAAGGCTGCTGATGTCACTCACCTGGAAATACAACTCTGGGAAAATAATAACCCAGTAATTCCTGTAACTCATTCTGTAACTGTGTACTGCTGTAGTGTGATAAAATAGTTAGGTAGGTGTTCTAACCCCAGACTTGGCAACTGTGTGTGTGTGTGTGTGTGTGTGTGTGTGTGTGTGTGTGTGTGTGTGTGTGTGTGTGTGTGTGTGTGTGTGTATAAATTTGTGTCTCTGTCTGTCTGTGACTGACTAACAAAAGATGCTTTCTAGGTTACTCACACTCCTTAGAATTCATATATTCAACTTTAGCAAGGCTGCTGATGTCACTAACCTAGAAATACACTTGTAGGAAAGTCATAGCCCAGTAATCCCTGTAGGGCATCCTGTAACTGCATGCTGCTGTAGTGTGATTTAGAACTATGGTAAGGTTCCATCTCCACCCATGTCAGTTGTGAATGCTTTGTGTGTTGCAATGTCTGTGTATGGAGCAATGCATCATAGGCTACGCACTCGCAGTACATTTCAAATGCCCTACATTGCCAATCTTGCTGATGTCATTCATTATGAAGTAAAACTCTGGGGTGAAATTTCTTTAATAATCCCTGTGGTGCGGCCTATAACAGCTCTATGCTGTAGTGTGATATAGACTTCAGTCAGGGGTTCTATACCCACACATGTCAGTTGTGGATGTTTTGTGTGTGTCTCACTGTCTGTGTAGGGAGCAATGCATTTTAGGCTAGTCACTTGCAGTGCAGTTGAAATGCCCTACTTTGGTAAACCTGCTGATGTCATTCACTGTAAAATACACCTTTGGGGAATTAGTACTCCAGTAATGTCCATGGTGCGTACTATAACTGCGTAGTGCTATAGTGGAATACATTAATTAGGTAGGGGTTCTACTCCCAAACATGACAGGTGTGTGTGTGTTTGTTATTCATATCCTGTGTAGAGGTGAGTGTGGGCAATGTGGAGGGGTTTTGCTAATTTCTTTTATGGTGGCCCTACTATATATCACAATGTCAACCATACAGGGATAACAGATGTAAATTAGCTGGGAGGCTGGGGTGCAAAGCCATACCCATACATGTGACATCAAGGCCAGCCAATCCAAGCTAGCAACCTCACTATTACCCAAAGCACACACTCAACCCATGTGTCATATGAACACACATGCCTAGGCAGTAGCCAATATGTGGGTAGTACACTGCATATTGGCCACTGATAGTAGCTATGCAGTGATAGCAGTGGGCTACTGAGGACACTGTCCAATATGCACATACATGCAGATAGTGCACCTCTACCATGTTCCCCAATGGACACCTGCACCACCTGTGGTGCCTTCACATGTGACTCACAATGGACATGCCATGCCTGACAACATGTCCTGTATGGACAGATGACACTGACATCAGGGAATGCTGTTGGCATGGGCATGCCCTCAATGTAGGTGAAGGGTAAACCTGTTGCCCATTACCAGTTCCTGCCACAGGTGGGCAAGACTGGCACATCTGAGGATAATCTGTGTTCACAACATGGGCCAGACACCCCAGGTACAATTCCACATGTCACTGCACATGCATGTGAGAGGTGTACACATCCCAGACACCATCCATGTCATGGGCTAAGGAACACATACATGGTAAGTGGTGTACAGCATTGGCCACACAAAATAGTCACCCAGGTGACTGAATGGGGGATGCAATACACACCTGTGTGGCCAATTGCAGTAACTACAGGCCTGAGCCACAATGCAGACCATTGTCATGTGGCCTGATGCCAAGGTGTACCCATCACCTACCCTTGTATAGCCAACTGGCACAGTTGACCAGCAGACACCCGTGTAGACATGCACTCATGCATGTCAGAACTGGCACCCTGTGTGTTTGTGTAAGTGTGTTGTATGGTGTGTATGTCCACATCCACACACTACAACCCCCCAGGGCAAACTGAAGC
The DNA here is from genome assembly GCF_019279795.1 of Protopterus annectens. NCBI lineage: Eukaryota > Metazoa > Chordata > Ceratodontiformes > Protopteridae > Protopterus > Protopterus annectens. The sequence continues at coordinate 591,271,897 of NC_056732.1, forward strand.
ATGCTGTCTGTCTGCTATCTCCTCATACTCTTTGCCCATACGGCTTCCATATGACCCGTGTGGTGCATGTGATACTTGCACATTGATGTGTTGTGGCAATCCTACTTGTGATGAGTTGCACTCCTGGCCCTGCCAAGTGTGTCAATGTGTGTGCGTTCCTGTGTGAGTGTGTCTGTGTTGACACTGGCACCTGTTCATGCAGATAGGCACGTGTACGACACCTACTGTATATCTACTGTATCCCTGTTGCAGATGTCACTCACCCTCACATATATGTTCTGAGTGCTCCACATCAGGTAACCCATGTGATGCATACAATAACTGCATTGGACTGTGATAGCACTGCATAGTTGTTGGGGGTTTAATACCCTGTGCTGGTAGGTGTGTGACACAAACATGCTTCAGTTTTACACTCCCATCCCTCTTTGACATGCATTTGCCTCTGTCTTCCTCCCTGACTCCCTCTCTGGTGGATGTGGAGACCCACACCTGCCTTGCTTAGGCCACAGCATTTATATTTTACGTGATGCTCATGATCAGCTGATGGGCTCTGCATGAATTGCAGCCCTCCCCTAGCTGATTCCATGTGGAGCAGCTGTGGTAACAATCCAATAGCCAATTGCATGGAAACACACTCCAATACCTAGGAACATCATGGTGGTGTTGGGCCTTTTTGGTCACTGTGAGCAGGAACTAGATCTGTTGTTTGGCAAACACCATCTCAGATGGATTGGGGTTTACCTCTAACAACATACACTGTGGAAAGAGGGCAACAAACAGGAGGGGGATGTGCCTGACTACAGACTGTAAGTTCTGTTATACTGTATTTGGAGTAATGTTGGTTTAGCAGTGTTTGTCTGGATATGCTGTGTCATACATGTAGTAATACCTGCCATGTCAGTTCCATGTATATGAGGAATCCCCATCTGCAGGGTCATCTGCAGACTGGACAGTGTTGTGCCTATGGTTTCATGTGTTAGCCGCAGTGCATCTCTCTGTGTAATGCAGATGGTAGTGTGAGGATTGCAGTCTGTAGATGTTGAAGGCCATAACAGTTACTGACTTCATATCCCTCATAGGAGATATGTTGCAAGAAACACCGTTACAATGGAAAATATACAAGGTTATCACAGCAACATGTCTATACTGGCCCTATGTATGTGCTGTCAGCCACACCACTGTCAATGTTTGTACATATGGCGTGCATGAAGTGATGCATATATGCTGTATGCCATAAATAGTGTCACCATATCTGATAACAAGCCAGTGATATATCAGATTGCTACACATGTCATGTACAGTAGGGGTTATATTTCATGACATAAGCTGGACATTCTGTGGATGTTTGTACAGTACCGAGGTCTGTGTAGTAATGGTGAATGTTGGCAGTGTGTGTGTGTTGTTAATATGTACTTTAGCCTGTGTACAGACTGTGGTAGATGTCATTGTCCTAGCTCCCCTTCAATCAGATGTTACATGCTGCCCCACTGTAAGATACAGTTTTGCTGTACATGTTTGTAGGGCCATACACACACATGTCCCATACCACAGACAGCCATCAAACTAAACTGTGCAGCAGCCCAGTATATGTAGGGACATTCTGTGAGTGGCGCATATGAGGATGGTGTAGAACAGATAGTCCATATACTGTAATATTATGCTAGCTTACCATATGTGGCTGTGGCTGTCTTCATATTGGTTGTGGTTATGCACTGTCAATCAGGTGTATCTTACCCTGTGCTGTGACATGGCTGTTGAGCCTGCTATATATGCAGGTACATGTGCATTCCCCCATACGAGATGTAGGCCAGTGTTGAGCCAGTCTGCTTGTAGCCTGCACAGTGCATTGTTACACGCCTAGCAGCTTAGTGTACTTAACTAGTGGGGTGTCATGTGCAGATACTTGCCAGATGTACTGCTGCCGGGCCTGCCTTAAACATCATGTATGTCAGACAGAGCAGTGGGATGCTGTACAGATGTATGCCAATATCTAGTGGGTAGTATGTGTCCATGGCACCCCTGTACCAGCAGTAATTATGTGTCAGACCAGACAGGACTGCATGAATTCAAAACTTGTGGTGCCAAATGTATGCCAGTTGTTATGTGTTATACTCCTCTACATGGCTCTCTACATCCATATTGTCAGGCCTGGTACACATGTGCTGCACTAACGGAATATTTGTATACCTCTGGACTGTACAGGGTTTGTCCGAAGTTCCATATATAGTGGCCAATATCTCTGCTGCACTCCACAGGGGCATTACATGCTAGCAGCGGTACTTTACAATGATTTCCTTAGGATGTCTGTCAGTAGACAATGGCACACATGTTATAAGTGAATTTCAGCATCCACACACACCATGTCTGTGAAGACAATCCCAATGACAGTAGCAACAGTCTAGTAATATACCATCTATACATACCTGACATCCCCTTGCGCTACGACATTGGGATTGTAGGGGCTGGGGTACAGCTACACACCATGTCCAGGACATTTGGTGGAAATATATGTACATATACCTATCCAGATAGCCATACACACACATATATATATATATATATATATATATATATATATATATATATATATATATATATACAATAACACGTGTACTACATTGAATTACCACTGTCATGGCAACCACCCACTATACATCCCTACAGCATGTGGCTGTGGTCCCTTTGGATTTCCTGTGTGTGTGTGAGCATCAGTGATACAGGCAACAGGTAGCAATACCTCTTACAGGAGAACTTGCACACTCAGAGCGGACACAAATTTGTAGGAGGCTCAGCAACTACAGACAGACTGTGGGTAGAGTTGTGTAATGCTTTGCATAGTACTGGTGTTACAGTGTGTGTGTGTGTGTGTGTGTGTGTGTGTGTGTGTGTGTGTGTGTGTGTGTGTGTGTGTGTGTACATACTAGTGTACCTTGGAATGCAGTCTGTCTGCATAGCTCACTACTGTGGGCCTAACATCTTGCTGGGCAGAGTTATGACTATCATATGTTGCCTATCCACCACACAAGCCCTGTGTCAGATATGACACTGGCAGTGGGTGTGTTGAGTGCTACCAGTACATGGCTACATCCATGTCTATATCTAACCTCAATTCCATGACTAAGGGTATGTTGCAGACTATCCTGTAACACCAGCACCTTGCTTAGTGTATGGCAACAGTGTTTGATATATATGCCTGTGTTCCAGCCTCTGTCCCCCATCTACATACGAAGCTATGCACATTTGTCATGCTGTTGGGTGTTGTTCTGTAGTGGGCTGTGAGTATATCACACTGCCATTGCTGCCACTAGTACACTGCTGTTGTATTCTCCACACATACATTGGGGCTGGGGGCCATATATTTGTGGGTGTCACCTACACAACACTTGTGTGCCCTTATGCACTGCAGAGGCCAGTGTATGTAACAGTTGTATATGGTCTTGTATTATAGAGTCCAGGTGGGGAGCACCATAAATTACCTAGGCTGTTACAAATGTGGTGGTATCGGGGGTGAGCTGCCACAAGGTATGTAGATGTACAGTACCATATACTCCACCTATATTACAATTACTTACATGACTTGGGGTACTGCAAGCCTGCTGCCTACTGCAATACAGACTGTTCTGTGTGTTATGCCTTGCTATATTTCGGGTACAACCCATATGATCACAAAACGTCTTTACCTCCTACGGAGTTTGTACAGAGTCTAGATAGAGGTTGCTGAACTACACACCTGCAGTACATACTGTTGATTATGTGGTACCCTGTGGCCCAGTCTGTCAGCAATATTGTACATTCTGAAGGGCTTGGCTTGGACTGTAACAGTTGTGAACCTTTCCAGACTACTGTATAAGTGTAACTGTTTCACAGTTGCGGTACTCCATTTATATGGTTGTGAGTATTTGAACAGCTGTATGATATGGCATATAGGATTGTTATGGTACACAATTAAAGGAGTCCCATTTCTGCAAACCTGTGTGTGGTGTCTTTCCTATGACCTTTCTATGGGTATATGTTGCAGGCAATGATTGACATTAGTATGTTTAGCCCATACAGTGTCCATTTGTTCCAGTGCTAACTGTAGGTATACTGGCTGTTCCATATTGTGTGCACCTCCTACATATGTATCTTACTGTATATATATCTGCGTGTGTATATGTAGTCACATGTATTTATATATATATATATATATATATATATATATATATATACACATACACACACACACACACACACACACACATGTATATATATATATATATATATATATATATATATATATATATATATATATGTATATCTGTATCAGCATATATGTGTATGTGTATCTGTATCCTGGGGACGTTGACTGCTTCCACATATTACATTTCCTGTGGGAGGCAGACTGTACTTGGTAGTGTATTGCAAGGTGCAGGTGTTTGGCTGTGGAGGGATGCCTATTAATACAAGACGTATAGTGTGTGGGGCCTCTCGACCCCATTAACGGTGCATGTGAACATTGGTGTATTTGTTAATTTGCAATTGCTATCTACAGATGTATGGCCATATATACCTATATAGATATATTTATCTGCTAACAAATATATAGGTATTTGTGCATAGATAGCGATATATATGCATATAGAGTTAGTAAAACAACATATATATTTGAATACATGTGTATCTTTACATATATGGGTATGTTGTATCTGTTAAAGTTGCACTATAGTTACACACTCAGGCATCTAGATGTTGGTATATATTCTCTGCACTGTTGCATGACAGGACTGGCTGATATGTTTCTGAAACATTGAATATTTGTGTACCTGTCATGGCTAAGTGGTACATTGGTTTGTCTAGGATGTGCAGGGTCCTTGATTTGAGCCTTGCCAGGCACCATAAAGCAGTTGTAAGCAGGTTTGTGTGTTCTGCCCAGCAACAAAATAACAGGTCCTGCAAGGCTCATAACCAGGACCCCGCACATCATACACAAAGTGATTTACCACTAAGCCATGGCAGATATGCATAATCAGGATGTTTCCTCATACATATCATCCAGCCCAGGTATACAACACTACAGGGAATGTATTCCACCATGTAGATGTATTTGTGTGTGTATCTATATTCATCATTGGATGAATATAACATATATATATATGTAGATATAGGTATAGGCTATATATATATATATATATATATATATATATATATATATATATACATATATATATATATATATATATATATATATATATATATATATATATATATATATATATATATGCCAATACATACATATATACATAGATATGCATACAGCCAAAGATATATATATGTATATATCCACATGTCCATATATAGACAGCACTAGGAATGTATATATGTCAGCATATATATGGCTCACCTTTCAAAGGGAGAAATCTATGTGTCCAGAAGCCTGTAGACCTAAAGTATGTTCTCAACATTGCACAATCCTGCAATACATGCATAGAATGTGCAATGTATGAATTTGCTCATTGCAGATTAGGCAATTCGGTTGCAGATGCCACTATTGTGGGGATGGGGAATAATTGTCTATCCCCACTGTAGTGCACACTAGCAGTTTGTATATCACAGTAGGGGGGTTATGGGGGGGCCCAGCCTCCCCAGAGGGGGGTGCAGGGAGTCATGCCTTGCGCCATTACATTATGTACTCCAACTTGCAGTTTGAGTGTCTGCAAAGGTGCCTGTAGAACTGCAGTTCTCTTAACTGTGGTGCAGTAAGAAATGATGGGTTAGTCCTTCGGTTTGCAGAAAGGTCCCTTCAAAGGAATGATTGTCCCCCTGTCAAAGGTGAATACATATATATCAATATAGGCATATATGGTCATACATCTGTAGATGGAACTGGGAATGTAACCACAACATATATGTCCACATGCACCATTGATGGGTTTGAGAGACCCAAACAACATACATCTGGCATGGATAGGTATTCCCCCCCAGCCAAATACATCTGGCCTGCAATACAATATCAACCTTAGCAGATCCCATAAGCAAGACCCTACACAACAAGGGCAGTACATGTTAACAGTACTGCATCCCACTTGTAGGATGTAAGGCTGGCATTACTAATATATCATGCAATACAGTCAAGTGACATGTCATGCTTGGGGGAACCCCCTGGGCAGGTGCAGTAAGTAGCTGGGATCCCTCATACAATCAAATAGCCCTACACCTGACAATGGTTTCACCAGTGTTGGTAAGCACATCCACAAACCCACCATGTCAGCTGGGAACTACCACAAGGTAGCCTGATGACCGTGGTCTGCAGGGAAATGGAACAAGCCAACAATGAACCCAAGGCCAATGTCACTGGTTATCTCATCACATGGGACCCCGCCAATGCTGGACATATCAAAGGCAGAGAATATAACCTGAACCTGGTATACCTCCTTAATCCATTCATGACAGGTGTAGATGAGGGTTAGATAGTGCACAATGCCTATGTAGATCATAGCAGGCTTTTGTACAGCATCCTGCTTGTAGGAATGTGTGTAGTTGTTATGGGATCTACCTATTTTCAAAGGATATGTTTCCACCAGGACTGCTTGGCATATGCCAACATACCACAGGTGCCATCCCATGGGCATACAGTCCTTCACAGGTCATAGATGTGTCACTTCCCTCCTCCACACTGTTGAGGTGTGCAGCACTACTGGGGTTGATAAAACTCAATGGGTGTGGCTGTTGTGGACACAACTACCATAATTGCAGTTACTGTTGCATCTATCCCCACACATAGCTGTCTGCAATACTGTACAGTGTATGTAATCAGGTTGTTAGTTGTTGTCTACACCATTCATAGTAGTTGAGTGCCTCACACCCTCCTAAGGATAGGGCTATGCCACCGGCAGTGGCACACACATGTTACTTAGGTGAGGGTCGCAGTAGAGTGGGGAGAGGGACATACGCCCTGCTGTTAGGATGTTCAATGTCATCCACATTGCAGACTGCATATATAGCACTGTGTGGTTGTGCCTATCCTGTCTTGGTGGGATTACATGTAAAACAGATGTGTTACCTGCACAGGGACATACCTCCATGTGTACAGTCCTGTACCTGTACTGCATCCTAACCAAAGGCACTGTGTGTTGCACCCAGCCATGGCATGTGTACCACCCACTACACTTACTGATGTCCAATGTAGAAGGCCTGCTGACACCACTACACCCATCAGCCATGTGACACATGGAAAACACAACACAATCTGAACACATATTGGTGACCAAAATACAACATTGTTAATTAAAGCTATGATGCATCATGGCTGCACAGCTACACCTTCCAAGATCTTAGTATTTCACTTTACTGCTGACAACATGCTACACATCATTCCATTGTTACACTGTTGTACAGTCACCCTGTGCATCAGAACCATGTTAGCCTGTCCCTGCATCGATGTTACAGATGTCAGGCAATGGCACAGGTATCATCATATGCACAGGGTGTGTTGTTGGTTTGCCAGAGGCCTAGGCTGAGCCATACAATTATGTGTGTGTGTCTGCATGCACACAGTTCCTCCATGTGGCTAGCCTACACAGGGAATTGTGGGACAGCTGCAGACTGTACCTAGCAGGGTTTGCAGTTTACCATCTCCGGCCATGGAAATGGGACCTGTGCCTGGCAGGGGTGCTACAGGCAGTATAGGGGACAGAGCCAGATCAAATACTGTCCCCAGAGTTTGACAGACATCCACTGGATCCAGGTCCCTCCTGGGACTGGCCAGGGATATGTACACATGGTCTCCTATGATGGGATGTGGACAACCCCCCCCACAGTGCTAGTGCTAGTAATGTCACTATGGGAGCAGCTGTGACTGTTTGGACTTCCACGGTGACCTCCAGCTGCTGGTGTGGCTGACATACATCCGAGTGGCTGTCACAGCCATCTCGCCCTGTCCTGATGCATGGACATGACATTTTGGATGAGTTCCAATGTCTCACCCTACCTTCTATCCATGACTTTGGTGTAATTATGGATGGCACCTGCTAGGTCACGAATGCTGTCAGTTACAGAGGTGTGATGAGCCCTCTGCACCCTTAAATCCTGCCTGGTGTACCGTTCCATTCATGCTTGTGCCTCCATGACAATCTGAAATATTTGTGTGGTTGAAATAGATTGAAATGTGGTTGCACATCTGTCAGGTGCATGATGACCAGCAGTGCTCCTACGAGCACCCCTGCACATCTGCCTATGTGATGCCCTGCCAGACATCTGGCTATGGCTGCTGTGTCATGACACACATGCCATAGATACCACACTGTCCTGGCCCATGCCAACCATAGGCTGTCCCTCAGCTAGGGCCAATGGTGATGAGGTGTGTAGAGGCAGTGTGACTGTGTGCGTGGATGGTGTAGATATGTATGTGTTGTCAATTGGATGCCCAGCTGCAGCCCCTGATGACCCTTCCTGTGCCTCAACACACCTATCTTCATAGTCACTGTCTGTATCAGTGACATCAGATTCCCTGCGGGGGGATGCAGCTCCACCTAACCACTTGTGAGGGGAAAACATGGAACAGATTGTAAGACCTGTACAGCACTGCTAAACAGTAAATATACACACACACACACACACACACACACACACACACACACACACACAAACACGTGTGTGTGTGTGTGTGCAGACATGACCACATACACAGACTTACACACATGCATTCGACATACATGGCAACCCATACACTACACCAGACAGCACCTAAAGACAGCTCCCACAACCCCATAACACACATAATAGCAGGCAATGGTGCAGTACAGTATCACACACATACCTGTAATTACACACGTCAGCATGCATGACATGTGGGGCTGAACAGCATGCAGTGCAACTGTAGTCAATCCCCGTTATCAACCTTATACATGACTGTGATACATGGCTTCTGTTTGTAGGTGATGGCCCTCCCCCTGGAACCCACTGCACCCATGTCCTCAGCATTGCTGTGCATCTGTTCAGCACCCTGGCATGTACTGTGCACCATACCTCAAGGATGTACACACCACAGCAGGATGTGTCTCTGTGTTTCAGGTGTGTTTCTGCTGCTGCTCACAGCCTCTGTGTGTTCCTGGATCACGTGTGGACATGTGTTTAGTGACTGCTTGATGTGTATTCACGTATGTCGTCATCAGTGTTGTATGCATGAGTAATAGATTGCCATTAGACCAACCACAGAGACATTGTACAGTACCCATGGTGAGTGTTGAGACCATTATTGACCATGATTGGGCCCTGGCTGATGTTGCCTGTGATACACATAGGTTCACAGGTGAGTACTGGTCTATTGGCCCTGGGGCCTACATAAGCCTAGCCACAGGGATTCCCTGCCATGCACCACCCACTAATGTTATTCCCCTGTGCCCTTGTCAGGCTGTGGCACACACATGCTACCCAGGGTGTATTCCCCATTCCCCATCCAATTGCCAAGTGTTTCTGTCAAGAGGGCCAATGAGTATCATTGCCTGGCATGTATGGGTAGTCTGTTACAGAGTGTGTTGATTCCCCAGGACAGGGCCCTACTCCTCCAGTATGTTCTGTGAAATGTGTTGATTAGGTTTAGGACCCTGGAACGTGTGTTAGCAGAGGGAATGGGATGTCGTTATATGTGGCATGTTCAACTGTTCTGTGTATGACATAGATGTGTATGTTGGGCAGATGTCAGCTGTGCCTGGGCAATGTGCACTGGAGTGTAGCCACAGTTGTCTGAGATGGACTGTGTATTGCATGTGTTTGAGGCTTGTATTCCCATTAGTGAGGTGTGTGCTGTGTCAGTGCACATGTACAGCATGCATTATGGGTAGGTGTGTTAGATGTGTACATGGCCTACACCTTAGCTATGACATGCACAGTGAATTGCCAAGTATAATCTTAAATTATAGTCACAGGCATCCAGCTGCTGCCTTGCTGGTATCCCAGAGGTACCTACATTGACATGAGATAGAGTTGATGTCAGTGGCCACAGCTGTGGCATTGCTACAGGGTGGCTGCAATATTACAAAACAACAACAGCTGAAGCCCACAGTACTACAGTTTATGCATTACTGCTTATCAGTAATACACAGCAACATACCCCACATCTCACACATGCAAATTCTACCTGTAGAGATGCATACACTACAGTAGTCTACTGATATGCCCTGGAACCTTACCTGCATGCTCAATGTGTGGTGTGTAAGTAGCACCCACCTCCATGACCATATAGGTCTGGAGCTCTTGCGGGTGGGCAGCTGCTACCAGGCTGATGAGCAGCTCCTCCACTCTGGTGAGGGGGGGTGGATGATATGGCCCCCCTCTGTTGCAAGGTGCACCGCAGTGGGACGATGTCATACTTGCCGGAGCAGGTCACTACAATGGTGGCAGACCTGTTCATAAGTTCAGCTGTGAAACCCCATCTCATTCACCCTGCAGACCACATCAGTCCATATGGCTGTTCTCTCCTGCTGGTCCATGATTGTGTGTGAGAAGAGCAGCTGATAGTTGTGGATGATGCTGGTGATGATGGTCTCCTCCTCAGCGGCACTGTATGCGGGGTTTCTCAGGTGTGCCATACTCCCTGAAAGACATAATGATGGAAATATGTCTGAGCAACTCATATGTCAAGTTTACCATAATACAATACACATATCAGTCTCCCACCACCATATCAGCTCCAACATAATGTTTTCACTACGCTAGTGGTATGTGTCAGGTATGTGTACCACTGGGCCATATATTGTATTGTACAACACTTTCTGCTATGTGGTTATAGACATGCTCCCTGTGGGAACACAAGAGTTGCAGGCCTGTTACAGGGTATTTCACCTGCATGCCATTGTCACTGCCACTATGTTTCCACATATGCATGTGGTAGGCCTGCTATGCGATTGCTTCACATCTGCCATTCTGTACTATTGGGGATATCTATGCAAGCTGCTGAACACGTTCTGGGATTGTGTGGACTATTACAGCCCACATATGTTCCATGACAGTTACACACCAGTATGTGTAGGGGTTATTTGCCAGCAGGAACACCACTCCAACCTAATGTGCACAAACAGTCCACATCACATCTGTGGCCCACGATGGAACCTCATTATCTACTGTTCCATCACTACCTTCATGTGGAACCACCTCAGGGGAAGGTGTCCCCCTCATGTAGCACACACAGACATGTGTCTGTCACCCAGGTAGGTCGTGGGTATTGGGCATAGGGTGGTCCACAGTGACATGGGGTATGTGCTACATCACCTGGAGGCATGCAGTACACATACACAAGGTTCTAAATGCATGTCCTTCTTGCCCAGCGCACAGCCCAGGCACCTTTATGTCCATGTAGATGCTGTTGTGACTGTCCATGGGTGGGCACCATGTTCCCTTTGTTCCCATGTGAGGAGTCAATGGCCTCCACATTCCAAACGTAACTACCCATCCACAGTGTTTAACCACCACATGTGTCATAAACCAGCTCTGTATGCTGTCTTGTTTGTCACTCAACCAGACCTACATACCACTATGTGCCTAATACCCTTCACCAGCACATATATCCCACCATCTCATACAATTGCAATGTGTTCCCAACATGGGTTACACATCTCACTCCATACTCCATCTTGCAGCCATGTACTGGTATGTAGGTATGTTGTGTATTGATGTGTGATGTTCTCTCACACATGTCATGGCAGGGAAAATGTATTGATATGTATATATATATATATATATATATATATATATATATATATATATATATATATATATATACATATATATATATATATATATATATATATATATATATATATATATATATATATATATACACACACACATATATCTGTCTGTGTATATATATATATATATATATATATATATATATATATATATATATATATATATGTATATATATATATATATATATATATATATGTGTATATATGTGTATATATATATATATATATATATATATATATGTATGTATGTATGTATGTATACATATGTGCATATATGTGTAGATATCATTTTGTGTTGTTTATATACCTATATAAATGTATAACTGTCCGAGGTTCTGTACACATAACCAGCTGTGAATATCTATCACACATATATGTATCTGTATGTGGGATGCATACAAATATCTGGACCACACTCATGTACCTTCTTTACTTCACAGCTGAACTGTTCCTCCTTGCTGCAACACAGACAGGTGTCACATGTGAACACAGACTAACATTTGGGAGGTATATATGGTGACAAACTTTAGATAAGCATATTATACTGCTATGGCAGTTGGCCATGCTATGCTATACTTTAACATGACTGTCCTGCAGGTGGTGTGGTCTCTCACCCATGTGCCTATCATGGCGGTATTAATACCCCCACCAGCCATTGGCCACAGTAATTTACAGAACACAGATATCATGGGTTACATCTTTGCCATTCACTGCTGGTCTGCACATTTGACAGGTATGTCCCACTGCCCACAGGGACTGATACCACTGTCCAGTGCAGTTGTTGAGCACAACATCATTACAGGAACAAGTACTGATGGCACATATACATCCTTTCACAGTATACATCATTTTATTCTATGCCATATACTACATGCCAGTAAATGCATATCTGTTTCACATACCTGTTATGTTGTTTCCACTGTAACACAACCCTGAGATTTGTGAACTTTCTTGAAGTTTTTTTTTGTTTGTTTCTCTCTCACTCTCTCTCTCAGTCTCTCCAGTAGAGTGATTGAGCTGGTTTGAATAGATTGCAGCATGCTTTTGTTGGTATTGCACATGATCAGGTGGTGGCCTTTGTACCAGTCAGTGTCCACTAGTTCCTAATTGCATGCAGCCTGCTGTGTAGTACTTCAGATAACTACTGTCATGGCCACCTTGTACTATAAACTGCTGCCTTATGTCGGCATTGTCTATTCACCTTTACAGTATGGATGGGATCCTTCCTCTGTGTGAACATCAGTGTTACAGACTGCAGGTAGCAATACCTCTTACAGCAGAACCTGCAGACGCAGGCCAAATCCATATTTGGGTAACGTTCCAGACCTACAGACAGCATGAGTAGTGTTGTCGTGTGCAATGTATCTTGCTGTTCTTACAGGGTTTCTGTGTACATGGTACTTTTTCATTGAATGTTGCCTGTCTGCATAGCTCTCAACTGTGGGCCTATCCGTATGATACCAGAGGGATTGGCTGTTAAGGTTTGTCTGTGCACCACACAGGTATTGTCCCAAATATATCTGTGGCATTCTGTCTGAGTGCTATCAGTACAAGGCTACATCCATTTGTATTTCAATGTTGTATCCATGCATAAGGTATGCTGCAACAAATCCTGCAACACCAGCAATTTCCAGGGTGAGTAACAGCAATAATGCAAATATGGCCCTATGTTCCTGCCTCTGTCCTCCACATATATGCCAGTCTTTATCCTGCTGTGATACAGGAAGGGTTGTTAGGTAATGGCCTATCATTATTTACTGCTAGCATTACTGCTATCATCCCAGTCATGTCATGGGCTCCCACACCAACAGTCGGGCCATGTCTATATATATGGGGGCAATAGCTGGAGAACACATATGTGCCCTTGTACATAGGTTCATAGGTAGGTACTAGGTTATCTGCCCAAGGGCATTTATAAGCCTAGCCAGAGTGTGTCGGCTTTCCTTACCCCATTGATTAATTAACTGATCCTCTGTCAAGCAGAGTCAATAAAGTGATCCAAGGGGTGTATTTTCTGTTACACATCCACTCATCAATGTTTCTCTTGAAGAGTGTTAGTGAGGGGCTCTGCCTGATGTAATTTGGAATTTTGTTCCAAAGCATGGGGAGTCTCTGTGACACTATCCCTCCAGCATGTTCTATTTATTGTTGCGGTGAGGTTTAGCTCACTAGAGCGTGTGACTTGCAGTGACTTGGATTTCTTTAGGTGCAGCATATCCATCAATTCTGAGTTGGACATGGCTTTGTAAGTCATGCAGAGATCACTTCTGAGTAAGTGATATGCCACTGAGTACAGCCGGAGTTTTTTCATTCGGGCTGCATAGGACATATGTTTGAGGCCAGTATCCTCTTGGTGAGGTACTTTTGTGGTCTTTCCAGCTGTTTGAAGTGTTTTGTGAGGTGCATCCCAAATGGGGGATTGAACTCTATGATGGGTCTAATGAGTGATGAGTAGAGGGGCACTATAACCTCTTTATTTCTAGATGTGAACCCTTTAATAATTACATGGGCCACATAGAAGGATTTCCTAACTACTTTGGCAATATAATTATCAAAGGAGAGATTATCTACCTGGGTTCCCAGATCTCTTATTACCTCTTCTGTATTAATGGGACTGCCACCTATGTGGTAATTTGTGGGTGTTTTGTTTTTCCAAAATGGTGTGACTATGTATTTTTTGGCATTTAGCTTGAGGCCATGACTTTGACACAAGGTGTCCATCTCAGTAATGTCCTTTTGAAGGATGTCCGTGTCAGCTGGAGAGTCAATTATGGCTCCAAGTTTGCATTCATTGGCAAATTTGGTTAGCCATAGTCCTCCAGTGTTTGCCTGTACTTCTGAAAAGTATATGCCGAACAGTAGGGGTCCCAGGACCGAGCCTGGTTTAGAATTGGACCTGGAGCCCGCTATTCTTACCGTATGAGTTCTGTCTGTAAGCCAGTTGGCAACCCATCTCATGACGTAGGGGTTTATGTTCAGGCTGCTGAGTTTTTCTGTAATACCCGAGTGGGGAATGGTGTTGAAAGCCTTGGTGAGGTCAAGGTAGGTTATGTGAACCACCTTTCCCTCATCTATGGCCTTGGTGACTGTCTTGAAGAAGGCAACCAGGTTTAGTAGGCATGATCTGCCCTTAACAAAGCCAAACTGGGTCAGGTCAAGTGTTTGAAGGTTCCCAATGTCTTTGTTAATGAGTTCCATGATGATGCGCTCCATAGCTTTGCAGACCAGGCTAGTCTTATGGGGCGATAGTTACCAAGGTCAATTGTGGCCCCTCCTTTGTGGAGAGGATTAACCATTGCTGTGCACCATTCTATGTGCACGTAGCCTGTGAAGAGGCTGAGGTTGAACAGCGTGTTTAGGTGAGGGGTTAGTTCATTCTGTAGTTCATGCAAGACGCAGATTGGGACACCATCTGGCCCCATTGATGCTGTGTTTTTGGCTTTTGAAAGGGCTGTTTTCACCTGTGCGTTTATTTTTTTTGGAACAATATACTTTTCCAGCATTGTTGTGGGCCCTTTTGGAGGTGGGGGGAGTGAAGTTTGCAATGAATCTATCTGCCAGGATGTTGGCAATATCAGTAGGTTCAGTATATTTTGTGTTATTTTGCACTAGTTCAGTGCATATCTGCGAGTTGCCACTTAGATTCCTAACATAGCTAAAGAAGGCTTTGTGGTTATCTTTTGAATCCGTGGCTATTTTGCTTTCGAAGTTAGCCTTGGATGATTTCATGAGGGACCTTAGTTTCTTACTGATACTGATCAGGGATGTCTTTTCTTCTTGGGATGTGCTTTTTTATGAACTAGTTTCCTCCTTCTATTGTATAGCCTGTTTATTGTGGGGGTCCACCAAACTGGTTTCCTTCTCTTAGAGGAGTGAGTCTTGGTTTTGCTAGGGATGGCATGATCCATGCATCCTTGTAGGTACTCATAGAGTGCATTTGTAACGGTTTCTGCATTTTGGGCAGTGTCATCCTTTAGCGTGGGGGCTGTGAAACTTACCAATTATGTCTTAAGTATGGAGAAGTTTGCTTTAGAAAAGTTTTTTACCATGGTTTCCTTAGTTGAGGGTGGTGGTGGGGTGTGGACATCCAGAGTGATTAGCTTATGGTCTGATCTAACCAGTGATGGGCTGACCTCTGGTGTGGAACACCTGTCGCCCATGTTGGTGATGACCAGGTCCAATATGTTTTCACCTCTGATGGTGGAGTTGTTGTCCTGGGTCATGGATGGTGATCTGTAGCAGGCCACAATTTGCATTGCAGATTTGCCCGATGATAGTTGCACATGGATAATCTCAGAGGTATCATGCTGCGCCACTAACCTGGAGGTGTAGGTATCCTTGATGAATATGAATACACACCCTCCTTTTGTGTTTCGGTCCATGTTCTGTGGCCGAAACGTGTGGTATGAGTTGTAGCCTGGTAGTGCTGGGGTGCTCTCTGGAGCCTTGAACCAGGTTTCAGTTACTGCACAGATGTCAATGTCCTCCATACTGAGGAGTGATTCAAGCGTGTGCATTTTGAGATTTAAACTCCTGGCATTGAGTAGCATAATGCTCAGTTTTTTGTTAATTGTGCTGTTGACGGAGGTGGGTTTGACTTTTGAGCCTTGCCTAAAAAGGCACTATGGGGGCAGCAAGAGTCTTTTCTAGTATTCAAAAGCCTAGGGGTGACAGGTGCAAGCTGTCTCTTGCGAAGCAAAGTGGCTTGTCGAGCATGTCGTCCCAGGCTGACAGACACTGGATCCCCTTTGAATGACACCAGAAGCTTAGCCAATTGTTGAAATTGATAATTTTTTCTTTATACTGAGGTATCATTCTTGGTGAGGGCAGGATGCTACTCAGGGTCAGGGTCATACCAGCCTTGGCTGCATGATAAGAGAGCTCTTCTATGTCTCTTTTCATGTAGTCCAGGGAGGTACGTCTCAGGTCATTCACACCAACATGAACAATGACATAGTCATATTTGTACTTGTTCTGGAGTGACCTGAGTGCTTGTGTTATATGTACACATATACATACATATGAACATATGTATGCATCTATATACAATTGCTGTCATATGATTATTTGTGAGTCATACATTAATATATATCTACATATAGCTGTATATTTGTCTACATTTACAGATATATATCTGTCAATATGTCCATGCATGTTCAGCTCATATTATGGCCTGTTCTTCATTCATTTGGCAATTGTCATGGGTGATCACAGCATTGAAGTGAGTAACTAGTGGCAACACTTTTGTGTTTCAGACT
Organism: Protopterus annectens; assembly: GCF_019279795.1. Lineage (NCBI taxonomy): Eukaryota > Metazoa > Chordata > Ceratodontiformes > Protopteridae > Protopterus > Protopterus annectens. The sequence continues at coordinate 591,288,878 of NC_056732.1, forward strand.
TTATCTCCTTCTACATATGTGTTCTAATACATATAACTGTGTAACTAGCAACATTTTAAGTGTATCAGAGCATTAGTTGATATATATATCCCTATTTGTACCCACAGTGTGGCATACTTTGTCAAGACCTCTTGCATTAACAGGTTATGTGGTGTGATAATAATACATTTTCTGTACTGTTGACTGATTGTGCTGCATGATATGTTTGTGAAAACTTCAGGTTATGTATATCTGCCATGGTTTAGTGGTAAATCACTTTGTGTCTGGAGTGCACGTCCTGGGTTTGAGCCTGGGAGTGACAGTTTATTTTGTTGCTGAGCAGAACAAGGGACGTTGGCTACAGAGCGACTGAGGCACTTTTAAGCAGTTGTAAGCAAGTTTGCGTGGGTTTGCGAGGAGCTAAACAATGCCTACACAAGTTAAGCAATACAGCAGCTAACTGAGTATAAGAAACTGTAACCAGACTTTAGCAGTGCTTACCTTCGTGCAGTCCCATGCACACGGTCTTATACTCTCTTACTGGTGCTGAGATATGCTTACTACTGCTTCTTGCTGCTTAACCTGACTACTGTTTTATGCATAATGATACTGACACCTCACATGTGCATTTCCTGCAGTACTCTAGGTCATATATGTATGTCTATATATATATATATATATATATATATATATATATGTATATATATATATGTTATTCCATACCGTGCTTTGCCATGGGAAATGGTATGTCTCAGTTGTCTTCCTGTTTCCCTCCTCCATTCTCGCTTACATCCATGGGGCAGTCCCATTAGAACGGGTCTGTCCAACTCCAGCACACCTCAGCCCATAATGTCTTACCCATCATTCCCCCCCCCTCCCTCTTTCACATCAATCATCCTTCCTACAGGTTCCATCTGAATCTCACCATACCACTACGTATTACCCACTCTCCACTTCTCAGGACCCATCATGTATGTTGTCTCACCCTATGGATCTTCAGGGTTCCCACACATTCAGTCTGCAAACATACATATCCTTCTTTGCTTATCTGTAAGGCATGGTATGTTACCCTGAGGACTCTTTTTAGCAGAAATTTTGGGGTCGTCCCGCTAGGGACGAACATGCATTTGTTTAAGAATAGATTTTGCAGGTTGACTCTGTTTCTCCAACTGGTAGTACCCTGCCAGTAGTCTGGGTAGCAGCGCTGTGTAACACCTAGCAGTGCTTAATATTCAGTTTGCATGATATTTGCCTTTTGGCATCAATGTCTTCTTCATTACATGTTATATATGTGTCTTGTATCCTTGATTCATGTGCATGTACACTGTATGGGGTCCTGGGAACTTCAACACTTTATTGCAAGAACACCTCACATCTGGCCTTACTGTAGTACTCCAGTTCACATATTTATGTTCTGTGGCAGGTTATCCAACATCACACTGTACATGGATTCAGTTCACATGTTTGGTTTGATTTTCCTGTGGTGAGAATTAGTTTGCTGATACCTCATGCACATCTATTGCTGTAATGGTTTAGTGATTAGCTACTGTGATTATAGTGTACAGGTTCCTGAGTTTGAGCCTTGTAAAGGCAGGCTATTTTGTTGCTGTGCAGAACATGGGCTATTGGCTCCAGAGTGATTAAGGCACTTTAAAGCAGTTGTAAGCAGGTTTGCGCAACGGTAAGCACTGCTAACCTCTGGTTATAGTTTCTTACACTCAGTTAGCTTCTACTTTGCTTAATCTGTGTAGGCAATGCTTACCCCCATGCAATTGCACTTAAACACACTTACTAGTGCTTATATATGCTTACTACTGCTTATTTGTGCTTAAACCTGCTTACTAGTGCCTTATTCATTATGACACTGACACTTCACATGTGCATTTAATGCAGTACTCCAGTTCACATTTAAATGTTATTATGTAGGTTATACGGCAATAAAATGCAAAAATGTGTTCATATACAGATTTCACATGGAAAATTATATGTGCTGCAGTGGGACTTGAACCGGGAATGCCTGCTTGTTAGGCGGATTATTTATTTATTATTTATTTTATTTTACATTTGTTGACCGGGCTAGTCTAGCTGGAGATATTTCCATTTTCAGTAGAGGCCCGGGGAGAAAAGCTCCACTTACTTAATAATAATAATATATAAAAAAGCAAAATAATAAGCAATGCCACATCCATTAGGAAGGAATTAAAGTAACATTTTAAAGTAAACCATCGGTATAAAAATGTGGAAGATAACATTTACAACATTTATTGGCAGAGTAATAATGTAAAGGAAGAGAGAGAAGATAGGTTACAGGCTAGTAGTAGAGTATTAGTCAGGGTTGCAGCAAGGGCATAACCATTGAAGTTTTAGGTGATTTTTAAGATTAAGTTTGAAGAGGGAAAGAGGAAATAGAGGTAGGTTGGGTGGCAGCATGTTCCATTGTTTACCTGTGGTGGTGGAGAACAAGGAGTCACCAGCTAAGTTATTAGATTTGGGTATATAAGCTAGGAGTTTATTAGAGGGCGTAGGGAATGAAGATTGTTATAGGTGTGATAAGATTGTTTAGTGTAGGTGAGTTGTTAGGAAGGTAGAAGATTTTGTGAGCAGTTGTTAGTTGTGAGAATAGCAGCGCATTTTGCAGTTCAAGCCAGTCTAGCTGGTGTAGGTTAATGCAGTGATGGGTTCTATAGGGCTTACCAGTTACAAACCTTGCAATACTGTTGTAGGCTTTGGTAAGTTTGTTGAGATTTTTTTGCTTTAAATTGGTGTAAATGGGAGAAGCATAGAGGAGGGTAGAGAGTAAATGAGAGTGGGCCACGGTAGTTCTTGCTTTTGGGGTGAGGAAGGGTCTTATCCTATACAAGGAGCCTAATTTTCTGTTAACGGACTTAATGGTGTTATTAATATGATTGTCAAAAGTGAGTTTATTGTCTATTGTAACTCCTAATAACTTGCAGGTCAGATCAGATGCTTTAACCACTACACTATTGCTGTGCTGCTTCATTTGCATATATATTCCTTATTATCCTCTTCAGCCTTTTCAGCTGCTTTAACCGTAGCTAAGTGATGGGCAAAGCCGCACACCTACGGTTAGCTGTATTCGGGGTTTAAAAAAAAATAAATAAAAGGGTTTCTTTGTTTTATTTGACTGTACTGTTGCTGTTGAACACATGGGGACTGTGGTGGGGATATGTGGACACTTATGAGCAGTCTCACTCATTTATTTACACATTCTTCTGTTCTACTTTGCAGGGGCATGTTTATTCTGAGAGCTCTGCTCTCAGACATGCCCCTGCACTCGTCCATGCTCCGTGTAGCATTAGGAGTTCAGGGAGCACACCTTCATTAATATGCATGGTGCGCTGCCGTCCTCCTCTTAAACTGCGAAAGATTAGTAAATCCGGGGGACAGTGTTCAAATAGCAAGAAATATGGTAGTAATTGTTAAACAAACAATGAAAACTGAATAAACAGCAGTGTCCTGTAGAGATGAGCACATCATGATAAGAAAATGATATAACTAGCATATCAGAATAATTAAGATAATATCTCACTAGTTATCTACATTACAGTTATAAAGCTCATTATTACTTCTAGTAAGGGACTTAGCATTCATAATATCTTGGACATTAACTAGATTTTCTATATCATGTTGCTCTGGTTGAGTGATCTGTTAGATGCATTTTGAAATGTGTAAATTTGCTTCCCTTCTAACAAAATACAGTAGCAGGGGCAGTCTTACTAAATTAGTATCTGTCTACTACTATTCCAAAGTCAGGCTGTTTTAAGTTTAGGTCTCCTTGATCATGTGTTCTAAGTGGATAATGTTTTGCCTGTCCTAAACCTCCAGAAGGCAGTGGGGTAAATAGTTAAGTTGTGGAAATTCTGATGGGAAATAGGCAACTAGTAAGGTAGCACATGGGCTAATAGGGGATACACTGGTTTTGCTGAGTGATTATTTTGCTAAGTTGTAAGGGAGGTGTCTTGATTTACTGAGCTGACAATATGTTAGCAGTTGCTATTGACAGTTGCACTGAAGAAGTACCCAAGTCAATCTCGCCGCAAAATGTTATAGTTCTGCATATAGAACATAAAAGAAGCAGGCCGAGTAATTCAACAAAGCTAGCCAAAATGCAACAGAATAAGACACAAGGCAAAAAGAAACAACAATCACAAAACCAAGTACCCTCAAATGTGACAGCATCACACAATCAGTGAATAACAAGGAACCATCTATGAGAAATATATCATAAATTGGATTACCTAGAACATTTAATGAAAACCCAGTTTATAGGACATGGGCACAGGTTGTTCAATAATCAAAAATGAAGAAAGAATGGAAGGAGATATAACCTCAGAGGCGACATGGAGAAAATGTAACTATAGTTGCATTTTAAAATTTATAATTTATCAAGCGAGGTTTTAACTGATAATGAGGTTTTGCTGCTGCAAAATGGTTTCACATCTCTTCCTGCTTGAAGGGCAAATTTAACTGACACTATTAATAATCTTAAAGCCTATACAAGGAAATCAAATTTGAAATGTTTATTTAAAAACAGAAGACTGGTTAACAACAAAAAATATGTTTTATTCAGATAGGGTTTCTTAAGTTATCCTTTATTGTCTCGGATTCACTAGAGAATGTTGAGTTTCTGAAAACTCAAATTTTGTATGGTCGAGACCATATGATTGAGTTTTCAGAAACTTGACATTAAGAAAACAAATCACAAAAAAAAGAAGCCGTGCACATCGTTTATGCAGGGGTCAAGCCCCCCTGTGCCCCCACACACCCCTGCTTAAATATACCAACTCTGAGATCGCACTACAGTGGGGAAAGGGAAATCCACGCTGTATGCAGAAGTACAGAACAGGAGATTTCCCATGTCCTAGCTACATTGCAATCACGGACATAACATATTCAGCTAGGAAAGGTACAGGGGTCTTGCCACCATACAAAAACGATCTTTATTACTGTTTTTTTTTATTATTTCTTCTTCTTCCTTCCTTAAAAAGGATTATGACTGCATTACTTTTCTCGACACTTTTGTGTATAAGAAATCATCAGCAATGTATTCCAGGCTTTGGCAACAGTGTAAGAGTAGAGATATTTTCTTGCATTTTCCGTGAGCTTGTGTACTGTAGACGTTGTTTGTCCTTGGATCTTAGAATTCTATAAGTGAGATTGCTATAGAGAACAGAAATTAGAGAAGGGCAAGCAGTGGGATTATATATAATGTTGTGAGCTGTTAAGAGTTGTATGAAGTTAAGACATTGCAGTAGCTCGAGCCATTGTAGTGCTTGAAGTGAAATGCTATGTTGAGTAGAGTAGGTAGAGTTTGGAGTGAAATTTTGATATTTTGTTATAGCAGTCTTCAACTTTTGATAAGCGAGAGGTTTGGAAATTAGTAAGGATATTAGTACTATACAAAAGAGAAGGAAATAAATAGGTGCTTGCAAGAATGATTCTAGTAGACTGATTAAAAACATTAATGCCTGTAGAGCATGTCTAATTTCTAGTGAGTTTTTTTTTATTTTGTTTTGGCTATAAAGGTCAAATTTCAGGTTTTCATTGATGATTACACCTAGGAGCTTGGTGTGTAGCATTGCTTCAATTAATATGTTATTTGTGGAATAAATTTTCTTGTTTGTACTTTAGGAAGAATAAGTAACAGTTTTGTTTTATTGGGAATAAGTAATAGTTGGAAGTCGTTTAATCAGAGTTCAACGGATGAAAAAGATTCTTGGGTAACTAGTTGCAGATGCACTATGTTAGTTGCTGAGCAAATAACATATATAATATCACTGGAGGCAAAAATATCACACACAGTAAACTGAAATACCAAAACCATCAGAAGTACACTATACATCACACCTGTCCAAGTCTGCCACAATACACATAATCAATCATATGCTGAGGTTCTAAAGACTAACTTGCCTAAACCTTAAAGACCTCCAAAACATAACACAAGCACAAAGCACACTTAGCATATTAAGCCTACTTCCTGACATAGCATAAGGAGTCACAAAATCACAGATGCTGAACTTGCAAGGCTGGCATCAACCCAACCAAACATTCTTGTTAAAGGTGATTACATTTTAAGACATACAGATGTGCCTCTTACTAGGCTGAGCAAGGACAAAGTAACAGTTTGTTGCTTGTCTGGTTCTAGGATCTCTCAGATAATGCATACACTCAACAAGTTCTTGCACAATAACTACAGTAGGACTCTGTCATAGTCCATGCCAGTGTCAGTGACTTGAGGTTTACTTCCCTGGATTATATGAAGGGAGAGATAATGGATCTCAGATTATGTGTCCAATGGAGGTATGAGCCTAGCATTGATCAGCATTCTATGTTCTCAAAGGATTTTGCCGCGATATGAGCAAAAAATAATTGAATTCAATATTTGGTTTAGATTTTGGTGTCCTTCAAAGGGGATCCAATATTTGTCAGCCTGGAAATATATGATCAACAGACCATTTAGCTTCACCATCGATAGCCTGGATTTGTCCACTCTAGGGTTTCAATTATTGTCAAAGATATTGTCCACAGCAATGATCCCTTTTTTAGTGAATGCTAACCTGATAAATCTATAAATGTGGTAATATAAGAAAAAGAAAATATGAAGGTGTGACTGATCAATGCTAGAAGCCTGAGCATGAAACTTCACTCCTTACAAACCCTTCTCAACTTGGAAGACATTGACATCTGTGTAGTTTGTTGAAACAGAAGTAAACATCTTACAACTTTTTCCATCTTGTGCTTTCTCTTTATTCAGGGATTAATATGTTGCACTTAGTCTAATGAACACTAGGGCTATTATAAGCCATTTGAGTGAAAATTATCATATTTGGGAGGGAGCATGTAAGTAGAAAAGAAGCTAAGGATTTGTGGGGGGGTTGTTAGTTAGGATAATACTGTTCTTATTGACAGCCTCTGTCCATAAGGGAAATCGGAGCCAGACTGGGGGTAAATTTTTGATTTCCCATCCAATTGTCAAGATTTCTTTTGAATAAGGTCAAGGATTACCTCTGCTTTACATGGATGGGGATCCTGTTCCATGGTATGGAGTTCCTTTGGGACACATATCTGTTACTCCAGCAAGTTCAGTTTATGTCAAGAGTAAAGCTCAGAATGTTGGATTTAGTGTTTCTAGTGGTGTTTGTTTTGTGCATGGCAACAGATCCATCACTGCTAGGTCTGAGGAAGCCTGTTAAGACAGGCAAATATCCCCTCTCAGCAGCTTGTAGGAAACTGAATACAGAGACATAACCTTTAAGTGACCAGTTTAAGACAGGAGATTCATGATCTGAATTTTCCTGGTGAGAAACCTTTGTAGGCATTCCTACTCTTTCAAGATCTGGTTAGATACATGCCAAAGGGGAATTGTATTTAATGGTAAGTCTAATAAGGGCTGAGTATAGTCATACTATAACTTCCTTGGACCTGGATGCCATACCCTTACCTATAAGCTGGGTGACATAGAATGATTTTCTTATTATCTTATCTACGTTGGTCAAAGGCCAGACTGATTTCTACATAAAGTACCAGATCACATACTACTGAGTTGGCTCTTAGGAGTGTTTTATCGATGGAGTAATTAAGTTGGGTGGTCAGTTTCACAAAGGGCATTATTTTACATTGAATTTTAGGCCATGTCTTTGGCACTAGTCATTTGCCTGTGTTAAACCCACTTTCAATATTTTTGTGATTTGGGGTTAATCTATACTAGCTCCCAAGTTATAGCACTCTGTGAACTTGGTGAGTCAGAGGCCTTTAACATTAGCCTTGACTTCTTGAGAAGTAGATGCCAAACAGGAGGGTGATCAGCAAGGAGATCTGGAATTTATGTGTAGTAGACACCTTCAAAAATTATGTGTGATAGGGAGGATTCAGAAAATTGTATGAATGGGGAAAATCAAGCCTGAAAATGAGGAGGATATACCTCCAAAAATAGGTACATCATGTGCCTGGATAAATCAGGCCTTAAAATAGGAATGCACCTCCAAATTAGGGACAGTTGAGAGGTCTACCTTCCTCAGCTTACCCTTTATTCACACACACACACACACACACACACACACACACACACACACACACACACACACACACACACACACACGTGTGTGTGCATGCGTGTGTGTGTGTGTGTGTATATATATATATATATATATATATATATGAATATCTATATATATATGTGTGTGTATATGTATATATATATATATATATATATATATATATATATATATATATATATATATATTTATATGGATCTACTTCATATAGTTGACTTACCATTTTGTCCACTTCTAGATCATTGAGAGCCCATTGTCAAAAACTTAAAATAATGAACTCCCACAACATTTAATTTTACCTCCAGCAAACTAAACACTTGTCCACCAACAATTAAAATAGAAATGCAAGCAAATTAAACCCACCAAAGTTGGGGGGTTCGCCCTCCACACCCCCCTAACTATATTTACCAACTCCAAGATCGCACTACAGTGGAGAAAACGGCAAAGTTGACCATGGTGGCCAAAGAGTTAGTTTTCCCAGGACGTAAAATGTGATGTTCCAGGAGTTCGTTATTTTTAAATTTTCAAAAATGTGGTCTCGATGATCTGCAAGTCAATGAAATGGTACGCTGACTATATGAAATAGATCCATATATATATATATATATATATATATATATATATATATATATATATATATATATATATATATATATATATATATATATATGAATTGGGCATCAGACCCGCAAAAAAATGTATCCCACCTTTCCCACCTCCATCACTCTCACTCCTTAGGTTTTTGCCTTGCGTTCTGCCATCTGCTTTTTCATTACTTTCCTACATTCCCATTTCCACCCCATAATTGGTGAAAAGATAGATGAGCACACCTCATTCATGGACCTTTAAGACTTCCAAACTACCTCTCCTTCTTGCCGCTACATTGCATGGAGTATTGCACAGAAACACACTGAGGCCCAAGCACAATAGACAAGTACTGCTTCAACTTATCTTTTACTGTAGCTGCACCTTACTAATCAGTGCTCTTCCTGCAGACCCTGCTCCACCTGCAAGCAAGATATTTAATAAGCACACATCCTCTCACTTTCCGTGCTATTCATTCTTAATGAGCATTAGCCTTGTTGCACAAACAAGATAAACAGAAATAGATGCCTGTTACAGTAATCACTGTCTTTCTGAATACCAGTCATAGAATATTTAATCAGTGCAGCTTTAACCTCTGTAACCATTTATACAATAATTTCTGTGTCAAAATATTACAAGTCTTTCTGATTATGGGTCACAGAGGTCATTTAAGTACATTTTGTACAATGTGATCTTTATTGCTCTATTGAATAAACAATATGAAAATGCATACTGACATTGCACTGATACACATAACACACTGAGTTAGTGTAGTCCTAATAAAATGTTTTAAATCTTCCTGCATTTGTCAAAGTTACAAGTAAGGTAACTCCTTTCAGTTATCACACTGTACTGCTGTACCACTTATAATTTGTTACATTTCTATCAAACAAAGCTTGAGGCATAAGTCTGTATAATAGGACATTTTCATTTCTAATGTCCTGTTCAGATGTCAGCTCATACAGTGCTGTGTTCATATGATTCTGGCCTATGGCATGTAATGTCGGAAACTGTATAATTAGGCACTGTTTGAATTTACAAACTGTGCAGAGTATATTCTGTCCATTTTACTGCTAATATCTGCATGTCAATGTGTGTGTGTGTATATATATATATATATATATATATATATATATATATATACACACACACACACACACATATATATATATATATATATATATATATATATACATATATATATATATATATATATATATATATATATAAAATACAAACAGATATATGTATATATAAATATGTATATACGTGTGTGTGTGAATGTGTGTGTGTGTGTGTGTGTGTGTGTGTGTGTGTATCTATAATATATATATATATATATATATATATGTGTGTGTGTCTGTGTGTGTCTGTGTGTGTGTGTGTCTATATATATACATATATATATATATATATATATATATAGATATGTGTATGCGTGCATGTATATATATATATATATATATATATATCCTGGAAAATGTACTAGTCTTGCAGAAAAGCAGTATATTATAAACAAACTAAATTAAATGCAGGTTCCCCTGAACAAAAACAGCAGGTCTTGTGGTTTAACAAAAATCACAGCAAGTACTTGTAGCTCAGTCTTGTACTCAGTTTTATATTGTTGGAAAACAGTCTGTTGTTGACTCCTTTGGATTCCTCTGAAAGAAAGAATTTTCAGTTTTTGCTTTCCAGCTTCTCCTTCTGTATAGTTGATGCTGTCGACCAGTCTGCTATTCTAAACCCCAAGCCCCTTTTCACAAAGGACAAATGCTCTATGGGCTTCTCTAAGACCTCTTTTTGTATTGCATTCATTAGCTCTTTATACAAACTTGTTCTCACTAAATCAGTCAAGTATCTTGCTATTCATGAAGAATTACTAATTTAAAGAAACATCATTCTATTTAGAATGGACACTTCAAAAAGTGTTAGACATTATTGTTTACAATGAGCTATTTATAATAGTCATACAGACATTACTTACAGAACTTTGTTTTACATTTTTATTTCATGTGCACTCTTCCAAATGATAAGATCCACCACAATATAATACAAATGATGCCTCCCAGGTTCAAGCCATTGGTCTCATGAATAGTGGATCAGCAGTGTGTTCTACACAGGCCATCCACATTGGGGGGTTTGAGCCTAGCCAATGCTTGTTTTTGAACTTAAATGGCTGCAAAGATAAGGCACACCTACAAAGCTTTGCATTCTCAGCATGTTGCTAGTGTAGCTATAATAGAGAAGCATGGTCTGTTAGCAAAATTATTTCTCTCTCTAACATTAGTACTTCAGGGAACCAAGTCTTCACCTGATGTCTAGGTAGTATCTTTTGATCACAGAATATATATCTAGCTTCTGTTTTACTTAGTTTTTGACTGAAAATAGAATGGATGTTCCCCTCTATGAAATGTTTGCAAGAGGACTGGTCCTAAACCCAACTCTGATGCCTCCATATGGAATATAAATGGTTTACTAATGTCAATAGGTGCTTGCACCAGTTCTAAACATTATGTTTATTTTAACTGCTTAAAAACATTGTCTTCTTCTGTTGTCCACTTTATTTTTAGAGTCATCTGCCTCTTTGACAGATCTGTGATGTGTTATACTATTGTTGGAAATGGGGCAGAACTTCATATAATACATTACAAACTCAAGGGTCTCCCATACTTGTTTCTGGAATAAGTCTGTTCCTGACTCCTGCTGCTACTTTTTTTTTTTTTTGGTGGAGGGGGGGGGTCTAAATCTTCAGAGTGCATAATATTATGTTTAAACTGGAGCACAGCTTGTATGAACTTTCAATACTTTGTCCATTAATCTTTGAAATGTTGCTGAGGTACAATGTAGCCAAAAAGAAGAAAGTTCTACTGGACAAATCCCTTTAGCATTGAGAAGGTTGGTTGTCTTTGCTGTATCCCACCTATTAAAGGGATATACCAGTAACCTTTAATTTGTCTAATACAGATCTTGCCTTCCCAAATCATTCTGTTATCTCAGCAACATTAGGCATTGGGTAAATGTAAAATTTTGAAAGTCTGTTCTGCTTCTCAAAGTCATTAGAGAATCAAATTTTTCCATTAGGTTTTGGGGCTAACATTATGGAACTGCTCCTCTCACTTTTGGAGTCTTCAGTTACCCCTAGCAAAAGCATTTTTCTTACTTTATTGCATTGCTTTTCTTTTTGACTCTGATATTTGGTAGGGTTGCAAAGTAGTTTTCCCTCTCTTGGACTAACCTCAGTATGGTGTCAAATCAAATTTGGTCTGCCAGGAGTTCTGAAAACATGTCCTTGTTCTGTAACAAAAATTATACCATGACCCCCACAAAACGTGCATGCTGATTGGCCAGCGTGCACATTGTAAATTGAGTTATACTAATGGAAAAAGGTCCGGTCACCTGGACTTTTTTCCATTAGTATAACTCTACTTTTAAAACACTGTCTCGCTATGTTAAATGGATTTAACATAGTGAGACAGCTTTAAAATAAGCAACGGAGATCTCCGTTGCTTATTTTAAAGCTGTCTCACTACGCTAAACCCATTTAACATAGCGAGACAGGTTTTAAAAAAAAAGCAACGGAGAAAGCAAGATCTCCGTTGCTTTTTTTATTGTTTCGCTATGTTAAATGGGTTTAATATAGCGAAACAGTTTTAAAATAAGCAACGGACATCTCCGTTGCTTATTTTAAAACTGTCTTGCTATGTTAAACCCATTTAACATAGAGAAAGCAGTAAAAAAAAACAACGGAGATCTTGCTTTCTCCCTTGCTTTTGCCCACAGCTCTGATGTACTGCGCAGGCGCGCAGTACATCAGAACTGCCACGGATGCCAGACATCTGCGGAAGAGCAGTAAACAGGCATTATACTATGCCATTATTTAAGAAAAGTAATAGTTTCTTTTCTTAAATAATGTCATATAATAGTAATAACCACTTCTGGGTGTGGTAACGCTGTATTTACCCACGGTTGGCTTTGTTTGGTCCCTCGGGCTTCGCCCTCGGGACCAAACCGCGCCAACCATGGGTAAATCCAGCATTACCCACACCCAGGCGTGGGTTATTGTTATAGTATTTTATTTCTTGTTTCTGTGATACAGATAGTGTAGCATCTATCTGATCAGCAGGAATAAACTATAGTATCCCTTCTTTTCCACATCCAATAATTTCCGCTGTTAAACTAACTACTGAAGTCTGTACTTAATTCCATGCTTTTAGACGTAATATGACATACCGGTTTTGTTCTTCTCTTGCCTGTCTCTCTAACTCTATAGTTTACCTCATTTATTTTCTCTATTATTTTAAATGCACCCCAGAATTTATCCAAAAAATTGTTCACTGCAGAGGGGACCAAAACCAACCCCAGTCTTCTACTGTAAATTCCCCTGGTCTTTGCTTTTCTATTATACATCTCTAGCTGTGTTTTTCAAACTCTTTCCATGTGCTTGCTTTGTACATGCATTAACTATTTCAGCCTGTCTTGCAAACAGAGTGTTTTATGACACTTTTAGACAAGGATTTCTCATCTTTCCAAATGTCTCTGGCAGTATCTAATAGTCTACACTCTTACCTGCCATGGAACAATCCAGAAGGACTGATCATGCTCTAGCCAAGTGACATCTCAATAATGACAAATAGGAGGCAGGATTTTAACTAGTCCTACTTTTTGCACCTTCCAGAATAACTTTTCTTAGTATGGACATTACTGTTCCATTAAATACTCCATCTATCAACCCAGTTGGTCAACTTTACCCTTTTCATTTTGCCTGACTTTTAAGCAGTGGCACAGTGGTGCATTATTTTGAACATAAATGGGGACCCCCAATCTGTGAGTATCTCCATTGGCATCCCTATCATGTAAAATAATAAGACTAGCTCAGAGTTGTATCTAGGTCACTTTGTGCCCTTTACAGTTCTCCAGATTGGTACCCTCTCAATTTAAATGTGAGGATAATAAAAAGTAAAAAAAACTGTCACCCCAAAAAACTTAAGGCAAAAAAAAAAAAGAGAGAAGAAGTTCCATAAATGTAATATCAGCAATCAGTGAAGAGCCCACTTATATTACCCATAGCTTTTATATGAACACCAGTAATGCAAATGTGGTTTATCGATAACTGCTGATCATGCTCCCAAACAGCTTGCCCTCCTGGCAGCCACTCCCTTTGCCAGATCCTAGTTATAGCTGTGGACTGGTTCCCTGACTATATACATTAGTTTCACGGGGTAGTATAGCTTCAGGATATTATTCTGCATAATACAAAAAATAAATAAATGAGTAAGTAAATAAATTAAATTAAATTACATTAAATATTGACATCAATTGCTAGATTTTTCTTTTTTTTTTTTTTTTTTTTTACTTTTTCAAAACAAGTTTATTGTTTTAACATATAAGAGAAATATCATAACAATTTTATACAAATAATTAAAAATAGGTATTATTATAATATTCAACAAAACAACTAAAGTATTTACAAAGACATCCACTACAATCAGATCAATTAATTAAACTAAAATACTGTGCTATTGAAATTAGAATTTTTTTAACAAATTTTGTAAATTATCCCATACAATAAAATGTGATGCTTTTCTAGTTGTTCTCATTCTAATTGTGCTTATTTCCATATGACACATTATATTCATAACATTTTTAAATTCATTGAATGAAGGAGGTGTATCTGAAATCCAATTTCTAGTTATTATTTTCCTAGCCACTGCTAGGATAGACCATAACAAGGGAAGCTTAATCTTTTTAACACATTGAGGTACCGGTGTGTTGAATAATATAAGAGACTTTGAAATAATGAAATTATCTGTAAAAAGAGCCTGCAAAAATTCATTAATTGACTTCCAGTATTCTTTCAACTTCATACAGTCATAAAACATATGAGCCCAGTCAGCATTAAGTTCTACATTACATCTCTTACATAGATTATCTTTATTATAAATTTTATTCATCATCAAAGGTGTATAAAAAGATCTATGTAAAAATTTCCATGTATAAAGTCTCCAGACAATGGAAGATGTAGTTATATAAGCAGATTCCAATATATATTGTTTATCTTGTTGAGTTGGTGGGTCCCCATTAATAGAGGTGAAATAATTCCAGTATGAATCTACATTGTAAAAGTTTCTTGTCTGATAATTTTATGTATATATGAAAGTTTACCTTTATCAGAAACTTTATGCTGTAAATTTATTATCAAGTAATCAATCAGTTTTGGAATAGATTCTTTAACTGTTATAGACATTAGATCTATTCTATCAATGAGATGTTGTCTAAAGATCTGAACCTCTAACCAGCAAGTTTCTCTTAGATCAAATTCTTGTTTTAAGAAATCTAGATTTTTAACTTTATTATCAGATATCAGCTGATACCAGTACTTTAGATTATTATCTATAGCTAAATGAGCTCCTTCAGAAGTAGATGACATAAGCATACCCTGAGTATAAATTATAGGGAATACAATACAATTCCATTCCCTATACTTAGGGTGCATGAATATAAAGTTACGATAACTAATAATAATATTTAATGGGTAACAGACCATATGTTTAGGTGTAATAGGTGAAGTACAAAATTCCTTTAGCAACCACAACATGGAGTTATTTATAATCATATTTTTATGTGTTAAGGAGATTTTCATGAAATGCATACTAATTAGCTCCCAATAATCTTTCCATTTTGCGACATATGACCGATCTATTAATAAAGTAATAACTTTTATAATAGAAGAGATAATATATAAATTAAAGTCTGGAAAAGAAATACCCCCTTGAGACCAGCTATTAGTATGTTTCTTTAATGCAATCCTAGGTCTGTTAGGTGCCCATAAGAAATTTAACATTAGTGTATTCAGTTTCTTGATAGTTATTTTTGTAGGTGAAAGTATTATTGATTGTATTAAGTATAAAATCTTGGGGAATATTATCATTTTAATAATTGTAAGTCTCTCCTCCATAGTAAAAACATATTATTCCAGGTATTAAAAAGATTTTGTATATTAAGAAAACAGGTATTATAGTTATTATATATAATAGATTTAATATCTTTAGATAGTATTATACCTAAATAAGTTATCTGACCTGAGTTGGGTACATATTTAGTAAAATCACTAATGAGAGTATTTTTTCGTGTATATATAGGTAGTATTTTAGTTTTTCTTCATTGAATATTAAACCAGAAATACTTTTAAAATTCATCATTTTATCAAATAAAGACTGCATAGAAGAATTAGATCCTGCTGATGTAATTAGAACATCATCTGCAAAAAGTTGAATTATTGATGTTGTATTTTCTTCTATTTCAAAACCCTCTATGTCAGTACTGTTTCTAATCAAATTGGCCCAAGGCTCCATTACTAAAGTGAATAATAGTGGAGAAAGTGGACATCCTTGCTTTGTACCTTTAAGAATGGGTATTTTTTTGTGAAACATATGTTCCTACCTTAATATAAGCCAGCGTTCCTTTGTATAAATGCTCAATTAAATTTACAAATGCATCAGAGAAATTTGTGCATTTCAGTAAGGTAAACAGATAGTCCCAACTTACTGAATCAAATGCTGAACCTATATCAAGACTAATAAGTGTTAAATCTTTCTTTTCCTATTTGCAAAATCAATTAATGTTAAAGTTCTTCTTATATTATCAAAAGTATTTCTATTTACAATGAAGCCCGTCTGATCTATGTCTATAATGCCGGGATAATTGTCTTCAATCTATCAGCAAAAATACTCATAAACATTTTATAATCAACATTAAGTAATGAGATGGGTCGATATGAAGAACATCTAGTTGGATCTTTATTAGGTTTTAAAATTGGTGAAATAAATGTATATTGCCAAGATGGGGGGGGTTATTAACTCAGTTTGGGCCAGAATAAAAACCTTATGTATTAATGAATATGTAGTTTTAGAAAGGATTTTATATATCTCTGGTATAATACCATCATTGCCCGGTGCTTTGTTTGATTTAAGCTTATTTATTTGTGTAATAACTTCTGTATATGAAATACTCTTGTCCAATAGTTTAATCTGTTGTTTATTAAGCTTTTTATTCATGTTTGTGGTTATAAACTCCTTTATTTTATCTTTAGGTTCCATGTTAATGTTGTTATGGTTAATCTTGTGAAAGTGATTTCTAAATTCATCCAGTATTTCTGGTATACTAGAAACATTCTTCTTTTCCTTAGAGAAAAGATTTCTTTGATATGGTTTTGTTTATTCAATCTTTTGTTTTATTTTTAAGTCTATGTAAGTATTTGGGGCTTATTGAATAAGACAAAACTTGTATTTCTCTAAAGTTATTTTAACTTTATGAGTTAAAATTTCTTTGTATTTCTCATTTAGTTTGTTTATTTCTTCAATAACTTTCTTGTCCATAATATTTTCTTTATTATTATGTTTATAAGAGTCTAGTTTACTTTGAATATCTAACAATTCCTTATCCCAAGATTTCCTTTTGTTATTATACCATCTGATACTTTGTCCATATAGATATGATTTTAAGGCATCCCAAACATAGACAATGGAGACTTCAGGAGTATTATTTATGTCTAGAAAATGTTGTACTTCTGAAAGTATATATTCTTTATAGTCTTTTAGCTGAGTTAAGTATGCTGGTATCCTTTTGATCTGAACATTATGAGTATTTTTATCATGAATTCAAAAACAATTGAGTTATGATCAGATATAGGACATGAAATGATTTTGGAATTAATTAAATCTGTTACCATCTGGTTAGAAATAAAGACCCTATCTATTTTTGAATAAGTTTTGTATCTGTTAGAAAAAAAGGTGTATGGTAATGATTTTGACTCTATCTGATTATTAATATCATTCAAATGATAAGAATAAGCAAAATCATTTAAATGTTTTGCATTAGATGTAATTCTTCTTTTCTTTATAGTGGTAGTATCACTTTCATGTAGTATACAATTAAAATCACCAGCTAAAATAATATCCCCTACAGAGAATGATATGATCTTATCAATATGATGTTTCACTGTATTAATACCAAATTCCAGGTATCCAATATACATTAATTAAAGTGTAAGTCTTCCCATTAATTTGTATTGTAACCATACAAAACATTCCTTTGTCATCCTGATAAGACTTAATGGTTTTAGGAATGGGCATACTTTTATTCCATAAAATAGCCACTCCTCTTTTTTCTGAGTGTGCTCTGAACTAACCAATACTGTATACTTATTAGTGGCTAGTTTATCAATATCTTTTTCAAGAGATGGGTTTCTTGCAGGAAGACTAGATTGGCCTTGTGTAGATTAATGTATCTTATTAGGCTTGCCCTTTTACACGGATTATTCAATCCATTAATGTTTAAAGAAATTCCTTTTAAAGATGTCATTTGGCATTTTTAAAACTCAAGAATCTTATGATCGAAATAACAAATAACAAGATAAATAATGTTACATCTCCTCTTTTAGGTGTACCTTTAAATATAGCTGTATTTATTAAATCTCTTATGGGATTTTGTATAGGATTCAATTTTGTTTGTAGTGACAATGAGTGCACAAAATATATTGTGGATGTCAAAACTATATACATATAACAATGAACAAGTGAAAATAATGTAAGGATTAAACCTTGCATCCCGCCTGGAGTTGAAAACTCCAACTTAGAGCAGTATTTACTACTCAAGTTAACCCCTACCCTAAGCAGCAGTACCTCAGCTACCACCTTATCAATTTAATACTAGTTATATTTAACTGAGGTTAACAGTTTTCAATTCAATTATCTATCAAGACAAAACTACACATTTGGTAAAACAGCATCATATAAACTAAAATAAACTTTTTTTTTTTTTTTTTCTTTAAAAAACTGTTCATAGTATTATATAGATCTATGTAATATATAACACTTGTATTCTAATAGCATTCAAATAATCTTAATGTTAGAAATCAAGAGGAGAGAAAATTATGTTCTAACATTCATTTAAATCAAAAACTTTGGCTAATATGATTCAGACATTACATGCATTAAGATGCATCTATTTTCTGTCATGTGAATTCTATCAACAGCTTCCAAAAAAATCTTGAATTGTTTGTATATGAGCATTTACTTAAACTCATTATTGTCAATAGAGTAAAATATTGTATTCATAAAAATTATTATAAATCATATTGCATAGTTATGCAGATTCTCAGAAACACCTGTTATTACCTAAAAAAAAGCCATCACACACATAAACACAGACACACACACATACATATACACACACACACACACACACACACACACACACACACACACACACACACACACACACACACACACACATACATATACACATACATATATATACATACATACACACACACACACACACACACACACACACACACACACACACACACACACATACATATATATATATATATATATATATATATATATATATATATCTGATCTCACTGAGTTGTGTCTTTGTAGAGCACTATCCTACTTGCTGTCCCTAGAATAAATCTGTCTGCTTTATACAAAATAATGCACAGCAAACACATATTAGTAACCAGATTTTACAATCATGCTAACCTACTGCTTTAAAATATATCACATGACATTTCTTCCAGAATAGAGTTATAAGATTATTTATGCTTGTCAATCAGATGAATTAAATGAGTTATAGTAAAGTATATGTTTGGGACACAAGTTTTTAACACAGATTATTATGCTACTGTTAAGTAGATTTTCAAAAACATTTAAATAAATGTTTCATTTTCTATGCTTTCTAAAATAAGATATTTACTTGCTACAAGAAACTACATCATCTAAACTCATCATAATTGACACATTTTATGAATAGAGTATTTTTCCTGAATCTGTGGTGTGTCAGTGTGATAACCTTGTTAATGTTTATACTAACTGCTTTCAGTTTCTCTGTGAAAATTCTGTGAGTGAAGCTTCTGAGGAAACTCATGGACATTGTGCATGAGACAGCCCACATCCCAGATTGTCTCCCTTAACATTTTGGTGGGAAACTTATTAAAACTTGTGGCAAACATTCATTTTGTCAATAGAGTAAAATATTGTATTCATAGAAATTATTATAAATCATATTGGATAGTTATGCAGATTCTCAGAAAAAAGCCATCACACTCACACACACACACACACATACATACACACACACACACACACACACACACACACACACACACACACACACACACATATATATATATATATATATATATATATATGATCTCACTGAGTTGTGTCTTTGTAGAGCACTATCCTACTTGCTGTCCCTAGAATAAATCTGTCTGCTTTATACAAAATAATGCACAGCAAACACATATTGGTAACCAGATTTTACAATCATGCTAACCTACTGCTTTAAAATATATCACATGACATTTCTTCCAGAATAGAGTTATAAGATTATTTATGTTTGTCAATCAGATGAATTAAATGAGTTATAGTAAAGTATATGTTTGGAACACAAATTTTTAACACAGATTATTATGCTGCTGTTAAGTAGATTTTCAAAAACATTTAAATAAATGTTTCATTTTTATGCCTTCTAAAATAAGGCATTTACTTACTACAAGAAACTACATCATTTAAACTCATTATAACTGACATATTTTATGAACAGAGTATTTTTCCTGAATCTGTGGTGTGTCAGTGTGATAACCTTGTCAATGTTTATACTAACTGCTTTCAGTTTCTCTGTGAGAATTCTGTGATTTGAAGATTCTGAGGTAACTCAAGGACATTGTGCATAAGACAGCCCACATCCCAGATTGTCTCTCTTAACATTTTGGCGGAAACTTATTAAAAACTAGTGACAAACATTCATTTAGCAGTGTAAATGCATCTAAACATGACAGAACCTCCACAATGTATTCCACAGATCATCACAGCCTCTATGCAAGTGAAATTAAACTCAAAATTACCAACAAGCAATAAAACTCAGCATTCTTCTCCCAACTCAATTTTCATACAAATCCTATTATTCACTGTGCCCACACAGTCAAAAGCATTTCTATATATTAATAAAGAAAAGAAAAGAGAGTAGAAAATAAAAGGGAGTGAGGCAGAAATAAAAAATGTAAGAGAAAGCTGTAAGAAGTATATACAATGGAATGTTACTTACTGTTTATATTAATAGAGTTAAAAATAAAACATATTATTTACTCTTATTTAGTTCTGATTATTATTAGTTAAAGCATGACAGATTATTTACAAACAAGCATAAGCAGTATAATCAAGAAAGTATAATTAGAAATAGCATTTGAAGAACTTATAAACTTTTACAAGAAATAAATATGTTATTATTCTATTAATGATATTTTCATTACTGTTCTCTCCTGCCCTCCCCACCCTTTACCCACTACAAAATCTAAATAGAATGTCATTGTTTAAACAAAGAAAATAATAAAGAAGAAGGAAAAAAAAGATAAAGATCAAAAATGTATCAAATTACTAACCTTACTTTTTCAGAAAGAAAACAAATCGAGTCACAGCCTGCCATTAAATCCTCAGGCATTTTGACTGGTTATGAAACAAAACATTTCTTTGCACATAGAGAATAACTTTGATTAAATCTTTTCCAAAATATTTGTGGCTTTCTGGAAATGCAGGAACTATATTCAAAAAGATTAATAATGAACTAAAATGATGAGAGAGAAAAAACATATAACAAATCATTTGTTTTTAGTCTCTTCTTCTT
The DNA here is from genome assembly GCF_019279795.1 of Protopterus annectens. Taxonomy (NCBI): domain Eukaryota; kingdom Metazoa; phylum Chordata; order Ceratodontiformes; family Protopteridae; genus Protopterus; species Protopterus annectens. Next base: position 591,310,207 of record NC_056732.1, read on the forward strand.
CTCTGAAGTCTTCCAGGAAGCTTCAGTTGCCAATCTCTTTAATGTAGAACTAGCCCATTCCATTTCTTCTATTTTATCCAAAATCCTTTTTTCTTTGACAAACAGTAAAGCAGAGTCTAAATCATCGAAGACCTTAGGACCATCAGGAAGGAAGATTTTAAGCTTGGCAGGAAACAGAAGGTATGGTTTAAACTGTGCTTCTTTACGCTCCCTTAGTAGTGGGAGAAAAACTTTTCTTTTAGCAATTACCATGGAAGAATAGTCATTGTCAAAGCACAGTTGTCTCATTAAACTTAACAGGAGCTTTAGCCCAAGCAGATTTAAGAACCATCTCTTTATCAAAGATGATAGAAATCTAACTATAACTGATCTAGGATAGTTTTGTTAGAGTTAGTATTAGCTATAGATCTATGTGCTCTTCGATACCAAAAGAGAATGCTTCTGGTAAATCTAAAGTTTTAGGGAGCCATGTTGTTAAAAAGAAGTAATATTGTTACCTTCAATATTTTCTGGCAGTCCAAAAATCCTAATGTTATTGCACCTAGATCTATTTTCCAGGTCATCCAGCTTTGTTTGTAAATGTGTATTTTGTTTCAGCAGAAACTCAATGTTGATTTCCTCTTCTTGTATTTTATTTTCCATGTCATTCACAGCTTCTTCTATGCCTGTCATCTGGATCTTCTGTTGTTGCAGGTCCATATGTAACAAGTCTATTTGTTTTGTAGTTTTTTCTATGAAAGTGTCTATTTTAGTATCCATTTTATCCATCTTAGCAGTAAGTTGCTGGACTATAATTATCAGAGACTGAAGTTCTTTCTTGATGCTGGAGTCTTGAGAATTTGTCTTACTGGAACTCATTTCAGACTGATAAACTGACAGGAAAATTTCAAAAGTAATTTCTGACAGGAATATTATTAAGATTTCCTTTCTTTTTTAGATATAGTTCAAGAACTATATAAAACAAACATATTTAGAAAGAAAATTACTTCAAGAATTAATTTTTTAAGTAATTAATTCCTGTCAATGTAATGAAATTGGTGGAGCTGAAGAAATCTGCTGCTATCCTGTGTTCATCCTTGGCCACGCCCCAATTGCTAGATTTTTCTGAAGGCTCAACAATATTTATTTTATTTCATTTATTTATTTATTTATTTATTTATTTATTGTCATTTCAATACCAGGGAAGTGCAACTGGGTAGGAACCCATTTTCTGTGGCTGCCCGGTCAGTAAAGCTCCAAAGTATTGCAAAACATGTTAAGAATAACAATTTTAGTCTTTAAAAATAATACAAAAAAATACAGTTTAAATAATTATACCAAATTAGACATAATATGAAAACATTGGTTAAGAGTAGATACAAGTTATATGACAATGATTTAATAGTTAGAAACATTTTAGCCAGTTTATAGAAAAATTAAAAGGGGGGTAGTAAAATATAAACAGGAACAGAAATATGAAGTGAGAGATAAACAAGTTTATGGTATAATTAGAGACAAAGCCAGGGGAGAAAATTTGATAGAAGTAAGCAAGTGATGGACAGTAAGGTGATGTAAGGTATGAATAGGTATTTGCCCACATTTAGGAATATAGTTTATTCTGGTGTTGAGCAAAAACAGAACCAGATTTTGGCTAGGAAGTCTTTCGGAATGGTTTGAAGGATGGGAGGGAGGGTATTGACCTGGTGGATAGAGATAAGTAGTTCCAGGTCTTAGCAACATGGTATGAGTACAGACAACACCCAGCAGATTTGATATGCTTGTGGACAGACAGGAATGTTTGGTGAATGGATAATAATGACTGAATAGGAGCATAGTTGTATTGAATGTTATTTGGTGCTGGACAAGTAGATGCATTCTGGATAATTTTTTAGGGAACAAGAAGCTGTAAATATATATATATATATATATATATATAATAGTCGGGGGGATAGTTCTAACCAATTTAGGCTTTTTAGTGCAATGGGTGGTGGGTTCTGAAAGTGATATTTGCTACAAATTTAGCAACTTTGTTATAACAGTGTTCTAGTTTTAATTTTTGTGATGCTTGAAGGTTAGTAAGGATGGGGATGAGATAAGTAGTGGCAAGTGCAGTTTTACTTACATAGATGAGAAAGTTTTTTGCTGTATAAAGCATCCCTAGTTTTTGATAAGTTTTTCTTATGCAATTTTCTATATGAAGGTCAAATTTAAGATTATAATCCACTATTGTCCCTAATAATTTGGTATGAGAAGTTATTTCAATGGTTGTATTATCAAGACAGAGGACTTTAACTTTTTTTTTTCATGGAAGAGTGATTTTTCTGAAAAAAGCAGTATTTTTTTTTTTTTTTTGGTTTTAGCATGAGTCATGTGTTACAAAACCATGTTTCAGTTGCTGGTAAAGCTTCCTGAGCAATTTTTTTGGAGGTGTGCCATGTTGTCAGATGTGCAAATGTGTTTAGAGTCATCTGTGTACTGTATTAGGGAGTCCTGTTTTGTGGATGTGTGGAGGGTATTGGTGAGAATATTATAGAGGAGGGGATCTTGTGGTACATTGGTGATGACTGGGAGGAAAGGAGAAAGCATGGAGTGACATTTTAGTGACTAATACCTATTGGATAGGCAGCTTTTGAACCCTAGAAGTGGGGGAGGGGGCTAAGAGAAGCCTAATGAGGGCAAATTAAGTAGACATTTCCTGGGACAAACTGTATCAAAGGCTTTAAATACATCTAGAAATAAGGAGGATACTAGTTTGTCATAATCTCTGGCTTTATTGACAGTATTTATTTAGGTTAGAAATAAATACAGTGTTATTACTATGGGAAGGATATGTAGTGTGGGAAAGTAAATAGGAGTTCTTCATGCAGGAATTTGTTTAACAATTGCTTTTGAATACATTTTTGAAGTATTTTGGAGAGGGGGGAATAAGATTTCTATAGGTTAAATATAATAATGTCTGCTGAATTTCCTTCTTTGTGCAGAGGGATAATATGTGATTTTTTTCCAGAGAGAGAGAATGTAGGATTCTTGGATTGACTTATTTATAAGGCTTGAGACAGGCAATGTTATTGGTTGCTATTTTAAGTTATTCACTTGGAAGGCCATCAGCTTAGTCAGCTTAATATCAGTTACAATATGTTTGGGTGGAACCTCTGTGATAGACATTGGAATGACATTGTTTTTTTTAAATTGTGGTTGAAGGCCTGCCTTTTGGAAATAAGACAAGTTCTCAATTCCTTACAGTTCTCCTGGCCATTAAAAGCTTACTGGTATCCATGTTTTCATTTTTCCTTTCCTTTCCTATGTGACCTCCATATGCTAAGATCAGTATAATCTTTTTGAAATGCTTGTGCAACAGCAGTTGATTTAATCATCATCATCAACATCATATCACTCCATAACTCATAGTATGAGCAAAATTTAAGAATATCTTCTTCATCTTACTCCCCTATAATCTTAGTTATAGTTTCCCCTTGCCCTGCTCAAAGGGTCGTCCCCACTGTACCTTTTTTCCTAAATTGTAACCAGCTAACCTGTCATTTTCTTCAGGGTCAGCTTGACATTAGGTAGAACGTGCATCCATCTCCTCTACTCACATATACACTGGGATCTCAGTGGCTAGTTCTTCTCCTAAAAAGGGTAAAACTTGTAATATGATTTAATTCAGTTGCTGTCTTAACTTTATCTAATTTATCAGACATTTCCTGTTTCCCTTCTTTATGAACCTAAGCCAGGACTTCCCTTCCTTTTGCTTAGTGTTCCTGTACTTAGCCTGAGCAGAAATATCATCAGGGTGCTGATCAAAGCAATTGTACCCCTTAGTATACCTCACCTTCTTTTTATTGTTATCTTTTTGTAGGTCTTCCTCTCAATTTCTTTCTCTTATTTAGGTTGTTGTTACTCTCAAAACACTTATTTATCTTCAATTTTACTATCTCCTTACTTATAGAGTAATGTTGCCTGGAATTTTCAGTTTGAGCTTTCTGTCTTACACTGGCAGATACAGATTTACAACACTGATTATGCACTATTTATCCCTCTGTAACTACTATGGTGAAATCTCTTTTTTTATCATTGCATTTTCCCTTCTGCCCACCTGTCTACTCCTTGAAACTCCATTTCTGGGCTTTCTGCTCTGGCTTGACAGAAAGTTTAAGAGTCATCTCAGGCAGTACATTTTCTTTACTTCCTTACCTCTTTTCCTTACTATACATCCTTTTTGTTTGCGTTCCATCATATTCTGTTTTTCTACATCTTGAGCTTTTTCCTTTGCAACATTTCAGGCTGTAATATATTCATCTGTAAGCACCATCCATGTGCTGGTTCTTTTATTACAGTCTGCTCTTTCAGAAATACATTCTGACAAGTCTCTAAATTATTTTTTTTCCTCTCATTCCTCTTTAACCAGCTTTTTGCATTATTTGGGCAGTGTAAGACTATGAGATGTGTCTTTGTTGGATATGTGCACTCTGAGGAGTAGCACTGATGATTACTCCCACCCTTTTTTTCCTGGGTTAAGCAAAAGCCCATCTATTTAGTTACATTGTGATTAATAAACTGTGTTTTTTGTAAGAATGCTAAACTTAGCTTCAACAGTTTTCCATATTGATGGCTTGCTGTGGGAATTTTGACATAAGATATTAATGCCAAAGTCCTGACATTGCATCTTTCACTATCAAACATACACACAAAGACACATTATGTACCGATGGGCAATATCCTTAAATAATTTTTATTTCATTTATTTATTTAACAATTGTTTACCGGGAAAGTCCGACTGGACACAGGTCCTTTTTCAGCAGAGGCTCGGGGAGAAAAGCTCCATGAGTAACAGTAAATTTTCATACACACATTACAATAATCAATAAAGTATAAAGTAAACAAAATGTAGTATACATAAGAACATACAAATTTGTTACAGCTTGACAACAAAACCTGTGCTTTGAACATAGTAAGAGCTATTTGTAGGTATGACTTATGTCAAGATATAAGGTTAAGACAGATCAGTAGGAACAAAGGATTAAAAACCGGGGAGAAGTTGGATATGTTTTGGGTATACTGTGATGTATCAGAGCACTCATGAGGGGTTATACCATGGTATATATGATATATTATGCTTTCTATATAGCTGGAGCTAGAGTGTCTGGAGATTTGAAAGGCTAACTGTTCTAGCCTCTGTTGTAGTATTCCATGAAGTCATTTTGGTTGCAGGTATCAGTATTGTTAATGCAGACCAATATGAAAGACATGCTGTACTCATCACATATTATGCCATACTTTAAGTGATATACCATACTTTACACGATATGCCATACTTTAAATGATATACCATACTTTGCATGATATGCCATACTTTACATGATATACCATACTTTTTTGTTCATTAAACTGGGGTCCAAGCTATATGATCAGTTGGAAGTTGAGGTATGTATAGGCAGTTTCACAGGATGGCATATAACAGAAATGACATATACTGAAACTGTTATCAAAAGCAAAGTAAATTATTTCAACCTTCATATATTGAACATAGTAACTAACATATGACACTTTTAGCAGATGCAATTAAAAGTCCCTGCCACCTCTTTTAAGTATTTAATAGTGATCATCTCCCAAATATAGCAGGGCCATACATCATAGCTCAGGTGAAAATTTGTGTCTACTCCTCCAGTCATCAAGACTAGCCTTAAAGGAAGTAAAACCAAACTGTCTGGGGTTTAATTAAGCTGTGTATACCTACATAAATAAGTACTGTGATTATATATTCCATGGTTTTGCATGTAAAATTAGTGAGGCTGTAGCGGTAACTAAATCTATAGACTAGGAATACATTGAATTACAAATGTATCCCTTCAGTAAATCTTGGCTTATTTATTGGTATAGCTTTAAGTCCCTAATGTGCAAATTTTTAGAGCACCGGTTTTGTGTGGTAATAAGATATCAGATAGGACTGGGTGTTTCATTTCTCAAAAAGAGAGAAAGACGTCATCTCAGAGAATCAGTTATGCTACCAAGTGTAAGAAGAGTATTGTTAATCTGTTGGGATAATTGAAGCATTTAAGGCCTTTAATTTTCTTGGTTAGAAATCACTGGAGGTCTTTCCAGTTGAACACTATGTTTGCATTTGTACTTACCGTAGGAAGCATTGTATTCCAGGATGGGTCAGTCAAGGGAAAATTACAGTAGTGGGACACCTTCTTTGGCTCTTGAAGTTATTCCCTTGAAAATTAAATGGATCAGGTAGAAGGACTTCTTCTCATTTGTGGAAACATTATGAAACAGTAAGAGAGACAGAGACAATGAGATAGACATCCAGATTTGCACTCAGGCTCCTTATAATGAGAAGTACCATTTATACTAGACAGGAGAAGGAACAGCTTTTTCCGAACACTACTCTGCACTTTTTTGGATTTAGCTTGAGACTGTTTTTAGTATATAAGGTATGTGCATCTTCCCAGCTCTTGCATGAGGTGCTTTTTCTCAGTATATGAGGAAATAATACAGCTTACAGTCATCAGAAAACTCGGTCATTCATATTTCATGGATATTGCCTTGGATGTCTACACAATAAATGCCAAACATTCAAGGGCACACTAGAGATCCTTGTGATATCACACATGTTATATTTTTATATCTGGAGAGTTTACCAGCAGCTTTTACATCTTGAGAGGTATTTGACAGACATTTTGCAATTCAACACACAATGCAGGAGTTTACATTAAATTTGGCAAATTTTCAGTAATATAGCACCGTTACTTCTCTCCTTAAATTTACCAACCAGATTTATACCATTATGGACAATAGTGTCATTATTGAAACCACTTTCTTTGATATGTAAGGCAGCCTTTGAAACAGTTGACCACACACTGTTGTTGAATAAACTAGCTGCCTTATGGTTCTCCCAATGAAATTACAGCCTGGTTCGTACATTTTTTCTCTCTAATAGAACCTTTCTGGTAGTAGGATCCAATCTCTTGTTTTGGAAATATTCACTCCAGACTTCTGCATGGGTCTGTCTTGAGACCTCAGTTATTCTTCTTCTTTATCAATGAATGGCCTTGGGCTCTACCACAGCTAAATTGCATACTATATGCAAGTGATATAATCTGCACAAAAACTGGGAAGTACACAAAACAGGCAGTTATTAGAAAATCTAGTGGATGGTTTTCTATTTGCCCCACCACATTGACATTTACAAAATCTAGAAAATTCTGAGCTTAACCTTTTTTTAGCTCTTGAGCTCCAAACTAGCTTCTCACTCTTATGGAACTGTATATCCACCAACAAATTAATAATGACATTTGAAAAACATTGTTAGTCTGTTTGGTACACCACAACAAATGAGAAACACTACAAACTTTGTTATCACTAATTCTTCAGGCACTCCTCTTCAGACAACTGCATCCCAGAAATATTTTGGTCTCAGCCATAACCCACAGCTTACTTTTATCCATCACATTGCAATCATCACCAGTAAAATATTATCACAACTCAAAGCCTGGGATTAATTAACAATTGTGCATGCTTCACATGAAGCATACATAATTTAGGTGCATTAGAGGGATGAGCAGCAGCACTCCTTGAATATGCATCCTGCTCATTGTACTTAAACGTTTCTGTGGAAATTTATGTGGCCAGTGACAGTATAGGAGCCACAAAAATATGTAGGAAAGCATGAGCACATAATGTGAACAAAACCGCTTGCCTGTAAGCAAACCTATTATGTGGACACATGTAGAAAGCTTATATGAAGTAAGGGGCAAGTTGATTACATTTTAAGTTGCCAAGGATGTTAGATGGGGAGACCGTACACAGAATACAATGGTAGTTGTGCAGACATAAGTAAGAGTGAATAGAAAAAGAGAAAATGTACAGACATAATGTAGACAAATTTGATTATGTCACAAATAAACATTTTAAACATGAATACTTCCAAACTGATACAATAACAGCTGTTAATCCTGTTTAGAATTCTTGACCCATGCACATAATTAAAACTGGACAAGCTAATGAAGGATGTGACAGGGGCACAATGCAATACTGTATCTAAGGGGAGTAAGTGTGATATTAATGTTGATAAGTCAAAGTCAAAGTAAACTTTATTGTCATTCAGAAATCATACAAGTGCAAAAACTGAACGAAATTCCATATCTCCAGACTCAATGTGCAGACAACATATAGACTGTTTTCACAGACATTTACACATGTAACACCTGGGTATTACATCGCAGACATGCAGGTAGACAGACTAATATTGCACATAATTAGAAGCACATTGTAACACTTTTTGAACTGAACACTTACTTGCATGAGACTTTCATATTGCACAGGTACTTGGTTAAGATATTGCATTGATCCTTGTACAGAAAGAGAGATTGAGTATTGCACTATGAACATTAGAGTATTGCACTATGGACCTTACAGTATTACACTATGGTTACTTTATGAATTTGCATGTATTGCACTGAAAGAAGAGATATTTTACTGCACTGCTACTGCCCTAGATGGCCTATAAGTTACAGTCGTGATGAATATTGCACCAAGTATTAGGTGAGACTGGTAACCAGGTTCTTGCACAAATTGAGACAGTTTCTACTGACCCAGTTGGACATCATGGAGTGCAGCGTTTATTAGAGTTCAGCAGCCTGATGAAATTAGTGAAGAAGCTGTTCTTGAATTTCGTAGTTCTGCAATGTATGCTTCAGAAGCACTTTCCGGATGATAGATGCAGGAACAGTCTGTAAGCAGGGTGAATGCAGTCTTTAATTATTCCTCTGAACCTGCTGAGACATCTTGATAAGTATAAGTCATGGATAGGTGGCAAGGTGGTCTTAATGATTCTCTAGGCTGTCTTCACCACTCTCTGGAGGGATTTGCACTCAGAGGTAGAGCAGCTTCCATACCATACTATCAGGTTGTTCATCAGGATGCTTTCTATCATACCTCTGTAGAAGGTAGTGAGAACTGCCAATGGGAGATTCGCTGTCCTCAGCCTTCTTAAAAAGTGCAGCCTCTGGTGCGCTTTCTTGACTATGGCATTTTTATTTGTGTTCCAAGACAAGTCCTCATCAATGTGCACTCCCAGAAACTTTGTGCGTCTCACTCCTTCAACTGTTTCCCCATTGATGGTGATAACATGTTGAGTTGAGATAAACATTTAGCAAGGACAGTGGATATGTAATGGGCTATTCACATTGACTGCATTTATTGAATACAATATGCATGTACAGGGAATGTAGGTGTGTTAACCAACACTGCTGTTGCATTCTTCACTTCAACATGTATAAATAAAAAGAAATAGGTCCTTCAGTTTTCACGTCATGCAGATAAGGGACATGTTTTGCCATTTGATGTAATTTGAACCTTGAAACATTCATTAGACAAACATGTCTTATATATTCATATACATACTAAACAGTAATATAATCACATTCAAAATATACACGTGACAAATGACAACACAGATCTGATGATATTTCATCAGTTCAGGATCTTCATTCACAAATGAAGTTCATGTACTACGTAATTATATTGGACATGTGCACAAGGAATTACAGTGGACACTGTCATACTCACAAGAAAGTGTCCAAACTCAGGCCGAATTACACTTTATGATGATTTTACATTATGCCATACAGTAATTAATGCTATGTAAGTAGTCATGTTCCGTAAAGTTCTACAGTGTGAAGAAAAGAATTACAGATATACATAGATGTCTGGATGCAATACAGAGCATTATTATTATTATTTGGAAATTAAGTAATACCTAGGAACAACCAATGACATATTCAACATTTGCATCTTGCCAAACTTGAACACATGCCTGGACAGATATCAGAAACCTGTGTATCAACCTGTGACACAAAAGAAATAGGCATACTGTGCATGCCATGACAAACATGCTTGATGGGCTTACAGCACTTTCCTTGTGTAATGTGTATGATCTCCCTACCTTGGAGGGTGATGCCTTATAAGTGTGGCCCTCTAACTGTACCATAAGTACTTTCTTTCCATAAGCCACACCTGTGCAACACATATATCTGACAGGCAGATGTTACCAGATTCAATCCCTTGCATATCATACTACACACTCTACAGAGCTGTGTATAGACTGCATCTGCCATATGACATGGCAATGGATCTTACCACAAATAAAATTAAATTTATGTGTGAAGTAATAAAGGGCATTTGATGATAATTTGTGCAGTAATATTATGCCAGAATGATGACTAGGAAGCAATTATGTTAATGTTCAATATTAGTGTTTCTTGGCCAAGAAAGCTGTTTCTGTCATTTACACTGTCTCCCAGAATTGAACCACTCAATCGGGTAGATATATGCAACGCCACAACATTCTCAGAACAACTGTTTCACCAGATACATTTATATTTCTTTCTCCAAAGCAAAAATTGAGAGTAATAATTTCTTGCAGTTTTGTTTGTGTAATATCAGTACACACATATAATGTTGCCTTGTGCTGGAATTAAACAGCAGGCTGTGGAAGTCCACTGACTAAAAATGTGTATGAATCACATGCACCACAACAGAAGTCTTAACACAGCTCTGAGTTTCCACCTTTGTGAAGTCATTACATCATATCATTGTGTTGCAAACAATTTGTATGAGATAAAATGAATGGGGTGGCATCTCCCACTGTAATTATACACATACACATTATAATAGTAGTGGATGTCATTCATGCTTACTATCTGGTTACATAAGCTATGTGATACTGTAAAGACTAAATGCGCCATGATGCAAATGTTACTAAAATTGTGAGATTGTGGGGTATATGAATCAGTGAGATCATGTTGTTTCTACAAGGGGTATGTGAACCTGTAATTTCTTTAAAGGAATATTATTATGTGTCTATTTCTCACACAACATTGCCTGCTGCTAGGTATACCCAAACTCACATGATGTGTAATGCAGTTATCACAGTGACAGGAGAATGGCAATTATACACAATGTGTGAATAATCACAGATTTGAACACATGCCTTACTAAGTTAGCATCATACAGAACATTGTCTCATTTTCCTCACACCACAGTAAAAGCCTTAGTAGTTCTCTTAGAAAAGCCAAATTTCATCCACTGGCATAATAATTATCCAGTACAGTACTTCTGTGTGAGAAATGAGCAGAAAATCATGTAAGAGGAATCCCCAGATATACATGCACACAGCAGATAGCTGGGTGGCTACATTCTCACCTACATATACATTCACAGTCATACTGACACAACTGAGTCTAAGGAGTAATTGTTGGATTTTAACTGACTAAGATCATGAGGTACAGAACATCTGTCACATAAGACATTTGTTTACAATTGTGACAATGCACATTTGAATTGATGAAATCATCATTGTTTAATACTGTGATGTTTTTCTAAAAAAGAAAAGAAGGTGGGTGAAGAGCACAGCAATATTACACAGTTGCATATACTATATGCATTACACACCTTCTCTACACACCACAGCAGACAAATACATAGTGATAGTATTCAAACATTGCTATAGTCAAACCTCTGATGTATTTAGTTATACAGTCTAGAAAGCACATTATCATCAGCCAGTGCCACATGACAAGTCATACTACAGCTATGATGCAGTTAATTTTTGAAAGCATGATGTAAACATTGCATTTCCAAGACTGGATATTGCATGGGAGTAATAGAAATTTATAGGTAGCTGTCTGCCAGTAAAAATATATCTCCTAAGTGAAACTTTCCACAAGGGATGTTGTTATGATGCCAACTGTACATAACAGTACATAAAGTCACACTAGTAAACCAATGCTGGATTTGAAACCCCTACCTATGTACTTATAAACATGTTTGTGGAAAAAGTGGGATAAGGAGATGTGGGAGTCCTGTCCCAAGGTAAATTCTTCCTTGGAGTGGAATTAGACACAACACATTTGTTTAGGAAGTTATATGTAGCCAACATTGAAGTGACACACATAAGTTTGCCATGGTGAGATTAGAACGTCATACTTATCTAGTTACATAACCTTGTGAATGCAACATTAGCCACAGTCACCACAGAAGAAGCCTGGCTTTTGTTGTGAGAGACTGCAGTTATGAAAAGATGAACTCAGCAGTGTGTTGCAGAGAACATGTTTGTGATAGAGGTGGGATAAGGAGATGAGGCTGGTGGAATCTTCTCCCAGGTTAAATTACTATATGTACCTGACATTTAAGCAACTTACTAAAGTATACTACTTTGAGAATTGAACCACCTCCCTATCTAATTACACAATCTGGAGAACAAAGTATTTATCACAAGCACCACATAAGAAGTCTGACTCTTAAAGGGAGAGAGTGCACTTTTGATAGAATAACTCCATTAGTCTTTTGCAGAGGAGATGTTTGTGTTAAAGTGGGATAAAGTGCATAGGGAGCTCAGTCCAAGGTTAAAGGTTTCTCCTGAGTGAAAGTGGACACAGCACATCTCTTGTTGAGACTTTACTGACCTATCACCGGAACCAGAAACATAAGTTCACCACTTCAGATTCAAGCCACCTACCTAATTAGTTACACAGTCTAAACAACACAGCATAACTTTCAAGTGCCACAGGAGAAGTCTGACTTTTTATGTAAAAATGCATCCTTGCAAATATTTAAGCTTCATGTTTTGGAACATCAGCTTTTGTACAACACAGGTTTTAGGACAAATGCTTATGTCTGGACAGTCCAATGTAAGAGTGCTGTGCTTTTCCCATGTAATTTCATACTTTTCTGCTAACACTTATATACTACCATTCATGTACATTGCATTACTCTGAGTGACACGTGCCTGTTTCACAGTATGGGGAGCCAATGACAATCACAATTGTAAAACAGTGGATTGTCTAGCAAGCTTTTATGGCAGTTCATCCCAAGATGATTGCATGGAAATAGTAACCATTTATTGTGTCAATGTGAGTTGTCTTGGCTCATGTCTGTATTTATGACAGTGCATGTCTGAATAACAGTGATGGATTATGTATGAAAAGGTTTCACACCATTGTACAATGTAGCAAGTGTAACCATTAAACTGCAGACATACATTAACAGGTTGAATTAATTGAGTCAGTATCACTGTGAACTCTATATACATTGTTTTAAAAATTCAAGCAGCACATACCGAAGTTTTACTGCTTACTCACATAATTCTTTGCTGCAATTTTCTTTTAACTCTCTCCCTAAGCAGATCACTGGCAACCTCATTTGCCTGGCAGATGGTGAAGTATCTGTGCATGCAGTTGTATATCTTGAGGTGTTAAAATTAGAAAGAAAATTAGCAGTAATCTATGGCACTCTGTGCCAACCTCAGTGCAAATATGCAGTACACACACAACCATGTTTGATTATGATGGAATACAGAACAGATGTGTGAAATGGTCATGTTTCAAGTTGTCATGATTTGCACATTTGTCATGACAGTTGCAACCAATCGCTCCAGATATGTATGATACAAATGTATTCTGAAACACATGATGGACAAAGCATTTTATTGCTGGTGGAAACATGGATTATGGAAGCAGTTTTGAATTAAGGAGTTTTATTTGGTGACACAGAAGGGGTGGGAAGAAGTGTACAGTTTGTTACAGTAATACACAGACAGCCATACTAAGGTATTAGTTTATATTTCATTTCTGCACATATTTGCGTTGTGTTACTCTTCAGTTTATCATCATAATTATTCAGGCAAGATCTGCACAAGACATTGTTCCCAACTGAGATCAAGCACATTAATACAAGAGCAGGAGAATACTGTGTTCAGAAAAAGTGTAGCCAACACTTAGACCCACAGGAGTCATGCAAAACATTCATAAACACTTTGGGATATATCTGGATTTAAACTTTGACAGTGTTCCAAAAATCTACAGACCTGAGTATTATTTATCCACAATACATATAAAATCTTACTTCACAAAGTTTATATCTGACAACACATTGAAGCAAAAGAGAATGTATGCATTATTTTCATTGCCTTCATAACAGTTGTAAAATCCTACAGCATGTATATTACATCCAGCAGAAACAGGGATAGAAAAAGACAATGTTATATTTTTGTGCTGCATTTTTTCACCATGTTTAGAGTGTGTTACTGTTATGGTTTTCCTGATAAGTATTATGTCATGGTATGTGCAATTAAGGATTTCCAATAGCGAGAAAGCAGGGGTCAAAAAAGTAGAAACATTATAAAGATATAAGTAGGATAATGGCTGGTTAATAACATATGTAGATATCACATACTTAAATGTTCTGGATTCGGACAATGTGACATTACGCCAAAAGCATTTTATAGCCGTGCATTATGTCAATACATCTCACAGGAAATTTTACTTTGCAGCCTTTATTTTACTGGTTTGAAGGGGCAGTCACAAAACAGTAAGGAAAGGGAAAAGATAGGAATCAGGCTTCATCAAAGTTATGGCAATTTTAAGATTACATAACATGTACTTTACAGCCAGAAGCATACTAATTGATCCAGTACAGAATGTTTCCTGTTGATAATTGAAAGTGGAACATCCTACATGGTGTACATTCAACTCTTTGGTCTTTTTAAGAGAAGGGTAGCCTGCTTGTGCATAGCTAAGCACAGTATCGTGAAGGGCACCATAGTAACATGGCCAAAGGCAGAAACTCACAAGATTTTACCAAGACATGCTTAGTTCCACTTCCCCTGAGGTACAGGTGATGCTGGGTGCCAGGCATTGCACAACTACTGACTTACTGGTGACACAGAAGGGAGAAGAGACATCCAGAGAGGGCAAGAGGAAGGCAGCGAGCAAGGAGATTATGACAGAAGCAGGATAATGGTTCCTCAAAACAATATGTAGGAACAGATACTCATAAATAGTGTTAAAATAGTCAATATCAGCTTACAAATGTCTGGATTAGACCCCTTGAAAGTACACAAAAATCAGTCTGTGCACCTGAGCATTATCTCAGCAAACTACAAAGAAGCTCCTACTTTACACAGTTTAAATTACACAATTGAAGAGACAAGGACAACTTACTGAAGTAAGAGTAAGAGAGAGATGGTGAGAGAAATAACAACAGTATTGCTTATGGTACATTTAGGACCATCTTTAGTGTGTGTGTTACTCAGATCTTTCCTCACTATTAATCTGTCATGCTCTGTACAATAAAGTGCTTGATACAGGGAGCAAGAAGAGGTAAGAGATTAGAAATAAGGTTAATACCTAAGCAGGATAAGGGGGGTTCACTAAGTCTCCTTGTTGGGAATAGAATATTTTGCAAATGCTTTCTTGCTTCATCATTCAAATACTATTTTGATGAGATGATATAAATGGAGAGAAATACAGACATTTGCAGTTTGACATATGATAGAAATCTAAAATGTCATGGAATAATAATTTTCCATAGAGCTTTAACTGAACCCATGTCACTATGCAAAATCCTCAGTATACAGATAGGGGAATTATCTCAGCACAACACATAGGAACATATACTTTGTTACCTCCAGTCACCTAAGATCTGTTAGAGTAACTGTTCTAAAGTTGTAACTTTACTCTGTATTCCTATAGTGCAACAGGTTTAAGCACATTTGAGTGAAGTGAATGTTGATAGTGTGGCTGAAATTAAAATCTTCAGCTTTTTCCATAATGCAGCACTGGTGCATGATGCCAACCTCTACACAAATGCTGAGGACAAAAACTGAAACATTTTGGATGGCACAGTGCTGCAGCAGTAGAGTTGTCACCTCACAGCAAGAGGTTCTCTGGTTCGATTCGCAGCTGGGGTGCCTTTAGTGCAGAGTCCGCATGTCCTCCCTGCATTTGTGTGGATTTCCTCTGTGTGTTTCTGTTTCCTCCCACGTTAGAAAGACATGCATCTGGAGCATTTCTCCCCAGGCCTCTACTGAAAATTGGCTTTGTTCCAAGTCGGACTTTCCCAGTAAACAAATGTAAAATAAATTTAAGAAAAGTATTTTCCATGAGCATTTCTGAAAATGTGTGTTGTGTGTGATTCCATTTTTGACTAAATTAAAAGCATAAAAAGGGATTGATAAGACAATGCTGAAAATGGGGGTGGGGGCAAGCAGAGGGTAAGACAGATGTGAAAAATATAGGAATTTGCAGGATGTTGGTAGGAAAGCATCATGAGTATTCAATTTGTTACATCATAAAAGTAAAATTGTATATGGCTTTTCATGAATTTGCAGTTACCACAACAGGGATGGATGACAACAGGATAATGTTGTATGGCCAATTAAATCAAATTCAGTGTGTCAAGATGACACATATGCAAAGTTGAGAGCTATGCATGGGGCTTAATTTTTTTGTTGGACAGGTGGCCATTTTTTTTTTTTTTGTGAGAGGAATGTTGGGGAAGATGCATAGAAATAAGAGGATCAGGTAGGTAGGGTAGGTTCAGTAGCAGGTACAGACATGCAGGACATAGAAGACAGACATGGGTGGTGATGCACACAAATGGTTGGGGGACACTGTTATTGGGGGTAGGTAGTGGATATCAGAGGTGCATCCACATCGAGCTTGAGAACAGTGAGAATCTAGTCCTGACCCTCATCACTGTCATCACTATTTAATTTGTCAGTTGTCTGAGTCAGTCCCAGACTGGGCATCATTTTGGCCACATGGAGCTTGAGAACAGTGAGAATCTAGTCCTGACCCTCATCACTGTCATCACTATTTAATTTGTCAGTTGTCTGAGTCAGTCCCAGACTGGGCATCATTTTGGCCACATCGAGCTTGAGAACAGTGAGAATCTAGTCCTGACCCTCATCACTGTCATCACTATTTAATTTGTCAGTTGTCTGAGTCAGTCCCAGACTGGGCATCATTTTGGCCACATCGAGCTTGAGAACAGTGAGAATCTAGTCCTGACCCTCATCACTGTCATCACTATTTAATTTGTCAGTTGTCTGAGTCAGTCCCAGACTGGGCATCATTTTGGCCACATCGAGCTTGAGAACAGTGAGAATCTAGTCCTGACCCTCATCACTGTCATCACTATTTAATTTGTCAGTTGTCTGAGTCAGTCCCAGACTGGGCATCATTTTGGCCACATGGAGTTTGAGAACAGTGAGAATCTAGTCCTGACCCTCATCACTGTCATCACTATTTAATTTGTCAGTTGTCTGAGTCAGTCCCAGACTGGGCATCATTTTGGCCACATGGAGCTTGAGAACAGTGAGAATCTAGTCCTGACCCTCATCACTGTCATCACTATTTAATTTGTCAGTTGTCTGAGTCAGTCCCAGACTGGGCATCATTTTGGCAATGCAACAAAACTGCAGATTTCGGAAAAAGGGCCCCTCTCCATTATGCCCCCCATTAGCCTTGTCAGCTCCTGATGAGTAACAAAATCACTACCTCCAGTACTACTCTTCCTGGAGGGTGCCACTACATAAGCATCCAGGGTAGAGCTACCTGATGCAGCTGGAGTAGGTAGGGCATCAGTTGTGAAAGCAACACTGACAGGTTGTGACCCAGATGTACAGGGTTCCTGTGCTGCCTGTGGTGGTGCTGCAGCCCACTGTTGATGTATGGAGGGCTGAACCCCAGTCTTTGGTCTAGCTCCCTGTGCTGATGGCCATTTTTATCAGCAGCGATGTATTAAAAATGTTTTAGAGAATGGACTAACTGTAGTTCAGCAACCTGAGTGAAGAATGAACATTCTTCAGCAGGGTATTAATTCACAAGTAATGCCCACTGAAAAATGAGTCCATATCAAGCTGCCATGGAATTCAGACTGCAAAAACCTATTGGCCACCAAATATGCTGCCATGGAGCTCAGACTGCAAAAAAAGTAATGGCTGCCATTATTTTATACTCATTAAGCAGAGCTTTTGCTCTTTAGTGAATGTAAAAAAAAATAAACAGAAAAACGTGTATGTGTGTGTATGTGTATGTATGAGTGTGCCTATGTTTCTGTCTGTGTGTACAAGTGAAAGTGTGTATGAAAGCAGAGGAGACAGTGTGTGATCGATCGAGAGAGTGAGAGAGAGACACACAGTGATCTTGTGCGAATTAATGCATGTATGGAAGCATAGATCAAGAGAGAGTGAGAACGATCTTGTGTGAGTGTATGTGTGTATGAAAGCAGAAGAAACTCTGTGTGTGAAAGAGATTAAGAGAGTGAGACTGATCTTGTGTGAGTGAATGCATATATATATATATATATATATATATGAAAGCAGAAGAAACTGCGTGTGAGCGATAGAGTGGTGTTGTGTGCATACCTCTCAACTATCCAAATTTTCGTAGAAAGTCAAAATTTTTGTTTCAGATTTTTGGTCTATCCTCATAAAATGTGTGGTTTTCTTGGTTTTGTGGCAAATCAGTGAGGAGTGAATTCGCTAAATAATGGCAGGCATTTGAGTTTCAGGCTTTATATCTTTCGGAAAATGCATTGTAATACAAGACCTTTTTATTCTAGCAACTTTCTATGTTTATAAGAGCAATATTTAAAATTTGTCCCTATTTTTGGGGCTTTCTCACTCCATTATTTTTGGCTTTGTCCAGATTTTCTGTACTAAGAGGGTGAGAGTTATGCTTATGTAAGTGAATGTGAGTATGAAATCAGAGGAGACTGTGTGTGTGTGTGTATATGTATGTGTGTGTGTGTGAAAGCAGAAGAGATTGTGTATAAGCGAGAAAGAGAGAGAAAAATGGGCTCTTTGTAAAATTATTATTTTACTTACTTATTTTAAGTACTATATTAATTTTTGTATATTTTTGATCTAAAATACTTCCTCCAACACCATTAACATATACTACAGAAAGTTTGAAACATTAGGCGGAGGAACTATTTTACATCGAAAATATATAAAAAAATAATATAGTACTTAAAAAAGTAAGTAAAACACAGCAATTTTATAGAGAGCTCATTCTCTAAGGGTAATAATACTCACCATACTTTGTGTTAATGTGTAATTAATTAATTACAGATTAACACACACCCTGGAGGGCATTATTGCTTACATATACATAACAAATAAATATATAGAGAGACAGGGTAGGGAAATAAAAAAGCCAAAATTAGGACATGGACACGTCACATTAGTTTATTATTTCAAAATATAAATCAATTTGTGAAATAAATATGTACACCTTGGTTGCATGCAGATATGATGGAAGGCACTAATGAGTTATAAAATCAATCAATCACAATGGTATAATATGACTAATAGTATCACATATTTCACTGTGCCATGTCAGATATCTGTTTTCAAAAGTAATATTTGCATTTGTCAAAATATAATTGTTAATGTCATGCAGTTTTGCAATTAACATTTTATAAATAGTATCCTGTAAAAAAGCATAATGTGTGTTTCTGGGTATTGAACCCATACACAATTAAGCTGATGTTCTCATTGTCTAATTCAATAAACAAGGCTTATTGGAGCAGACATGTATGCTTGATATCAAAGTTAAGGTATGCTTGCTCAAGATGATATACAGAGATCAACTGAAAATACTTCTCTGCCTTGCATTCAAGCCTGATACATACTACCCCATGCCTCTCTTAGGCAAGTTTGTCTCAGCAGCTGTACAGTAGACAAAAGAGAATTGACAGAAAGCATAGTGAATAACTGCTTTGGCTGTCTAATTAATGCTCAGTCATAGACAGGAGATAGTTTGGTATAGCTACACAACTGAAGGGTGTTTGCATTCTTAAATTCATTCTTCAACTGAGACATGGAGGAGCTCTCCGATCTTGTAGCCCAGGCAGGTATGACCCTAGCCCTGAGCAGCATACTGCCATCACCCAGAATGATACCACAGTACAAGGACAAAATTATTGACTTAAACAATTGGCTAAGCTTCTGGTGTCATTCTAAGGGGATCCAGTATCTGTCTGCCTTGGATGACATGATCGACAGACCACAATGCTTTGCCAGAAATGGCCTGCACCTGTCACCCTTAGAATTCCAGATACTGGCTAAGGCTCTTGTCACCCCTATGCCTTTTTTAGGCAAGGTTCAAATGACAAATTCACCACCATAACAGGTACAATCAAGCAAAATCTGAGGATAATGCTACTCGATGCTAGAAGTTGAAGCCTCAAAATGCATTCACTTGGGGCACTCCTTAAAATGGAGAACATCAACATCTGTGCAGTGACAGAGACCTGGCTCAAGGCTCCTGAGAGCACCCCTGCATTACCAGGCTATAATTTATGCCACACCTTTCAGCCACCTAACCTGGACCAAAACACTAAAGGTGGAGGTGTGTCCATATTCATTAAGTATATCTACACCTCCATGCTAGTTGCTCAGCATAATGCATCCGAGATTATCCAAGTGCAACTAACTCTGGGCAAGACCGCAATCCAAATTGTAACTTGCTATAGATCCTTCACTATGCCCAGGATTCCCACTCCTCATTTATTGATACACTGGAAAATATTAGGGTACAACCCAACACCCTAATAATGGACAATTTCAACTACCCTACCATTAACTGGGAAAACTACTCACGTACCAACTCTTTTGCTCAACGTTTTCTGGAATTTATAAATTCCAACGCCTTGGATCAATGTATCCACACCGCCAACTGGAGCAGCAATATCCTAGACCAGGTCATTACCAACATGGGTGACCAGTGTTCCACACCAGAGGTCAATTCCTCGTTGGTCAGATCAGACCACAAGCTAATCAGCCTAGACATCCACATCCCACCCTCAGCCCCCATTAGGGAAACCACTGTAAAAATTTCTCCAAAGCCAACTTCACGCTTCTTAAGACAGAAGTGGCAAACTTCACGACACCCACCCATGCAGATGGGCAATAGAGGTACGACTGTTGAGTCCTACACAAATGCACTTTATAAGCACTTACATGAGTGCATGGATTGTTCTATCCCTTACAGAACCAAGATGCTATCTTCCAAAAAAAAGGAAGCCAATCTGGTGGTCCCCTGCCATAAAGAAACTATACAACAGAAGAAAGAAACTGTTACAAAAAAGAGTAAAATCCCATGACTGGAAAAACTCCCTGGGTCAGCCTCAGTAAAAAGCTGAGATCCCTCATAAAATCCTTCAAACCTAGTTTTGAAAACAAAATCACCACTGATTCTAAAGACAGCCACAAAGCATTCTATAGCTATGTCAGGAATCTCAATGGCAACACTCAGATCTGCTCTGAGTTACAGGACAATGGCACTAAATATACAGAACCAACTGATATTGCCAATATCCTGGCAGATAGGTTCAGGGCTAACGTTACCCCCCCCCACCCCTAAAAGGGCCCATCTCTATACCTGAAGAATTAAAGGTTCCTGTAATCATGGCTGCACAGGTAAAAACCACACTCTCCAAAGCCAAGAACACAGCATCCATGGGACCTGACAACATCCCAGGCTATGTTCTACATGAACTACAGAATGAACTAGCACCCCACCTAAGCACCATGTCAAATCATAGCCTCACCTCAGGCTTTGTGCCCACTGAATGGTGTACAGTGATGGTTATCCCACTCCACAAAGGGGAAGCCACCACGGACCCCAGAAACGACTGCCCCATTAGCCTAGCAAGGCTGGTCTGCAAGGCCATGAAATGTATCATCATGGAACTTATAAACAAAGACATCAGTAATCTCCAAACTCTGGACCTCATCCAGTTTCTTTGAAGCAGTCACCGAAGCCATAGATGAGGGTAAGCTGGTTCACACAGCCTATCTAGATCTTGCCAAGTCTTTTGACACCATCCCCCACTTTGGAATTATAGATAAACTCAATAAACTAGGCATAAATCCCTATGTCACAAGATGGTTTTCCAACTGCCTCACCGACAGAACCCACACTGTGAAAGTGGCAGACTGCAAATACGACTTCAGACCAGTGACAAGTGGAGTACCACAGGGTTCACTCCTGGGTCCTCTCGTGTTTGGTATCAACTTTTCTGAACTAAAAGTTAACACAGAGGGTCTTTTGCTAATGAAGTTCACAGATGACTGCAAACTTGGAGCCATAATTAAAACTCCTAACGATGTGGACATCCTACAAAATGGCCTCACTGAGGCAGATGCCTGGTGTCAAAGCCATGGCCGCAAGCTCAATGCCAAAAAGTGCATTGTCATCCCCTTTGGTAAAAACTCTGCACCCATGAGCTACCACATAGGAGGTAGTCTACTTACACCAAAAGTGTGA
This sequence comes from Protopterus annectens, assembly GCF_019279795.1. Taxonomy (NCBI): domain Eukaryota; kingdom Metazoa; phylum Chordata; order Ceratodontiformes; family Protopteridae; genus Protopterus; species Protopterus annectens. The sequence continues at coordinate 591,332,310 of NC_056732.1, forward strand.
TAAGAGACCTTGGGACACAGGTGTACAGTAGTCTCTCCTTTGATAATCACATTGCCACAGTAGTAAGAAAATCCTTTTACATGGCACCCCTCATCACAAAAGGTTTCTCATCCAGGAAAAAAGAGGTCATTGTTCCCCTCTACTCATCACTCATTAGACCCATTATAGAGTACAATGCCCCTTTTGGTATGTACCTTACAAGACATCTACAACAACTGGAAAGGCCGCAGAAACACCTCACAAAGAGGATTACAGGCCTCAAACAAATGCCCTACACAGACCGTCTCAAAAAACTCCAGCTTTACTCACTCAGAGGTGATCTCTGCCTAACATACAAAGCTATGATAAACCCAGTGCTGTTGGACATGTGCCACTTAAAGAAATCCCAATTCCTCCGAGCTACATACTCTAGGGACCTAAACCTTGTCACTACAATAAGCAGAACATGCTGGAGGGATAGATCCCTGTCCCAGAGACTTCCCATTCTCTGGAACAAACTACCTACCTATATCAAACAAAGCTCCTCATTAGCACTCTTCCAGAAAAATCTTGATGACTGGATGAGAAATAGGAAATTCACCCCGGGAATCACCTCTGTGGCTCTGCTCAACAGGGGGACAGGAAAATAATGTCCTTGTGTGGCGAAAACCAAGGTACCTTTTTGGCTAGGCTTGTATAGGCCCTAGGGCTGATAGCCTAGTACCTACCTATGAACCTATGAACTGGCTCAGGATGTCTTGCCTGTGCCTCTTCATGTCAGTATAGTGGTGAATCATTGTTCCCAGTTCTCCGCTCCCCAGTGCATGGGATGCCAGTTGCACTGGAAATAACCTTGGTCAAGCTATTCCAAGCTCCAATGTTATATTGAAATCTGGTATAATCCACCTGCAGGAATGTCTGGTTGTAATCCTTCATGAGGAGTACCACAAAATCCTTCGACTCCTCAACACCTAACCTTTTTGCTCTAAATGGAACATCATTACTACTATTTCCAGCCATGTCAGCAGGGGTCTGTATTAGATTAGTGAAAAACCTTTTCAGCAACAGCTCTTTGCCTAATGCTCATTGTCGAAGCCTTGTTCAGTTGAATGCCTGTTTCAGCTTTCCATCTTTGGGAATTTGGCTTTTTCCCCATTGTAGTGTGATCTCAGAGTCGGTATATTTAGTTAAGGGTGTATGGGGGACAGTCCACCAAACCACATTGCGGGGCATGGGGTGCACAGCTCCTCACCTTGGAGGATTTAAAATGTTGTGAAGTTTTACACTGGCCAAGCATTTTTCCCCTAGGAAAAAATTAGCTGAAAAGTCAGCTCGACGGAGCAAGGTTTCGACAATGAGCGTTTGGCAAAGAGCTGTTCACTGAAAAGGTTTTTCACTGATCTAATATGGACTCCTGCAGCAGTAGTCAAGCTTAAATATGGGTCTGAAGTGGAGCCAGATTCAAATCTTGCATGTGACACCTTGTAAGCAGAGATGCACAGCCTTTCCAACTGTATTTGTGCAACAGAAAACACAACAAAGACTTGGCAGACACATTGGAACTAATTACATCAAAAAACACAGAAGGTGTGAATGCTGTCCGACACCTGGACTGTGACACATGGGGACATATGGCATGGCAGTTTAGCTGCAGTGACAAATGCCTGCTGAAAACTCCTGTGAAAAGAACCTGCACCCAACCACACCACAGGTATGAGACAAAACCCTGTATGTGATCACTACACACTACAAAACACTGTGTGCACACAACAATGTAACACTGTGTGAATAGCCCTAGATGCCACAAGTGGGCATCAAAAGTGGTACACTGAAACCTGCTGTGTGCTGTGGGCAGCTATTATTAATGCAAATGGTAGTAATGTGGGAAGTGCTTGGTGCATACTAATACATGATATCATCATAGCTATATAATGTGCCACAGCATGGAGGAAATCCTGCATGTCACTATAGTCACACTTATGTTGCAAAGATGTGTTGTGAGACTCCGCCAACAATTGCTTCCCTTCCTTGGTGTGTCAGGCATCCCCTGCCTGCAACAGATTCTCGACGGTTATATAAGTTAAGTTCTGCTTGTTGATGGATGTCAAGGATGATTTGCTTATAGTCAGACGTGACCAATAAGGGGGTGACCACTGGTGTGGAGCATCTGTGTGAAATATGTCAGTGGGATCAGGTCATGTTTGATGCTCCAGCTGTTGACACGTGTTCCAATATTAAGCACTGAAATGCTATATGATGTTTGTTATAATCATGGTTAGAGAACAAATGTTAAGGTGTGTGGCATATTGGGCTGTTAGGGCTTATGCACTAGTAAGATTGGGTAGTGACACCTGGGAATTGAACCCATGAGAAAAAAACGGTTAAAATGTTAAACTTCACTTATTATCTGTTATTGTCACAGGAGAACTTGACATGGTAATAAGAGGTATAGTAATTTAAGAATAAACAGACTTAGTTAAGACATAGATGCGTGTATGTCTGTGACTTTACTTAGTCATGCACAGCATTTCTATGTGAAAGGCAGTATCTGTGTTTGTAAATATATCTCAGATCCATGCAGTTGCATAACCTCAGTAAGACAATGTAGGTTAGGTCACATGCATACTTCACAACGCATATGGTCATAAACACATACTTATGATGTGTGATAATTCAATACTTAAAACAAAAATATTGTGCCCATCACACCTGTGCACGTACATTTCCAGATTGTATATCATCGCTGTCATATTTAACATACTTTACAGATATTACATTGGGCCTCTGTAGCAAATAATAATGATACAGTTTTGCAATAAACACAGTTAATATGCGCATATGCATTAATAGTGATATTCCTAATCAAAATGTTGTGACAAATGGCATTCTGACCCCCTCTGTAAAAGCATTTCTCAGTTGGATTCAAACCCTACATCAGCTGTCATCTTTCTTTCATCTCAATGCACTTACACCTTGTGCCATAGACAGTCACCTGAGTACTATTCAGAGTGCAGACATCTGTGCATGGGCGTCAGGCTCATTTACATTATAGAAGGTGGCCCAAATTAAATTTTTCACTTTTTTTCCTTAGGAAATTAACTTTGTTTGCATGTTGCCAAGTTCAGTGCAAATGCAAAAGGAATCAAAAAATTAAAAAAGCATTAGATTGCATTATCAAGTAACACATTTAATGGACATATGTAGCAAGGAAAAAAACTGTTATAGCCTTAGCATAATACAGCCATCCTTTTCACATGTGCTTGCAACATCATAAGTAGCATTTAGGTTACACATCATCAGAATTTCATGTAATGGCAACATCTGAAAGGTGACAGACAATGACAGGAGGTAATTCTTGCAACAATACAAGCAATTACTCATGACTTCAAAGTTTAGAATATATCAGATTTATTTATTTTACATTTGTTTACCAGGATAGTCCGACTGAATACATGTCCATTTTCAGCAGAGGCCCGAGGAGAAAAGCTCCAATAGACAAAACAAGAAGTTAGATAACATTAGAAAATATAAGAAAAAGTGTCTTGTATAATGGTTTAGTAATGTTCCCAAATAGGGACTCAAAATTCTCATGGTCAGACACAATTAAAAGCAAGAGACATCAGATTGTAAACAGATCTTGGTTAAGTAATTACATGTTACGATATTTACAGATTATGCTTTCAGTTTATAACTTAATTTAGGTTGGTACATGGGCAAATCCAGTTCAATTTGAAATACTGCTTGAGGCTTTTTTTGAAGAGACTTATGGAGGATTGCAGGGTTATATAGTTTGGCAACAAATTCCAGGTTTTGCCAACAAAGTTGGCAAACAGGGATTCACCAGCAGAGTTATTAGCTTTGTGGGTTTGGACCAGTAGTTTGTTGGCTGATCGTAGGGATCTCAAGTTGCTATATGGCTTAATAATATTTATAAGTGAGGGGGTATCCTCAGGGTGGCATAGAATTTTGTTCGCTATTAAGAGTTGATTGAATTGAATTAAGTTGGGCAGTTCTAGCCACTCTAGTTGTTTCAGGTTAAGGCAGTGATGGGTTCTATAGGTGGAGCCAGTGACGAATCTGGCAATATGGTTGTAGCTATGGGAGAGCTGACTTAGTTCAGATTTGTTGAGGTTTGGGAGTACAGGCAAGGCATATATAAGAGTAGAGAGTAGGTGTGACTGGAAGATTGCAGTTCTAGCCAGTGGGGTTAAAATGTCTTGTTTCTAGACAGGGATCCAAGCTTCTCATTGATGGTCTATATGGTTTTGTTGACCTGTAGGTCAAATTTAAGATTATTATCTATTATAACCCCCTAGAAGCTTGGTGTGGGTATCTGGGGAGATAGTGGTACCGTTGTTAGATGTGACAGAGAATGAGAGTGTGGCAGTTCTACTAGTGGGGGTGAAGAGTAGAAGTTTAGTTTTATTGGGGTTCAGCAGTAGGCGTTGGTTGGTGAGCCAGTTTTCAATAGTGTTAAACATATTTTGGGTTAAGATTTGCAGTTTGGATGGGGAGGTGAATGAGCAAATCAGAGTGGAATCATCTACATATTGAATACAGGTAGCTTTAGGGATGGCAGTGTGAAAGTTGTTGATGAAAATAGAGAAGAGTAGTGGACCTAGTATGAAGCCTTGAGGGACACCAAGTGTGAGAGGTAGCTGGTTGGACAGTTTGGCCTGCCATTATACCGCCTGTTGGCTACCAGTCAGGTAGGACTGGAACCACTGGATTGCATGCTTATTGAGAGAAATTGACTTTAGAGAAAGAATGAGAAGTTCATGGTTGACCATGTGAAAGGCTTTTGATAGGTCAAGAAAGAGGGTGGAGGATAGCCTATTGTCATTCCTGTTTTGGTTTATGGTGTTAGTAAAGGAAAGGATGGCCGAGGTGGTGCTGTGGTGGGGTCTGAAACCATGCTGGGAATTGGATAATAAGTTATTCTGTGTAAGGTATTGCATTAGTTGCTTGTGTACACATTTCTCCATTATTTTGGCTAGTGGGGAAAGAATGGCAATGGGTCTATAGTTGGATATGTCTGAGGAGCTACCACCTTTATGGAGTGAGATGACATGGGATATTTTCCAGAGGAAAGGGATAGCACTTTTGGATAAGGATCTGTTGATCAGGATAGATATGGGATATGCAATGCCATCTGCAGCTATTTGTAGGTACTCTGCAGAGAGGAGGTCAGCAGAGAGGGTGGCAGGTTTTAGTTTTTTTTATAAGTGTTTTGATAAAACTAGTGGATATGGGTTGGAAGCTAAATTGGGGGTGGTTTGTGGGTAGATTAGAGGTGGGGGTTAAGTCAGTGGGGGTTAGTTGATTTGCTAGGGAATGGATTGTTTCAGTGAAAAAGTTATTATAAGCGCCAGCTATGTTCTCTGGGAAACTATGGGTGTGGTTAGCCGGGGTCGGAGTGGTACAATGACCTGGATGAAGAAGTTGATTTAAGCCTGACCAGAACTTTTGAGGGTTGTTTTGGTGTTTTTGTAGGAGATTTTGGTAGAAGCTTTTTTTATCTAGTAGAATAGATTTTTTTGTTTCATTCCTGAGTTGATGATATTTTGAATGGTCAAGTGGGGCTTTAGTTGATCTCCAGAGGGCCCAGGCTCTGTTTCTAGTTTTGATTTTTGATTTGGTATCTTTTGTGAGCCATGGTGCTTTGTTTGATCTAGATTTTATTGTACGTGCCACAGCATGGAAATCAAGGATACTTAGGAATTTAGTGTTAAAGTGAGCTATAGCCTCTTCTAATGGTACATTTTTTTTTAGTTTTGACCAGTCATCTGCTTTTAGTTCATTCAGGAAAATAACAAGGTCAACGTTTTTCCTGTTTCTAAGTGTTTTATATTTGGTCTGATGGGGGTTTCCTGCCTTATGTTTTATGATATAGGTTAGTAGATGGTCACTAAGGTCATCAGGGAGAGTCCCAGCTGTGTACAGTTGGGGTTGGCTATTGACTAGTATCCAGTCTAGGATACTTTCCCAGTTGGTAGATTTGTTGATCCTAGTGGGAGAGGTTATGGTCTGTTTAAACCCAGATAAGTTTATAGGGGTGAGGGGCGGTTCTGAGGAGCAGGAGTGCCAATCGGTATTGAAGTCACCAAGAACTATGGTTTCTTGGGGATAGGTAGTGGATAACCAGTAAAGGATATCCTCTAGGGTATTTATGTTGTTGGCTGGTGGAATGTATGCACAAACAATGTTCAAGCATTTGTTATGGTTAATCTGTAGTTTGGTTATGAGGAGTTCTGCATTATTGAATTGGGATGGTTGTATGATGTCTCTATTAGAGTATTTTTGTAAAGGACTGCTATCCCACCTCCTTTCTTAGCGGCACGGTCTAGTCAGTGCATGTTATAGGCTAGAGGTAATATCCCATTATCAGTAATATTTGGTTTTAGCCAGGTTTCTGTAAGACACATAATGTCTGGGGAGTGGGTTGCTTGGAGGGTGTGTAGGTTGGGAATTTTATTTTTAATACTTCTAATATTTAGGTGAAATGCTAGGAGGGAACTAGTGGGAGTAGAAAAGGGTAGCTTGACTGTGGGGGTTGTGGTAGGGGAGTCTAGGTTATTGGGTGTGGGTGGGCCATGGATGGGATGAATGTCCCTATGTATTATAAGGTTATAGTGACAGGATACTCTAAGATTTAGGAGTTTGTTTATAAGTTTTATATAGTCTTTGTATTTAGGATTATGTTTTGTGGTTTTACAGGGGTGATATTTTGTTGAGGGTGGTAGATTGGGTGTGTGGAGGATGGTAAAGTGTTTAGTGTTATGTGTGAAGTCGTGGGTGGCTGTTTGTCCATTTGGGTAGTGAATACCATGGTCAAGTTTTTGTTCGTAGGTGGTAAGGTGGTAAAATAGAAATAGTAGAGGCAGTAAGGTAATTAGTATTTTTTTACTTGTTTGCATTTTGTAAGGGGGTCTGGCCAATTATAATGGTTGACTGTGTTAACAGGGTGTGGAAGAATAGAAGAGAAGGAAATGGTTCAAGGGGGGACGGGTGTTTAGTGATGTATGAGGCACTGACTGGTACTAAGCATGAGGGGAGTGACTAAATTTAGTTTAAATTTAGCACATAACTGTCATGATGAATAATTGTGATAAATGATATATCTATATTAAAAAGGACTATCTGACCAACATGGCTGCTGCAAATACTGCATTAAAAAAACAAAAAATATATAACGGTAAGACTTTCATGAACTTAATCACTTCATCAGACCAAATACAAACCATATAAAGTTAAACCATTTGAATGTTCTTGCTAAACATGTGAAAAACATGGACAGTAACCATTCTTTTAAATTTCTTGTAATGGAGATCGTCAGCTTAAATATTATGGGTGGTGACATCAAGAACAAGAAAGAGAAGTGCAACCTAATGTGGATTATTATGTTAAAAATAGATAAACATCCCAGTATCAATGATAATTTATGTTTAAGACCTGCTCTTAGATCACTTGATCTGTGTCATTAATGTGATTTGAGCTGGCAGATGTTTTAAATGGTTCACCTTTATGTGGTTGATCTTTGGTCTGAAGAAGTGATGAAGTTTGTAAAAGTGTTTACCATTATTTTTGTTTTTAATAAAGTGTTTGCAGTAGCTGTGTTAGTTAGTCATTTTAATAATATATATCTTGCTGCTTGTTCATATCTAACCTTTACTCACTACTTTCCTTTATTTTTATTACATTTAATATATGTTGCATATGTCCACATTACTCATGTTACTGTTTTTCTGTTAGCACACTCTACAAAATGTCATATGTTACAACAACCATTATGCATATTCTTAATACTAATGAGAAGAAGTGAGTTTGCAATAACACCTTTGTAACATCAGTTCCCAGGGACTAAAGGTAAGACTTTAGTAACATATCACAGACTTTAGCCTGTTCATTTCATATACAATATCGGGTGCCAATATTAATTCTAAATCATGTCATAAAAATACCTGTAGACTAGATCTGAACCTTTCATTAAGGCGATCTCTTTTTCTAAGCTCACTTCTCTTGCACCTTGTAAGAGACAGCTGACAAGTCAAGTTTATTCACTGAGAACTATCCAGAGTGCAGCCGGCTGCATAATGGCACCAAGCTTGTTTGTGCTACAGAAGTTTCTGAAATTAAAATGTTCACTTTTTCCTTAGGAATTGTTAGAGATAGCTGCCACTCAGGAGTGTGCAATGCAAAATGGTGTGAAAACAGTAAAGAGAAAATAAAAAAAATACTTAAATAGATGAAACATTCTGAAACAAATAGTTAAAATGTACAGTTTTGATGTTTCCTCTACTTTCTTATCTTGGAACATGAACATATGCTCCTTAAACATCATTATGTTCAAACAAACATCACCTTCTCTGGGTCTGGACACCAGAGCATTCACAATACACCTTGAAATCATTATCAGTATGTCTCATAGACACATATGTATACTGTAAAGAAAAAAGTAAGTTATATATACTCCAGGTGTGAAATAGTATCAGTTGATATTACCTGTGCAGTAAAACTATGTTCTGAAAGTTGCCCTGTGTAATTTGCAGTTAGATGTGTGGATTTCTATAATACTGGCAACAGTTAACTCATAAACACCTATGTGGTGTGGAATGTCATGCCTCTAACAGCCTACACTCATCATACATTACAGGGCATTTTCAGAAAAATATACTTAAAAAGCATAAGATAAACAGCTATAATTATTTTGTGAGCAATAAAAACTATTAAAATGTATAAACAGCAATGTTATTAATAAGAAGTGTTCTTTACAGTGATAATAGTCAGTGCAGTCATACTCATTCCATAAATACTGCAATAAATTATAATGCGCAAAACCTCCAATTTTTATTTTTTTAAACTTTCACAAACAAATGTTCATATTTTGAAAATTGTACAACCTAGACATATATTGTTAAAACAGTTTTGTTAACCAGACATACATTTTCAATTCCTCAAAAAGTGCATATTTATTGAGATCCAGCTGGCCACATGGTCATGGTCCATTACATAGTCATAATAAGACCTCATACAGTAGACGTCATTCACATTCAGGCAGCACCTCAAATTCTAGCCAGGGCCATGGAACTAGGAGTGCAACTCCTGGCAGAGGTAGTTCTACTGGTCAGGGTGATGTTGCTGAACTGATTAGTCTATCATGCACGGCTCACATCTGTCCATGATACCAGGACATAGTGCTTGCACAGTGATTAATTGCATCATGCAGACAAATACACACATTCAACAAATACTTGCCCATACCATCTCTCTCTCACACACACACACACACGCACACACACACACACACTCTCTCTCTCTACTTATCTAAGCTGTACTGTGGACTGCTACACATATATTGCTACTGTCCCTGCAAATTGGATACTGAAGGAATACATCTTTGTTTTACTTGCACGCACTTACTTCTTTGGTGTCAGGTTTGCCCTCTTTCCCCCTAACATCCTGTACCAGTGATGATGACTGTGCCCTGACCTTTGTGCATTACTTTGTGACTTTGGGTTGCATATAAGTCTGATGCACAAAACGTACAGCTAATACCTGCTTAATCAGAACTTTTGTTTAATGCAAATGTATTACAGAACAAGAGCTGTTTTTACTCATTGTTTATAATCAGTTGTGAATGACTGCTTGTGTAATTGCTGATCTTTACTGTATTTCTGCTAGTATTCTTACTAATGCAGTCAAAGTTGTATTTAAGTTTTGCTTACTGTTATACTTGTGCAAATTATGATAAAATTCACCTGCTCACTTGATTATATGCAGTGGTCAACTAAAATGCCTAATGAATATTGCTGGGTAAAGTCCATATCTGTATATTGCAAATATTAGTCATAAGATATTACTGACATTCCTATACACTTGGGACATCTTCCACTTTATGATATATGAAAATTTGCATATGACAATAATCAGTTATACAACTCATTGTTTTTTTTTTTTTTCTATAGCTGTTCCAGACTTACCTTGTTAATACTGCAGATGTAAGATGTGTGCTAGTGGGTTGTTTCTCTCTAATGTTAACAGAGTACAAGCATTACATGGTTAAGTAAATGTTGTGCAGTTTTGCAGGCATTTGTTTTAACATCTACATGTGTTTAGGCTCTTTGTTTTTCAGTTAGGTAGTGCGTGTGCTATCATTTGCCTCTTTGTTAGAGTCATGGCATATTGTGCCCACCTGTGTCTGCAGGCAGCATCTGTTGCTGGTGACTCTTCTTTGGACTTCTCATCTGTATTTGCTGTGAGCTGCTGACCCTACCTGTGGTACTGGGAATTGTGGCCTTGCCCCCAACTGTCCTTGTTTGAAACTGTTTCCTGAGAATGATATTGTGCAACATGGAACAGGCTGTGAGTATTTTGGCAGAGGTTGCTGGGTCACACTGCAGGACACCTCCCAATGTGTCTAGACACTGGAACCTTGATTTGAGAAAGCTGAATACACTTTGTATGATATTCCTAGTTTGAGCATGGGCATCAGTATATCCTTGATCAGTGAGGTTGTGTGGGTATATCAGAGGTCTCATGAGCCAAAGTTACAGTGCATAATCTACATTATTCCCTAGATGCCCTTGTGGAAAGTTACTCATAGCAAACCTTGTGTACAATTCACAGGTGTGCCATATGTGAGGGAGTTGTGAAAACTGCCTGGGTTATCTGCACTGATATTGCAGAGGATCCTCTATTGCAGACAACCTGACAGATTATAGAGTGGTATACTTTCCTGTTAATATACTTCCTTCCCTGTTTACCAGGTGTTTTTTTTTTTTTTTTTTTTTTATGTGTGTGCAATCAATGGCCCCCAAATCATCAGGGAAGTGTGCTATTGCATAAAATTCCTTCATGGTTTTTGATCTCTTGTCTGAGATGTGTGTGAAACAGATATGCTACCTGGCATGTTGCATCATTGCATTTATAAACTTCTGTAATATTCTGGTAGCTGAGGCCTGAGACACCCCTAATATATGCCCTGTGGGTCTCTGGAAAGTACCTGTAGCTAGTATATGCAAAGCTAGACATGCTAGTTTCCATTGGAATAAATTCTCCATGATTTCCCTGGGACCTCAGGTGAGGACGGCAGACATTATTTCCTCTAGTGTTTCCCTGTCAACCAGGTATCACTTTACAATTCATTTTCAGTCCATGGTAAGTCAAATCACCCTTATTCTTCTTGACTGAGGTCAAGCAATAGCAGTACCAGCACCTTAAATTAAAGCCTGTTGCACATATAGTTTTGTGATGGCAGCAGTAACACCTAACATGCTTTTTTTTCCCTAAGTATAATCATAGCAGTAATCCAAATAATTCTGGATTTCATGACAAGCAGCTACACAGAGTGCACATGATTGTTTTATAGTTTTCTGATTAGCTCTGCCATGTTAGAATGGTTAATTAGCATTTAATTCAGCTACCTATACATCCATTAGCATATTCATTTGTAGACCCTTTTAGTAAATACCAAATTGTGAGTTATTGTGTGCATGGCGAGTCACACTGCATACATGATAGCTGCACTTAATGCCGCCATATATGAATCTGCTTTCTTCTTTAAAATTTCAAACTTTCAAACTTCAAAGTAAGAGATATGATTCTTATTATAGGTTCATAGGTTGATACTAGGCTATCTGCCCTAGGGCATTTATAAGCCTAGCCAGAGTGTGTTTGGCTTTCGCCACCCATTTTTAATTAATTTTGCTATGCCCTTTTTTGAGGTTAGTATACTGTGCCTCTGTCTAACAGTGACACAGAAGTGATAGCCGGGGTAAACCTACAATCTCCCATCCACTCATCAAGATTCCTCTTGAAGAGAGTCAGTGAGGGACTCTGCCTAACCTGGACTGGGATTTTATTTCAGAGTGAAGGGAGCCTCTGGGTTATGAATCTGTCCCTCCAGCATGTCCTATTTATTTTAGTGCTGAGGTTCAAGTCTCTCGAGCGCGTAGCTCGATGGGATTTGGATTTTCTGAGGTGCAGCATGTCCATTAATTGCGGGTTGGACATGGCTTTATACGTCAGGCACAGATCGCCTCTGAGCAGGTGGTATGCCACTGAGTAGAGCTGGAGTTTCTTTAACCGGGCAGCATATGGCATCTGTTTGATCCCTTTGATCCTCTTGGTGAGGTACTTTTGGGCTCTTTCCAGTTGCTGCAGATGTCTGGTAAGGTACATCCTAAAGGGGGCATTGTACTCAATTATGGACCTGATGAGGGATGAGTAAAGAGGCACGATGACCTCCCCTGATCTAGATGTGAATCCCTTCATGATTAGGTGGGCTATATAAAATGTTTTTCTAACCACTTTGGCCATGTGGTTGTCAAATGAGAGATTGCTATTAACTTGGGTCCCCAGGTCCCTAATTACTTCTTCTGTACTTAATGGATTACCACTTATGTGGTAATTTGTGGGCACTTTGTTTTTGCCAAAGGGGATGACTATACACTTTTTGGTGTTTAGCTTGAGGCCATGGCTCTAGCACCAGTTGTCTGTTTCTATGATACCCTTTTGGAGGATGCTTGTGTCAGCTGGATAGTCGATTATGGCGCCCAGTTTGCAGTCATCTGCGAACTTGGTCAGCCACAGTCCTTCCGTGTTGGCCTGTACCTCTGAGAAATATATATCGAACAAGAGAAGTCCCAGGACTGAGCCTTGTGGGACGTCACTTGTAACGGGTTTGCAGTCTGACATGGCTCCAGCATATCTAACCATGTGGGTTCTGTCCTTGAGCCAGTTTGCAACCCATCTAGTGACATAGGGGTTTATATTTAAGCTGGTGAGCTTATCTATAATGCCCGAGTGGGGTATTGTATCGAAGGCTTTTGTGAGGTCCAGGTAGGCTGTGTCGACCACATGTGTGCTTTTACTTAGAATGGAATATGTCCTTCCCCACTATATCTCCCTAACATAGACTACCGAGACCTAAACTTTCAGATTTGTATAATTCACTTGTAAGAAAGAACACCATTGTATTACTATTGACAAATGCAGCTGACTCCCATTTCAGGAGGGGGCTGTGCTTTTGTTTAAATCACTTATATATAAACTGTTCTATAATACCAGTTCCATCTAGTGTGCACTTCTTTATTTTTCCTACAGTGAGATCGTTTTAATAAACTATTCAAGGACAGTTACTCTCTTCCCTTTATAAATAACAAACCTACCCCTTAAGGAACTCTGGTCAGAGTCAGCCAGTCAAGCCTCCCTTTAAGTTACAAAGCACAGAACATGCTCTCTTTAAATTTGTATCCTTTCTCTGAAGTAATATCTCAAAATACATAAACAGAAACACGAATATCATTGATTTCAAAAAGAGATAAAAAGAACATTTTAAAGAAAGAAGCAAATGTCCGTGCTTCAGGGAACCAAGGAAGCAACAAAAAGACAGTGGCTTCATCAAGCTTCTGCACTTAAAACTGCAAATGTTTTTTTTTTTTTTTTTTTTTTTTTTGTCTTACCTCATAAATTTTTCGAACTAACAAACCTGAATACAGTTGTATAGTTCATGTTAAGTTTCAGCTGTATTGGTCAAACACAATCTTTGTGATCTATTGTTTCAACATGTTCTCCTAATGTTAGCTTTTTAACTTTTCAAAATTTATCACACTGCTAGAAATGTGGAATCTACTATTTGCTACATTAGAACTTTAGAACTTTAGACAGGAAACTATTTCTGTACATGCAATATGTTTACTGAATCAGTGCAGTTTTGTACACATATTTGCTGCAGCTGCATTATTTCTATGTATTTTTCTATGTGTTGCTCTTTGTTTATCATTGTTTAACTGATTGCTTACTTTGTATTCATATTTTGATTGTAATCTTTGGGTGCCAGGTCTACTTCACATCACCTAAAACCCATTTGACTGACTTTCATTTCACCAAGACCAAATCACCTAATTTCAAAATACTGAAAATTCATTTGACTGAATCTCAGTTTACAGAAAGCTTACAATGCTAAATTTCAAAAGACTAAATGTTAAACAATAAACAAACATACTCACAACACTAATAACTACCTCTTTCCAGACCTTAAAATGTACTTACTTACCCTCTTTACAGAAACCGGACACATCCCCACACTACCCCTAACTATATATACTAACTCCAAGATCGCACTACAGTGGGAAAAAGGGCATATACCTTTTACGTGCCTTACAGTACTCGACACACTGCCACTAGTGCTGTGAATGCACAAAACATCCACCATATTACTTGATACTTCCCATAAAAATGTCAAGAGACAACCACATTTAAAAATGCTACAGCTCTACTTTCTACATGACTATCGCTATTCTGACAGTCAGCACTGTAAGTTACAGAAATTCTTTTTATCACAAAGAAGTCACAGGTGAATGAAAAGCCACATCATATCTATGATTTACAATTCAGTGAAATGAGATTCAGTCAACTGAGTTTTCAGTATTTTGAAAATTAGGTGATTTGTTCTTGGTGAAACAAAAGTCATTCAAATGGGTTTTAGGTGATGTGAAGTAGACCCTTGGATGCCCTATAGAATTAGCCCTCACTTGTCTAAATACTCACTAAAACAATTTCTCACCCACTCATTTTTCTGTACTTATATCACACCTGGCTGGAAAAACATCCTTTCTCTTCTTCTGCCTCTTCTGGTTATCCAGTCCTCTTCCTCTGTTACTCTTCCTCTCTACTCCTGTCATCTTGCAATCACTCTGCCCATCTTTCATATTGTCTGCTATCCACTCCATCTCTTTTTAAAAATGACTCGTCTGAAGGCCTAATCTAGTTCTATTCTATAAACAAGCAAGCTCTCTCTAATTGCAAAAGTTGTAGGAAACTATAAATACTTATAAATGCATATATTCTACTGTTTCTTCTGCCACCTCATTTGTATTATGTAAATACTGCTCTGCTGTATTTTTTGTCATACTTATAGTATTGCAAATTGTCTTTTACTATAGACATATGTCCTCTTATTGGAACATTTCTACCTGTGCCTCTGCTGAAAACTGGTTCTATGTCTAGTGAGACTTTCCAGGTAAACAAATGTCAGATAAATAAGCAAAATAAAATTTTCATTTTTCCCAGTTTGTTTCTGAAAAGGGTTCTTGAATCAGTTCAATTTCCCTGTAAACAAAATGAAATAAAGCAAATAAATAATAAATCATGTAACTACGATGGGAAGAGTAAAAAATCTCGACTAAGATGATATCCTGTATGCACTGAGTGACACTGTCCGGGTCTATATTAGAACACCGAACATTTGAAATGTCGGGTGTTCTAATATCGACCCATTTTCAGCAAACGTTGAAAATATCAAAGTAACAGGAAACCAAATTCTTTCCCTAGGAAAGAATTTGGTTGTCCATTTCTGTTGCTTCGGTATTTTCAGTGCTCTGGTGGAAAGTTACGGGTCGGGTTCAGGTAAGTGTGTGATTGTGTGGACGTGTGGGTTAGGGTGGGTTAGGTGAGTTAGGGTTAGGACATGGGTCAGGTAAGTGTGCGATTGTGTGGATGTGTGGGTTAGGGCAGGCTAGGTAAGTTAGGATTAGGGCGCGGGTGAGGTGACTGTGCGATAGTGAAGGACCTTAGGGTTAGGGTTTGGGTTAAGGCAAGTGGATAGTTAGTGGTATTTGCATAGTTTAGTGTAGTGTTAGGTGTTAGAGTTTAGGTGTATGTGTGTGGATTTCTGTTTGTCTGGTGTGCTTGTGTTGTGTGTATGTGTTTTGGAACAGCAATTTTTTTCCCAAGGAAAAAATTTGCTGTTCTGAATGTTCGATGTTTTTATTTTCAATTGCTAGGGTTCGATATTAGAATACTCGACATTTTGACTGTTTGGTGTTCTAATATGGACCCACACTGTCCACATCATCTG
Organism: Protopterus annectens; assembly: GCF_019279795.1. NCBI lineage: Eukaryota > Metazoa > Chordata > Ceratodontiformes > Protopteridae > Protopterus > Protopterus annectens. Next base: position 591,348,148 of record NC_056732.1, read on the forward strand.
TCACATCTCCAGAGACACTTACTATGTTCAGGACAATGGCCCTGCCCTTCACAAAACCAAACTGATTGGGATCTAGTTAAGTTGCCAAGGTCTGCATAAATGTGTTCTGTGATTATAAACTCCATGGCTTTGCATATAATGCTGGTGATGCTGATGGGCTTATAATTACACAATTTCATAGGGAGGCCACCCTTGTGTAGAAGACAGAAGGCATATATACTGGGAAAATGAGGCTGAATAGTTTATGTAATGGTTCCAATAATTCATACCTGGCACTGATAAGAATGGATGCAGGTATGTTAAATGGTCCCAAGGAAGTAATTTTAGCCTTTGACAATGTTTCTAAGATCTGTTGCAAAGTGATTTCAAGGGAAAATACATTTTCAGGGATACCGGAGGCAACAATGTAGATAGGTGAGGTAAAGTTAGCAATAACGGCTATGTCATTGGGATCAGAATGTCTGATATTGTTATCATTATAGATGCCTCAGTGCATTTTTGGTCATTATTCCTTAATTTCATGACCAGTGGGAGCTCCGTGTTCCTTTTCTTACTGGAGCACAATAGGGCTGGAGCAGCTAGCTGATGAGGCACTTAGTACATGTGAAAAAAAAGCACTATACCAATAAAGTACAGAATACATGTTACATGATAAAAATGCATCCATAATCGACTTTTAATAATGAATGATCATTTCCCTGAAAAAAACAAACAAAAAACCTCTATGAATCTCACAATCTTGCTGGTGATTCCCTGCTTGTGTCTCCCACTCCCTCTCCCCCTTGTTGATCTGTGTTTTAAACCGGGTGATTTTAAGCCGCCCACCCCTAATGTAAATTGAGCTTAATAAGCTCCTCCCTTTGTACACTGCTGTTGACATATTGAATAATCTGTTTGCCTTCCTTTTGTTTGCATTGAAAAGTGTATTTTGCCTCTTATTGACTGTTCTACTGATTTACTTGATATGAATTCATGATCTAGCTAGCTGTTGGATGAAGTAGTGTATTCCTACACTCTCAAAAGCACTTGTTTTTACATCAAGAGGTCAGTGGATTTTCAATCTAGTGCACGGTGAGGTAGCCTGGTCTGTTTAGGTTGGGGAAACATGTGAGATTTCTGCATGTAGTTTTATTGGCTAAAGGGCATATTAATCAGCTTATCTTGTTTTTAGTTCCTTTATAAATTATATACAACTGAGTGGCTCTTGGCTCATTTATACAAAGCAAAGTGCTTTTATTGAATGATCTCACTTTTATAAGCTGTTTATAGCACACTACTCTATCCGTATCTTTTAAGTTTGTGGTAGCATTTCACTCTGGACAGTCCTTTATGGTGCTTTTATATTAAGAGGATGGAGATTATTCAACTAATGGCAGTAAGTGTTTACCTTATCTAGCTGAGCTGGGAAAGACACAAAGGGATCTAAGTATTTTTGCACTTCTCTTATATACGACTGTACTTCAGCAGTTTAAAAAAATGAAATATCTGCCGCTGCTGCTTTCAGTAGTTAATTGCACTGTATTACATTGTATCTGTTAGTTGTAGGGCTGTTGTGGGCAATTTGTGTGGTATTGTTACATATGGGCTACAAACCAGCTATTCTACATTTAGAAGGTCTTTTTCTGAACCCTTGTGGCAGAAATGCGTTGATTTAGCTTCTCTGAGCTGGGGTTTGCTGGTGGAAGGCATATTATGTGTTTTCCTGATTAGTAATCAGTTTAAAACTTGTTTCTCTTTGCTTATATTTCAGTCTTGCATTTATTTTGGCATAGATATTCAGATGCTCATCATTTGGCAACTTTGCTACTGACTCCTGGAAATAATCTTTCACCTGGCATCATGGCTATCCAATACTGAAAAGACAAAAATAAGTATTTTTTGCACTTCTCTTATATTCTGTGAGTGTACCTCAGCAGTTTTTTAAGCTATTTGCTGTTATTTCTGTACTTTATAGCAAAAAAAAAATCTGAACTGTCTACTGCTGCTTTAAGTAGTTAATTGCATTGTATTACATTACATCTGTTAGTTGTAGGGTTGTTGCAGGTAATTTGTATGGTCTTGTTACACTTGGGCTCCAAACCAGCTAGTCTATATTAAGAAGGTGTTTTTCTGCACCCTTGCGGCAGAAATGTACTATTCTACCTGTCAGAGTTGGGGATTTTTGGTGAAAGGTTTATTGTGTGCTTTCCTGATATTGTTAATAAGCTTAAACCTTGTTTCTCTTTGCTTGTATTCAAGCTCTCATTAGCACGGTGCTCCTCTTTACTCATGAGTGGTTAGCAGTGCCCTTGTGTTGACAGAAAAGCCTATAATCTCAGTTTTCCCCCTAAACAGCTGTCAGTGAAACCTTTCCAAGTTTTTCTACTGCTCTAGGAGCAGCTCAGTTGTAAACTGAGCAGCACTGCCTTATTGCTCAACCATAGCCTACACAAAGTGTAGACCCCTCTTGTAGTCTTGGTACTACCAGCAGAGTCCTGTCAAATTAACCCATCCCCTTCCTTAATAAAATATACAGTAAGAGCCTGATATCATGGAAGGGCAGTTTCCCATCATCTATGTGGTGAGACTGATAAACATGGACATCCTGAGGCAATGTAGAAATTGTCTCATGTAGACTGACAACCACTTACTCCTGATAAAACAAATACTTTATGTGAGAGATTATTTACACTATGAAATTGAAGGCAAGGCTCTCACATAAGGACAAATTGAATGCCAAACAAGTTGTCAGCACACACACACTTTCCACACTAAATAAGGAAATGACACATAAATCCACATATGCAGAGGTACTCACTAGTAAATTACCAAAAGATCATAGGCCTCCAAAACGGAAACAACTTACACAATGCAAAAAAAACTACCACAACACATAACAACATATACACTAGTGCCTCAACAAATAAGTCCATAAGGCATAACTTCAGAAAACCTAACATATTGTGAAACACATGGATGTTCTCTTCACCTGGCTGGATAAGGAGTGGGTTACTGTTAGCTGACTGTCAGGTGCCAGCATCCATCAATTCACTCAAGCTCTCAAGTCACTCATCCACAACTATTGGTATGACTCCATCATAGTACATGTGGGAGTGTATGACTTGAGATGTACCTCACTGGACTATATGAGTAGAGACATGACTGAGCTTTCAGATTATGTGTCACAGGCAGGTATAAGCCTAGCCTTAAGCAGCATTCTAACGTCTCCATGGATGCTAACACAATACAAACAAAAATGATTGACTTTAACAAATGGCTTAGCTTCTGGTGTCAGTCTAAGGGGATCCAATATCTGTCATCCTGGAAAGACATGGTCAAAATACCAAGCTGCTTTGCCAGAGCTGGTCTGCACCTGTCTCTACTAGACTTTTGGGTGCTGGCAAAGGCATTAGCTACCCTATTGTGCCTTTTTTAGGCAGTGTTAAAATAACCTCCAACAAAACAAACTTGTCTCTAGATAAACCCAAGGTACTGCTACTTAATGCTAGGAGTCTAAACAAGAAACTGCACTCCCTGAAAGCAATCCCCAATTTGCAAAATGCTGACATCTCTGCAGTCACTGAGACATGGTTCAAATGTGTGGAAAGCACCCTGGCCATGCAGGGCTACAATGCCTTCCATACATTCAGACCACAAACTGAGCATGAAAGAGCCAAAGGAAGTTGTGTATCCATCTTCATTAAGAATAAGTACATCCTGAGACTGGTCAAATGTATGACTATCTTGAGCTACTCCATGTCCAATTAACTATAGGAAAAACACCTTACCACATTATAGCAAGCTATAGGACCCCCACCATGAAACAGGAAAAGTATACCACATACCAGGACTTACTGAATTCACTTTCCATACAACCCAACACCTTACTCATGGGTAATTTTAATTATCCCACCATCAGCTGGGAACCATACATGACCACAGATATGCTGGCTCAGAGGTTCATGGACTTTTTCAATGGAAATGCTCTGGAACAGCTAGTCAGCACACCCACAAGAGGCTCAAATGTCCTGGACATAATACTCACTAATATGGGACAGGATTGCAGCTGCTCTTTTGTGATGTCCTCCCTGGTAAGATCGGACCATAAATCAGTCTCATTTGTTGTAATTATAAGACAAGATTCCCCATCAAGCTCAAAACTGCTTAACAATTTTTCAACGGCAAACTACCTCCTACTAAGTGATGGTATAAAAATTTTCAAAGCCCCCTCGAATGCAGATTACACGGACACCTATGCAGAGGTGTACACCAATCCTCTGTATAGCTACTTAAGCAGTTGTATAGATTTGTCTGCACTTGACCAGATTAAAACCAGGTCTTGCAGAAAAAGCAAGCCACCCTAGTGAACCCCTAGTATAAACAGGCCATACAACAAGAGTATGCAACTAATGTTCAAGAATAAGTGGGAACTGGTTCAGCAAAGGAAGAAATCCCTTTCTAACTTAAACAAACAAAACAGAGATCTTGTCAAGTCCTCCAAAGCTAATTATGAAGCAAAAATAGCCTCCCTAGCTAAGGATAATCACAAGGCATTCTTTTATCCATGTCTGAAATCTAAAAGGGAATACCCAGATATGTACTGAACTGGTTGTGGATGGCACCCTCCATTCTCAAATGGTGGTAATAGCCAACCTGCAAGCTAAGTGATTTGAAGCAAACTTCACCCCTGAGTCCCATCCAGCCATCCCCCAAAGTATACCAGCCACCATTCCTCAACCTATTATCTCAAGACAGTAAGTCATCTTGTCACTCTCCAAGGCCAGAAACAAGGCATCAGTGGGACCAGACAACATCCCAGGTTGCATTTAAACAACTTAAGACATGACCTAGCAGAACCACTTGGATCCCTGTTTAACCACAGCCTGTGAACTGGCTATGTTCCAACAGAATGGAGGGCAATAACAGTAATCCCAATGCACAAACAGAGATCATCAACCAACCCTGGGAATTATAGGCCCATAAGCTTGACTAGCCTCATCTGCAACGGATAGAAAGAATCATTATGGACCCTACTAACAAGGACATAGGTAATCTCCAAACTCTGGACCCAAGTCAGTTCTGATTCACTAAAGGTAGATCATGTCTGGTAAACATGGTTGACTTCTTAGAGAAAGTCACCAAGGCCCTGGACGAGGGCAAGACAGTGCATACCACCTATCTTGACCTAGCCAAGGCATTTGACACAATCCCCCACTTAGGTGTTATAGAGAAACTCTCTTATTTGGGAATTAATCACTACATTACCAGATGGGTAGCCAATTAACAGGCTCACTAACAGGACACATATGGTCTAAGTGAGTGACTTCACCTCTAGCAAAAGACCAGTCACCAGTGGCGTATCACAGGATTCTGTGCTGGACCCCTTACTCTTCGGAATTTATTTCTCGGAAGTCCAGGCAAACTTAAACAGTCTGTGGCTGACCAAGTTTGCTGATAATTGCAAACTGGGAGCAATCATTTAGTCCCCAAACTATGTTAATATACTGCAGACCGGGTTAATGCAGACAAATGATTGGTGCCAAAGACATGGATTAAAGCTAAATACAAAAAATGCATTATTATTCCCTTTGGGAAAGCAGACATCTCAGTTAATTACATTATACACAGCACCCCCTAAGTATTGGCCCAGTATTATGATATCTGGTACTCAGGTTGATATCCACCTGAACTTTGACCACCATATATCCACAGTACTAAGGAAATCTTTCTATGTGGCACATCTTATAAGTAAAGGCATCACATCCATATCTAGATCGAATGATGTTATAATTCTAATATACTCAGCCCTAATTAGACCCAATAATTGAGTACAATGCTTCCTTTTGCATGTACCTCACCAGACACTTGCAACGATTGGAGAGACCACAGAGGTTTCTCACCAAGAAATCACAGGGTACACAAAACAGGTCTTGCACAGAAAGACTAAAAGCCCTGTCACTGTATTCTGTCTACTACAGGTTGGTAAGGGGTGACTGTGCCTGGCTTGCGTGGCAGACTCTGTCCCAACCCTGATGGAAATTATACACATTTGTAAGTCAAACTGTACGAGGGTCACT